>NW_024070186.1:103885202-104300433 GCF_014754425.2 Oryx dammah
TCTAGTCAAGGCTATGGTTTTTCCTGTGGTCATGTATGGATGTGAGAGTTGGACTGTGAAGAAGGCTGAATGCCAAAGAATTGATGCTTTTGAACCGTGGTGTTGGAGAAGACTCTTGAGAGTCCCTTGGACTGCAAGGAGATCCAACCCGTCCATTCTGTAGGAGATCGGTCCTGGGTGTTCATTGGAAGAGCTGGTGCTGAAGCTGAAACTCCAATACTTTGGCCACCTGATGCGAAGAGCTGACTCCTTGGAAAAGACCCTGATGCTGGGAAAGATTGAAGGCAGGAGGGGAAGGGGCCGACAGAGGATGAAATGGTTGGATGGCATCACCAACTCAATGGATATGAGTTTGAGTAAACTCCGAGTGTTGGTGATGGGCAGGGAGTCCTGGTGTGCTGCAGTCCATGGGGTGCAAAGAGTCGGACATGACTGAGTGACTGAACTTACAAGATATGAGGCCCAAGGAGAAGTTAGGCAATTGAGGTTTATGTTATCTGATAAAAGGGGAAGGGGATAAGGGTTTAGGACTTCGAAGGGAAGGAAGACCCTCACAAAAGAAGATGAAAAACAAGCAATATTTAGTAAACAAACATTTTCTGGGCCATGTAGATATCATGGGAAGCTGAGAGAAATTTTCACAAACAGACATTACCAGTTCCTCCCTGGCTACCAAACAAATTCATATTCCAGTTCCCGTTATACTGTGGTTATCCATGATGATATCTCCCTTTCTAGAACAAGTTATATGTAAATTCTTTTAGGCAGGATAATGGGCAAGGACAAAGCTTCTTCTGCATCTTTTTAGCTTGAAGTAATTGATTGTTTTTAGCTCAAAATAATCCCCATGCTAAAGAGACACATGTTGGGGTGGCAAGTTTTGCTCCCATACAATTACATTAATCCACAAAGATCCAATTTGAAGACAGTGAAATTTCCCAGGCTGCATGATTCAAGGTATACCTTATCATTTATGGGAACTATTTGCTATTTGTACTAGAAAGGGCTTTCCTAGTGTCTCAGACAGTAAAGAATCTACCTGCAGTGCAGGAGACCCAGGTTCAGTCCCTGAATCAGGAAGATCCCCTGAAGAAGGGAATGGCAACTGACCCAAGTATTCTTTCCAGAGAGGAGCCTGGTGGGCTACAGTCCATGGAATCACAAAGAGTTGGATACAACTGAGTGACTAACACTTTCACTTTACTTTTTCACTTTGTACTAGAAACCAGGGTTCAGAAATAGAGAGTTTTACCACATTGATGTCAGTGGGCAAAATCACACCATTTGCACTGAGCACCCCCAACACACACCCACCCCCTTCAGGCCTACATTTGAGGATTGGAAGAAAACCAACAGATTTAAAATCTTTACATATGGTCACTGAATGTTCTTTAATCTTTGAAACTAAACCATTGAGCACTTGTCAGCCTACTCTTACTAGGTTTTCACACAGGCTGTGAATGTGAGCTGCAGACATGTGGTGACCTAACCCACATTCTCCTCCTCTAATCTAATGAAACTATGTCTCCTCGTGTCCAAGATAACTATTAGTAGGGCTGTAGCAACAATCACTGCTTAATAAGTCCTAAAACAGAGCCTGCATGGATGTTCAGTGAATTCCCCTGATTATACATCACAGAGGAGACCATAGGAGTAAGTGAAAATTTGCTAAACTGACAAGGCCCATCCTCTGTTGATGCTATGCTAAAATGTAAGCTGCCCTCCAGCAAATTACACAGACTTGCAGTCAGGGAAGACTGTTTTTCATTTCTTTGAAATTTTATTTATTTATTTTTTAATTATAGTTGCTTTACAATGTTGTGTTAGTTTCTACTGTACAGCAAAGTGAATCACCTCTGTGTATACATATATCCCCTCTTTTTTGGTTTTCTTTGTAGCAGTTCTTCAAGAACAGAGCTGGTTCATGAATAAATTACCTTGCTGCTGCTGCTGCTGCTAAGTCGCTTCAGTCGTGTCCAACTCTGTGCGACCCCATAGATGGCAGCCCACCAGGCTCCGCCATCCCTGGGATTCTCCAGACAACAACACTGGAGTGGGCTGCCATTTCCTTCTCCAGCGCATGAAAGTGAAAAGTGAGAGTGAAGTAGCTCGGTCGTGTCCAACTCTCAGCGACCCCATGGACACTGCAGCCTACCAGGCTCCTCTGTCCATGGGATTTTCCAGGCAAGAGTACTGGAGTGGGGTGCCACCTCTTAGCAACACTTAGTTTTTTCCTCTTAGTTCACTTCTTCTCACCTGCTCTGAACCAGGGATGCCCAGACCAGATACTGTAATGTGGCCAACTCGATCAAAGAGCAGAGTCTCATGGCAGAGAGTGTAGTCACTGGTGAACTCATAACAACAAGCAGTAACTGCACTTTAATTGGTCTCCATTGTCTAACTCCACAATTACTTTTGATTAGGATATGTTTACAGCAAGAAGACAGTCTAAGCAATTTCACCAAGGATGATATATATTATTCACATGGGTCTGAAAAATTAAATATACCCTCAGAATTATTCACAACCAACAAAGCTAATTGTTCCCAGAATGGTAATCAGCAATTACATTACAAAGACAGGAAAGGAAACATCCACATTATAGCTTTGCTTCAATGACTTAGAAATTTTCTCACAGGTAACATTTATATACATTCTCATTTAACCCTACTTTATGGCACATTAAATATTTAAGAAGAAAATTAAAAAGGAAAGAACAGAAAACTTTTTTTTTCCAGAAAAATTAAAGAGACTATCACTTCTAGAAGCCAAATTTACAGAGAAAATGCTCTTATTTCCTTTACTTATATATTAATTTATTCAAAACACATTTATTAAACTCTCACACACTACTGGGAGTAAAATTTGGTACAACCATTTTGGAAAACTGGTGATTTTTATTGTAAAAAAAATTAATAAACAGAAACCTCAGTTAAGAAGTCAGGAAACTAGAAGGGGGAGCTTTCACGCCCTATGGTGACAGCAGAGCCCAACAGGGAGAAGAAAGACTTCTTTCCAGGCAAGGACTCAGCCAATGAAAAGTCATGGATTCTTGGTTTACTACAGTCCTCCCAACTTCCTTTTCCTTCTACAGATGTGTTCTTCTCCCTTGTGTGGGGACTTGCACATGATTCACCGTGGTTACAGACGCCAAACTGAAAATTCTCTGCTGGTCCCAGATAAACGTATCTTTGCTGGAGGAATATTTGGTGGTCTATTTGCTTCATTTCAACACCAAGAAAGGTGAAAATATGCGAAACTTAAGATTCATCACTTGTTCTCTTAGAAGTGCAAATACACAAGCACCAAAACACACGCATGAGAATGTTCACATCAACCTTGTCCTTAACAGCCCCAAACTGGAGGCTTAAATGCCCAGGAGTGGACCAAATAAATAAGTTATGGTATACTTACACAATGGAACATTATCAAGCTAGGAAAATAAGTTAACTAGAGCTGTACATATAACAATACTCGGAAGAATCTTCTGTACAGTAGGAAAAATGATTTTCCCTCTCCCCGTCTGTGTTCTTGACTGAGACCCCTTGTAATAAAAGACATGTTCGCAACAGGGAAAAAAAGTTTATGTATATGTGTACTTCATGTACATGAGAGAGAGACCCAGGAAAAATGAGTTACTTTCCAAGACGGTGCAAGCTACCACATCAAGTACCACCTTCAGCTAAAGACAAAGGAAGGGGGGGTATTGATGAGAAATTATCAGGAAAAGCATGAAAAACGAGGATTTTTTATGTGGATTTAGGTCTTGCCTTCTCCATCGATAACAGTTTCTCATGAGTCATCTTTCTCTTCTGGTACAGAGTAGGAGATACCCTTACAGATAGAGATTTCCTTAACAAATGTAAAGTTCCTTTACAAAAGGGTAACTTCCCTATTTTCAGAGCTTCTTTGTGTCTGTTGTTTCTCAAAAATAATCCTTAAGCCAAAGAGGAATATTTGGGGGTGGCATATTCCACAGCTTCAAGCTTATATGGGATAGATTGTTGTTGATTAGTTGGTAAGTTGTGTCTGACTCCTTTGCAACCCCATGGACTGTAGCCCACCAGGCTCCTCTGTCCATGGGATTTCCCAGGCAAGAATAATGGAGTGGGTTGCCAGTTCCTTTTCCAGGGGATCTTCCTGACCCAGGGATCGAACCTGCATCCCCTGTGCATCTCCTGCATTGCAGAAGATTCTTTACCACTGAGCCACCTGGACAGTTGGACTATAAAGAAAGCTGAGCACCAAAGAACTGATGCTTTTGAACTGTGGTGTTGGAGAAGACTCTTGAGGGTCCCTTGGACTATGAGGAGATCCAGCCAGTCAATCAGTCAATCCTAAAGGAAATCAGTCCTGAATATTCATTGGAAGGACTGATGCTGAAGCTGAAATTCCAGTACTTTGGCCATCTTATGCAAAGAGCTGACTCCTTGGACAAGACCCTGATGCTAGGAAAGATTGAAGGCAGGAGGAGAAGGGGATGATAGAGGATGAGATGGTTGGATGGCATCACCGACTCAATGGACACAAGTTTGAGTAAACTCCGGGAGTTGGCAATGGACAGGGAGGCCTGGCATGCCGCAGTTCATGGGGTCGCAAAGAGTCGGACCTGACTGAGGGACTGAACTGAACTGAACAGAACAGAACTGGACCTGGGAAAGTCCATATGGGATAGAGCTTTTAAAAACCTTTAATTAATTACATTTTAAATTAATATTTTTTAATTTTAATTAATATTAAAATTAATAATTTTAAAATATTTAAAACAATATTTAAAAGTTCTTCTACTCCTACTGTTAAAGTAACCAGGTTAGGCCTGGTTAGGTTAAAGTCTTAATCTCTCAGTCAAGTCCAACTCTTCGTGACCCCATGGACTATAGTCCACTAAGCTCCTCTGTCCATGGAATTCTCCAGGCCAGAATACTGGAGTGGGTAGCCTTTCCCTCCTGCAGGGGATCTTCCTAACCCAGGGATTGAACCCAGGTCTCCCACATTGCAGGCAGATTCTTTACCAGCTGAGCCACCAAGGAAGCCCCAAAGAAAGTGAAAGTCACTCTAGGCAAAGGGGAGATGAAAGGAATAAAGTCCTAATTTCATTGAAGTGCACCTTTCTACAAGTTAGTTCTGGGAAAAGTCTGTTTGCCCAACAAAAAGCTGAAGTCCAGCTGCCAGCACAAAAGAAAAGTCCCTTGTTGCCATAGCTCACTGCTAGGGAATGGAGATGCTTGTTTTGAAGGGCAAGATCATCTTCTTCTTAGGGCCACTCCACAGTTTTCACCACTGCCGACACCACTGCCAACAAAGTGTCACTTTGCCCAAGTAGGAGCTAATGTATCAAGATCTTTGAAAGCTATTTACACGAGCAAAGGTTCAGTTCACCTCAGTCGCTCAGTCGTGTCTGACTCTTTGCGATCCCATGGACTGCAGCACGCCAGGCTTCCCTGTCCATCACCAACTCCAGGAGCTTACTCAAACTCATGTCCCTCAAGTCGGACATGAGCAAATGTTAGCCCTGCCCAGACTCAACATTCCCAAGCTGGAGGTCAAACCTGAAACATCCCTTAGCCATAGTCTCTTCTGCATGTTCTTATTGATAAGTCTCCAGGTTGTGCTGATGGACAACCTCAGATGTCGATGACGACATCCTGGTGCAGCTTCCTCAGTGTAAACAACATCACCCTTAGGACAAAAGAGCTTCATTCTTAGATTAAAAAAGAAAAAACAAAAACCTGGATTTGAAATCAGATCAGATCAGTACACAACACATTTGTTTGCTCCATACAAAGAAAGTAACCCTGCCTCAACCAGTCAGCAAATGCTATGTACGACTTCCTCGCTCCTCATCGCGAAAGTTCTCTGACCTTGTTGAATTCTTCTGAGCTCCTCTGTCTGCTAGGTTGGATGCTGCTCCATTTGTGGATCGCTGAACAAAAAAGCCTCCTAGATCAGTAAGTTGGAAAATGTTCTGTGGAAAATGGTAGCTGTGATGAATTATTGGAGGCTGAGTATGAAATAACATGAGGATAAGAAACTCCTGGAAGACACATTTTTGGGAAGGAGGGGCACAGTTTCATGGTCTTTACCTCCAGGAACTCTACCAGACTCTAATGGTGAAGAGTCAAGAGAGATCCCCTTTATTCTGGCAGGGAGAGAGAAAGAGTAATCATTGTAAAATATATCTAGAGACCTCTTCTCCTGGGGAAGAGACTTGGCCAGAGCCTTGTCCCAGCTTGGAAAAGTACATTCTCCTCTTTCTGCCTCACATAATTGGGAGGACAGTGTAGTCAACAGAGGTCAAGGTCTTAATAAAATAGATTGGGAACACAACAGCCAGGGAGAAGATTTTGGGATGGGTAAAAAGCTATGCCACTGGAGAAATATTTCTGAAGGTGACTCAAGTCACAAGCTCACTAGGGGACTGAGATTTGATTGGAAGATTATAGAATGCTTTCTGTCTCGCATACCTTAGCACCACATCACGGGGCTCAAGTAAAACAGTGGATACTGCAGAAAGATTTGCTAAACGTATACTCTCTCTGAGGAGGAATACAAAGAAGTCAAGAGAAGAGACGAAAACAAGGAATTTGGAGCCTCTGGTACCTGAAGCTACAAAAAAGATTAAACACACACAACTCTTAGCCAGATAAACAGAAATCTTCATACAGATTCATTTTCTGTATGAATAATTTCTATCATCCAATATAACATGTCCAGCTTTCAACAAAAGGTTATAAGGAATATCACAAGACAGAAAAACACAACTGAAAGAGATGACACAATCATCAGAACCATACCTAAATATGAAACAATGTTGGAATTATAAAATAGGAAACAAAATAACCATCACTGTGACTTCCCTGGTGGTCCATTGGTTAAGACTCCACTCTTCTGCTGCAGGATTCGATCCCTGGTCAGGGGAACAAGGATCCCGCATGTCTTACTGTGCATCCAAGAAAAGGAAGAACATAACTGTGGCTAATATTTAAGGGCTCTAATGGAAAGAGTAGACAACACACAAGAACTATCATGTGTAAAATAGACAGCTAGTGGGAAGCTGCTATATAACACAGGGAGCTCAGCCTGGTGCAAAGTGAGAGGGAGGCTCAAGAAGGAGATAGTTGTGACTGAATTGCATTGTTGCAGAAACAAACACAACATTGTAAAGCAATTATCCTCCAATTAAAAAATTAAAAAAGAACTTAAAACTACCATACAATAAATTTTCATACAGTAATTTTAAAATAAAGTATATTCATATAATTTATCCTCTTTGCAGATTAAAAAAGAAAACCATACAATCTGTCAGTAGATGTGAATAAAAGCACATGATAAAATTTAGTATATTTTTATTGTAAAAACTTGGCAAAATAAGAAGAAAATTCTCTAAATCTCATAGATATGACAAGAACTCACAAAAAATCAACAGTTGGCATAATTCTTAAAGCATTAGAAGCATTGCCTTTATCATCAGAAATAAGCCAGGGATTTCCATTACCCTGGATTTTATTAAACATTATACTGGAGGTCCTATACAATACAGTAAGACAAAAAAAAAAAAAGGTTGCAAAACTTATAAATATCAGAAAGAAAATAAAATACCATCACTATTTACAAGTAGTGTCAAAATTAAATCTAAAAGAATCTACACAAGCTCTCTTAGAGCTAACAAGAAAATTTGGCAAGGTTGTTGGACACAAAGTCAACCACTAAAATTGATTTTCTTCTTATGGATCAGCAACAAATTAGTTTCGGCCCTGGCTGCAAGTTAAAATCCTCTAGGGAAATTTTTCTAAATGTTAATGTACTCGGCAAATTCATTGAGTCAGACCCCATGCGGGTGGAATCTGGCATCTAGTGGGGAACTACAGGACTCAAGTGAAGAGAAAATTTAGAAATACCTAATTTGGTAATTTTAAAAATAATTATTTTTAAGTTGTTGGTGCCTTTTTTCAAAATCCAGTTAAAGCAAACTTAAGTATATAAAATGTGGACTGTGCTGGCTTAGTCAAGGTGGGGAAGACAGTGTTGGGGCCGGGAAGATGGTGTTCACAGTCCTGCCTGCTCACACACCCTGTCCTGCTCTCTGCCCTCCCAGATCCTAAGTGGTTCTGGACTCCTTGGAGCCAAGTTTAAAAACTTATCATCTGAAAGTTTCAAATGTTTTATTTGGCAGATTCAGAAATGAAGACCCAAATGCATTAGTGCCTAGGAATAGATTAATAGTCTTTTCAGATGTCTAGAGAGAAAAAAATATCACAACAGAGTGCAAGCCTGAAAATGTTTTCAAAATCTCTTGTAAAGAGCTTTATAATGAGAGGTCATTTGTCCACATTGATTTAAATACAAAGTCAGTGAAATGGAGATGAACTCACATGATTCCATTTTCAGATCTGCTGTTCTACCCATCAGCTGTTTAGCCAACTTTGTTCCAGCACAGGAGCGCTAAGGCTACTGTTGAAAAAAAATTCTTCTCTTAATATATTAGCTTAAGCTGTTAATTACTGTTGCTGTTTAATGATTCATTTATGATAATTAATGTATTAATTCTTTGTACTTGTACCCTCAAGCAATTCTGTACAGGAGGCAAGTTTAAAAATTCAACAAATGTAAATAACAAGCAGTAACTGTCCAAGCAGTAACATTTAAGTGCTATTTCATGAATTATAATATTTCATTCCATTAAGTTAAAAAGATTAGCTTCCAAGGTATTGTTGTCCTCTGATCCTATTTCACATTAATTACTCTTGCAATATCAGTAGCATTTGCACAGCATCTTTCTTTCATGGGATCTTTATTCATAGTGATAGCAAGAGTATAAAAAAGAGAGATACAGAATACTCCAATTCAATTAAATTCAACAACTATTTATAGAATGCCTTCTATGTGCTGGACTCTGAGACAGCTACAAAGATAGGTGAGTTATGGTCTGTTTTAATCTTCACGACAATGGTGCAGTTCAGTTCAGTCGCTCAGTCGTGTCCGATTCTTTGCGACCCCATGAACCGCAGCACGCCAGGCCTCCCTGTCCATCACCAACTCCCGGAGTCCACTCAAACCCATGTCCATTGTGTCGGTGATGCCGTCCAACCATCTCATCTTCTGTCATCCCCTTCTTCTCCTGCCCTCAATCTTTCCCAGGGTCTTTTCCAATGAGTCAGCTCTTCGCATGAAGTGGCCAAAGTATTGGAGTTTCAGCTTCAACATCCTTCCAAAGAACACCCAAGACTGATCTCCTTTAGGATGGACTCAGTCCAAGGGACTCTCAAGAGTCTTCTCCAACACCACAGTTCAAAAGCACCAATTCTTTGGCATTCAGTTTTCTTTATAGTCCAACTCTCACATCCATACATGATCACAGGAAAAACCATAGCCTTGACTGGACGGACCTTTGTTGGCAAAGTAATGCCTCTTCTTTTCAATATGCTATGTAGGTTGGTCATAACTTTCTTTCCAAGGAGTAAGCGTCTTTTAATTTCATGGCTGTAATCACCATCTGCAGTGATTTTGGAGCCCCCCAAAATAAAGTCTGACACTGTTTCCACTGTTTCCCCATCTATTTCCCATGAAGTGATGGGACCAGATGCCATGATCTTAACTTTCTGAATGTTGAGCTTTAAGCCAACTTTTTCACTCTCTTCTTTCACGTTCATCAAGAGGCTCTTTGGCTCTTCTTCACTTTCTGCCATAAGGGTGGTGTCATCTGCATATCTGAGGTTATTGATATTTCTCCTGGCAATCTTGATTCCAGCTGGTGCTTCATCCAGCCAGAGTTTCTCATGGTGTACTCTGCATAGAAGTTAAATAAGCAGGGTGACAATATACAGTCTTGACGTACTCCTTTTCCTATTTGGAACCAGCCTGTTGTTCCATGTCCAGTTCTAACTGTTGCTTCCTGACCTGCATACAGATTTCTCAAGAGGCAGGTCAGGTGGTCTGTTATTCCCATCTCTTTCAGAATTTTCCACAGTTTATTGTGATCCACACCGTCAAAGGCTTTGGCAGAGTCAATAAAGCAGAAATAGATGTTTTTCTGGAATTATCTTGCTTTTTCAATGATCCAGCAGATGTTGGCAATTTGATCTTTGGTTCCTCTGCCTTTTCTAAAACCAGCTTGAACATCTGGAAGTTCACGGTTCACGTATTGCTGAAGCCTGGCTTGGAGAATTTTAAGCATTACTTTGCTAGCTTGTGAGATGAGTGCAATTGTGCAGTAGTTTGAGCACTCTTTGGCATTGCCTTTCTTTGGGATTGGAATGAAAACTGACCTTTTCCAGTCTTGTGGCCACTGCTGAGTTTTCCAAATTTGCTGGCATATTGAGTGCAGCACTTTCACAGCATCATCTTTCAGGATCTGAAATAACTCAAATAGAATTCCATCACCTCCACTAGCTTTGTTTCTAGTGATGCTTCCTAGGGCCCACTTGACTTCACATTCCAGGATGTCTGGCTCTAGGTGAGTGATCACACCATCGATGCAGGGTAGGATTTATAGTCTCTATTTTACAGATAATGAAAAGTAAATAGTTAAATGACATACTCACATCCACCCAGCTAGTAGTGATAGAGCCAGCATTTAAACCCAAGGATGACTTGCTGGAAAATCTGCATTTTTCTAGTAGAACTCATAATCAGGAGACTCCAGCCAAAATGTTGAAGTAGCCAATGCTTGCCTTTGGTCTTCCTGCCACTCCCCATTTTGTGTGATCTCATTTTTCAACTGGAGCCCATGCACTCTTCCATGCCTTTTCTAGTACTTTCTTTGTTGATCTTTGGATTCTAAGCACAACATAGAAACAGTCCATTGAAATATCCTCTCTCTATTAAGTCCTGTCTACTATCCAATAAAAGACCAGTGATGTCCAATAAAACTTTTAGTAATAATAGAAATATTCTATATCTGCACCATCTGATATGGTAGCCACTAGCTACATGTGGTTTTTTAGCACTTGAAATGTAGCTAGCGTGACTAAATGACTGAATTATTTATTTCATTTTAATTGATTTAAATTTGAACTTAAGTTTAAAAATCCACACTTGGCTAGTGTCCATTGCATTGGACAACACAGCTCTAAAACATTCTCAACTCACTTTTATTTAAAATATTTTCCCATGTTTGATTTTCCAAAGCCTGTTCAGCTAGGACACAGTATCACTGCATTTAGTACTTTGATGGTAATTAATTTGCATGTGTGTCTCCCAGAAAAAAAAGTTGCATTTGAACAAGGGTATTATGGACATGAAAATGCAAATTTTCAGATGTGATGATAAGACACCTGGGGATATTTTTTTTTTATCACAAGGATCTTTGAATCTCATTAATCCTATAATGTGAACAGCCAGATGCTGGTGCTGCACAATATTTTTTGTCACGTTCACCTTTTACAATAATCAAGCAATTTGTATCACATATCTCAATACAGAGCTCAGTTCAGTTCAGTTCAGTTCGCTCAGTCGTGTCCGACTCTTTGCGACCCCATGAATTGCAGCATGCCAGGCCTCCCTGTCCATCACCAACTCCCAGAGTTCACCCAAACTCATGTCCATCAAGTCGGTGATGCCATCCAGCCATCTCATCCTCTGTCATCCCCTTCTCCTCCTGCCCCCAATGCCTCCCAGCATCAGAGTCTTTTCCAATGAGTCAGCTCTTCATATGAGGTGGACAAACTATTGGAGTTTCAGCTTTAGCATCATTCCTTCCAAAGAAATCCCAGGGCTAATCTCCCTCAGAATGGACTGGTTGGATCTCCTTGCAGTCCAAGGGACTCTCAAGAGTCTTCTCTAACACCACAGTTCAAAAGCATCAATTCTTCGGCGCTCAGCTTTCTTCACAGTCCAACTCTCCCATCCATACATGACCACTGGAAAAACCATAGCCTTGACTAGATGGACCTTTGTTGGCAAAGTAATGTCTCTGCTTTTGAACATGCTATCTAGGTTGGTCATAACTTTCCTTCCAAGGAATACAGAGCTCAGATGTTTTCAAACATTTGCAAAGTACTCTTCCCAGTGAACATTTTATTCTGTTTTCTGATTTCTTTCTATCTCAGAGCCCAGAAACATAACACCAAATGGAGAACCAAATTTCATGAAAAATACTGCTGCCAGGAGCCCAAAGGCAGCAGCTGCAACCTGTCCTACCCTTGGAACAGGTGTCTGGGAGGTGCTAAGGAGGTGACAAGTGACTCTCCATTCCAGAGATATCACATTCGCTCCCCCGCCCGACACCAGAGTTACAAAATTGAAAGCTTTCAGAGTTACAAAAGTGAAGGCTTTCAGAATACAAAATTGAGGAGGAGCAAAGTATATAATAGAAACACCAGCAGACAATAGAAGCTTACCTCATTCCATCAAGGGGCTTTGAGGGGAAAAAAAATGATGCAGAGGGCTGGAGGACTGTAGGTCAGGGATCAAACTGAAAGCTGAAATCCAAGGACCAAATAAGACAACTCCACATCGTGCCCCAGGTGAGAGGGACCAGGCTCAGCGGAGCCTAGAAAACAATGCAAGTTCTTCAAGATCCATGGATCTGAGAGTGCCTTAGCTTTCCTGGAGGTTTTCCATGTGACATCCAGGTGGTCACCTGGCCTTACCTAGTCTTAAAGCAGCCTGACAGGAGGTTGTGTGAGGAATTGCCTTGCCCTAATGCAGCCTTTCTCTCTTGCACACAGATGTAGTGCAGATTCCTGGATGGGCTATATCCTGTTGGCCTTTAACTTTAGGTAGATGTGAAATAATAAATATACACTGGCCTTTACTCCTGGTTCCTGATAATATTTGGTCTTTGACCCCATTTCCTGACACAGAGCTTGTAAATCCCTTGGAATTTCCCAGATGACAGAAGTGTCTTTTGTTCAAATGAGGTGGCTCTGGGTGGGCTCCTGGATGGGACCTTGTCACCAGAAAAATCAAGCCATGATTAGAAGCATGGAATCAAGGTTGCTGGAAGAAGTATCAGCAACCTCAGATATGCAGATGAGAAGGATAGATGGCATCATCGTCAACTCAAAGGACTTGAGTTTGAGCAAACTCTGGGAGATGGTGATGGACAGGGAGGCCTGGCGTGCTGCAGTCCACGGGGTCACAAAGAGTCAGACACGGCTTAGTGACTGAACAACATCAGAAGCTCAAAACTTTCAGCTCCATCCTCCATCCTCCAGAAAGAAGAGAGGGGCTGGAGGCGGAGGTGATGATCCATCATGCCCCCATGTGCAGCCTCCAGGAAAATCTATTAAGTACCTCAAGTGCAGGACATGTTGCTGAACACAACCACATCCCGGAAGGGAGGTGTACTGTAACTCCTCAGGGACAGAACTCCAGCACTTAAGACCCTTCCAGACCTGGCTTTAGGTATCTTTTAGTTATCTGACTGTCAATCTGTATCTGTTATTATATTTTTTATAATAGACCAGAAAATGTATTTCCTTGAGTTCCATGAGCCTTTCTAGCAAACTATCAAATCCCAGAAGAGGGTCGTGGAGAGCCAGTTTATAGCCAGTTGGTCAGAAGTACAGGTGACAATCTGGGATTTGCACTTGTTGTCTCAAGTTGGGGCACTCTTGAGTCTCGCCCCTTAACCTGTAAGATCCACATGAATAAGATCCACATGAACTCCAGGTAAACAAAGTCAGAAATGAATTGTAGGACATCCTGCTGATGTCAGAGTATTGGTCAGTGTGGGGGAAAAAAAAAACCCTCAAATCTGGTGGCAGAAGTAGGAGAGTAAAGGCAAACACAGGAGCTGCGTGACATGGAAAGAAAGGTGGGGGTCCACAGAAAACAACCAACAAAATACCTCCAAATTTGCACTCAAAACAAGTCAGGGAAAACCACCCTTGTCCGTGTTTATTCACAGAGATGTTTTAACTCATTCACAATCAGTTTGCCTTTACTCTGGGCTTTTCATGTAAAATCACATGGAAAGAAAGGGGGGGGGGGTCCACAGAAAACAACCAAACAAATCCCTCCAAATTTTCACTCAAAAACAAGTCAGGGAAAACCACCCTTGTCCGTGTTTATCCTCAGAGATGTTTTAACTCTTTCATTCACAATCGGTTTGCCTTTACTCTGGGCTCTTCATGTAAAATCACCATGTGGCTCAGCTTTCATTGGAATGAGAGGGCTGCCGTCTGGGAAAAGCATTGAAAAGCATTACAATTTGTATTTCTATCCATTAGAGATGGCTCTTCAGGTACCCAGAGCCTCTCCCTTCAGGGACACAGCGTCACAGCATTAAGTTAGCAGATGTGAAGTACCATGATTTCCAATGAAAATAATAGTAATTTGGCTAAGTAAAATAAAACATCTTTTTAGGAAGCTCACAACCATTCATTTTCTGTCTCTTGAAGATGACTCCCTCAGTCTTTTAGGCAGATGGCACATTCTTTGGATTCAACACCAGGGCTGAGAAGAGCGAGCAGTCTCTATTCCAAGGCTGTTTCTTGTAACAGGGCCTCACTGAGCCTTTGGGAAAGGTGACTCTACTGTGTTCACCACATGAACTCTTCAGGTTTTTCTGCATACATATTAAAAAGAGCTTATTCTCCCTGACAGAGCCTTTCTGATTTGACAGAACAGTGTAAGATGCTCACTCAAGTGAGAAAAAAAGGAAATTGAGGTCTGTTTGTATTTCCTTCAGGCCATAAGTTTCCTAAGCTGAGACATTCACATTTTTGCTCATTAGTGGACTGTAACGATAGCATGAGCTTCTGCATCTAATTAGTCATTTCATTAATCTTGTTGGAGCCACAATGTTGACCACCAGCCTAATTTGAAAGAATCACCCTTGGCTTCCAGGCTTAAAGAGAAGCCCTTGTAGTGGAGAGGGAGAAGAAGCACTTGACAAAAAAATAAAGATAAAAATACCTGTGCACTGCCATCACTGCTATCTCTGCTTTGCATTTCTCATTTCCTTCAGTCTCTGTCTGCCGAGGTCCTGCCTGAGAAGTGTTGGCAAGGGGGGTGCTCACAACCCCCGACAGGAGCAGGAGGGGACCCGGGTGCCACTATGCTGTGATTTGTGGTTGCTTGGTATTGGGTGAGAGCTTTATCAATGAATTATTGTTTTTAAATTAAATGTACACATTTTAAAATTATAATTTGAGTATATGTATTGTGTATGTATAACTGTACATTATACATATATGTGTCTGTGTGTAACTATATATATTTTATTTAAAAGACATTACTCTTAAAAAGGATCACAACTGCTTAAGAACTTTTCCAGATTTATAACCTACATAATGGTGAATATTCAAACTATTTACCTAACAGAAGCAGAAGATAATAAGAAGAGGTGGCAAGAATACACAGAAGAACTATATAAAAAAGACCTTCATGACCCAGATAATCATGATGGTGTGATCATCCACCTAGAGCCAGACATCCTGGAATGTGAAGTCAAGTGCGCCTTAGGAAGCATCACTATGAACAAAGCTAGTGGAGGTGATGGAATTCCAGTTGAGTTATTTCAAATCCTAAAAGATGATGCTGTGAAAGTGCTGCACTCAATATGCCAGCAAATTTGGAAAACTCAGCAGTGGCCATAGGATTGGAAAAGGTCAGGATTCATTCCAATCCCAAAGAAAAGCAATGCCAAAGAATGCTCGAACTACTGCACAATTGCACTCGTCTCACATGCTAGCAAAGTAATGCTCAAAATTCTCCAAGCCAAGCTTCAATAGTACATGAACCATGAACTTTCAGATGTTCAAGCTGGTTTTCGAAAAGTTAGAGGAACCAGAGATCAAATTGCCAACATATGCTGGATCATCTAAAAAGCAAGAAAGTTCCAGAAAAACTTCTGCTTTATTGACTACACTAAAGCCTTTGATTGTGTGGATCACAACAAACTGTGGAACATTCTTCAGGAGATGGGAATACCAGACCACCTGACCTGCCTCTTGAGAAATCTATATGCAGATCAAGAAGCAACATGGAACAGATAGAACCAGACATGGAACAACAGATTGGTTCCGAATAGGGAAAGGAGTATGTCAAGGCTATATAGTGTCACCCCGCTTATTTAACTTTTAGGCAGAGTACATCATGCAAAATGCTGGACTGAATAAAGCACAAGCTGGAATCAAGATTGCTGGGAGAAATATCAATAACCTCAGATATGCAGATGACACCAACCTTATGGCAGAAAGTGAAGAAGAACTAAAGAGCCTCTTGATGAAAGTGAAAGAAGAAAGTGAAAAAGTTGGCTTAAAACTCAACATTCAGAAAACTAAGATCATGCCATCTGGTCCAATCCCTTCATGGCAAATAGATGAGGAAACAATGGAAACAGTGGCTGACTTTATTTGGGGGGACTCCAAAATCACTGCAGATAGTGACTGCAGCCATGAAATTAAAAGACTCTTGCTCCTTGGAAGGAAAGTTATGACCAACCTAGATAGCATATCAAAAAGCAGAGACATTACTTTGCCAACAAAGATCCATCTAGTCAAGGCTGTGGTTTTTGCCAGTAGTCATGCATGGATGTGAGAGTTGGACCATAAATAAAATGAGCACCGAAGAATTGATGCTTTGTATTGTGGTGTTAGAGAAAACTCTTGAGAGTCCCTTGGAGTCCCAGTCCATCCTAAAGGAAATCAGTCCTGAATATTCATTGGAAGGACTGATTTTGAAGCTGAAACTCCAATACTTTGGCCACCTGATGTGAAGAACTGACTCATTTGAAAAGACCCTGATGCTGGCCAAGATTGAGGGCAGAAGGAGAAGGGGACAACAGAGGATGAGATGGTTGGATGGCATCACCAACTCGATGGACATGAGTTTGAGCAAGTTCCAGGAGTTGATGATGGATAGAGAAGCCCAGTGTGCTGCAGTCCATGCGATCACAGAGTCAGACATGACTGAGCAACTGAACTGAACTGACCCCCCAAACACATTTTAATTTTTCAAGCTCTTTTAAGCTCTTGTGATAAGCATCTGCCCACACCTGGGGAAGTTTTCCTAGTGTGTCCAGTCCATCCCAATTCCAGGGCTATGAATAGAAGGAGATTTCATTTTCACACTTCAGAGAGTTTATTTTTCCTGCCAGAGTTTATTTTCAGAAGTCAGCTCCCACCCCCAGTTTTCTCTAACAATTCATTATAAAAAGCCGACTTAAAGAACAAATGGTTAAGCAGGAAGATTTAGTTGTCCTCATTTTTGCAGTTTTATACTCTCCGTTTAAATTTTCTGGTGAAAGCACAATTAACATTTGAGTCTGCCTAACCATGAAAAAACAGCGATTACTGTTTTTACTGAAAATAATTCCTTTTGGTGTCTTTTCACTTCCTGGTTGCCTAATCCTTCTAAGGTTCCTCTTCTCCATGACAACCCATCCAGCACGGCTTTCTTCCTGCCCTGGTGTTTTATTTACTACATGTAAATGAAGACTCCTTTACGTGCTGCTTGGTATATTTTTGCCAAAAGGAAAAAAAAATTGTTGAGGACAGGGACTGGATTATATGCAGTATTTTTTAGAAGCCCATTCAGAATCTAAAACAATCCTTGGTACATAGAGGACCCTCCATAAATATTTGCTAAAATGAAACTAGAAACAAATGTTAAGTCAAGCTCAAATCCATGAATCACTGTGGCTATTAATCATCTTTTAGGAAGAATTTGAATAATTTCTCAGCTATTGCCTTAAATCACTGAGAAACCATTTTTCTGACTTTCGCCTTTGCCACTCAACCACCTATTTCTCAAATAGATTTTTACCCAAACCCATAACTCCAGACTTAGAAGGAAATCTTAGATTATACTTCTAGGCCTATTCAGCAGCAGGATTTTCTTTTCAATGAAAATGTCCAAATTTTTCCTATTTGAAAGCAATGAGATATTCTCCAGCTCACAAATTCATCTGTGAACATACAGTAAAATGGGTGCCTGCTGACTGATCGTCCTGGAAGAGAAAACTGCCATTTTGCTGTCTTATATAGTGGCAGTCTCCTGGTCAAATCAATAGCCTTCTCCTGGTACCATCTTGTGCCTTGTGTACTGTGACCAAGAGAAAGCACCCTCTAGGTTCACCATCATCATCTGCTTAGTCGCTCAGTGGTGTCCAACTTTGCAACCTCATGGACTGTAGCCCATCAGGCTCCTCTGTCCATGGGGATTTTCCAGGCAAGAGGTGGGTTGCCATTCCCTTCTCCAGGGGATCTTTCCAACCCGGAATCAAACCAAGGTCTCCGGCATTGCAGGCAGATTCTTTACCAGCTGAGCTACCAGGGAAGCCACACATTAAACCCCAAATACACCAGGCAACATGGCCCTTCTTAAAGGCAAGGATGATGTCTCTTTCACCCTGGTATTTCAGGGCAATATTATTTCAGGTGCTTTCTCTCAGTTATCACCACAGTCCAACCAGTAGTCATGCTTATATCGTTTTTAGAGATGAAATATCTTTTGAATTGGAAATGTAATACCTAGATTCAAAGATTTTAAAATACATAAACATGAAGATGAATAATTTGGCTTCCCTCATCTCCCACCTACTCAGTTCTCTTTCTCCCAGCCCCTATACTGCTTGTTGTTGGTTTCCATGAATCCTTCCAGAATTCATTGATGCATAAAAAGTAAAAAGTGAACATATAATCTTATCTCCTTTGTTTACTAAAAAGAAATGCTAGTATGCTAACATATAGCTTGTGCCTTCATAGTAAAAATTTTAATCCAATCCTACTGGGCTTCAAAGCTCAAAGTTTCTATACACTGAGAAACTGCTTTCTACTTAAGTACAGAGAAGCTGGAAAAAACATTTTGGATCTTGGTCCATATTCCTACCTGGACAGTCTCCCTGTCTCAGCTAGTCAAAGTTTTCAACTCTCTCTACGACTGATGATGAGCTGAGAAGTGCTGAGAGGATCATATGAACTTAGCAGAACTTTTAGCTTTGCTGGTTTCAAGGTTTGCATCAGGCATGGTGAAGGCAGGAGAAGAAAAAGAAATGATCCATGGTCCAGAATATTTTCTGACCATGATACTTCTATTCAGCTTGCACTCCAATTCAAGATCTGTCTTTTTATATCAAAAGTAGCATGTTTTACTGATGGTAGGATGTCTAGGGTGAGTAATATAGAACCAACCCAGGTTGGTCATGGAAGCCAGGATTAGAGAGTAGGAGAGAAAGGGAATTTAACTCTTACTAAACCTGGAACCAAGATTGCCGGGAGAAACATCACTAACCTCAGATATGCAGATGACACCACCCTTATGGCAGAAAGTGAAGAAGAACTAAAGAGCCTCTTGATGAAAGTGAAAGAGGAGAGTGAAAAAGCTGGCTTAAAGCTCAACATTCAGAAAATGAAGATCATGGCATCTGGTCCCATCACTCCATGGGAAATAGATGGGGAAACAGGGGAAACAGTGTCAGACTTTATTTTTCTGGGCTCCAAAATCACTGCAGATGGTGATTGCAGCCATGAAATTAAAAAACGCTTACTCCTTGGAAGGGAAGTTATGGTCAACCTAGATAGCATATTCAAAAGCAGAGACATTACTTTGCCAAGAAAGGTCCGTCTAGTCAAGGCTATGGTTTTTCCAGTGGTCATGTATGGATGTAAGAGTTGGACTGTGAAGAAAGCTGAGCGCCAAAGAATTGATGTTTTTGAACTGTGGTGTTGGAGAAGACTCTTGAAAGTCCCTTGGACTGCAAGGAGATCCAACCAGTCCATCCTAAAGGAGATCAGTCCTGGGTGTTCATTGGAAGGACTGATGTTGAAGCTGAAACTCCGATACTTCGGCCACTTCATGCGAAGAGCTGACTCATTGGAAAAGACTCTGATGCTGGGAGGGATTGAGGGCAGGAGAAGGGGACGACAGAGGATGAGACAGCTGGATGGCATCACCGACTTGATGGACATGAGTTTGGGTAAACTCCGGGAGTTGGTGATGGACAGCGAGGCCTGGCATGCTGCAATTCATGGGGTCGCAGAGTCGGACATGACTGAGCGACTGAACTGAACTGAACTGAAACTCTCAGTGGACAAGGAGCCCAAAGGGAATCATTTTAAAATGCAAATGGTTGCAACAACATGGATGAAACTAGAGATTAGCATATTAAGTGAAATAAGCCAGAAAAAGACAACTATCATTTGATATTTCTTATAAGTGGAATCTTAAAAAATGATACAAATGAAAGTTTACAAAATAGAAATAGAGTCACAGACATAGAAAATGAGCTTATGGTTGCTGAAGGAGTGGGAAGGAGGAGGGATATTTTAGGAGTTTGGGATTAAATTATACACAGTACTGTATATAAAATAGATAACCCATAAGAACCTACTGTATAGTGGAAGGAAATATACTCAATATCTTTTAATAGCCTATAATGAAAGAAGAATGTGAAAAAATATTATAAATTTTTATATATTTCCAACAATCACTTTGCTGTATAGCTGAAGTTAACACAGCATTGTAAATAAACTATATTTCAATAAAAATAAAAAGAAACAATTTATTTCTTGTTGAAAAAAAGTAAAGAATAAAATGCAAATCGTATCCTATCACTCTGTCTTAAAATCAATCAATGGCTCCCATTATATTTAGATGAAAAGTCTAAAGTCTTGAGTTCTAGTCATAGTACCCAAGGCCCTTGATTTCTTTCGGGCCTCCCGTGTCCTGATGCTCACGCCTCTCTGGCCATGCATAAAGTTCAAGGTGTAGTCTTGGCTTCCAATGCCCTTC
Source organism: Oryx dammah (assembly GCF_014754425.2). NCBI lineage: Eukaryota > Metazoa > Chordata > Mammalia > Artiodactyla > Bovidae > Oryx > Oryx dammah. The sequence goes on from NW_024070186.1 coordinate 103,905,885, forward strand.
CAGGCCCTTTCCCGGTTAATTCCCATTTGTTTTTCAAGAAGCAGATCTGACTTCAACTTCTCCAGAAAACCTTTCCAGGCATTATTCTGGATTTGATGCCCTTCCTATGCGTACCTGCTGAAAGTTTGCTTATCTAATAACGCCACCCATCACACCATATCCTCATTCTGTTTCCCCTACCAACTGGGAGGTCAGTCCGACACTTAACAGGGGCTTTTTTATAAAGTTTTATAGCCCAGGAACAAGATTTCCTGAGTTTGTACTTCATCTCTGCCACTCATGGGACTTTGAGAGGTTGTGTAGAATGATTTACCCTCTCTGTCCTTCATATTCCTCATTTGTAACATTAAATGAAGAGTAGTACCCACATGGGTTGTTCTGATAATTAAATGATATGGTGTAATTAAGTGCTTAGCACTGTGTAGAAAGAGAGTCATTAGCTTGTTCATTTATTTGTTTACTTTTTATCATTTTTTCTTTCCTCTCTGGAATGCAAACTCCAGGAGCACAAGGAGCTTATCTGGTTTGTTCACTGCTCTATTCTCAGCACCAAGAACAATCCCCAGGAGCCCAGGGCATAATTATAGACTATGTGTTGAATGGATGTATTGATGAATGACGTGTGAGCTAGTCATGGTATGTTTAAGCTTGCAGGCCACTCACTTTCCTCCTAGCGTGATCCCTGGACATATTAGCTGCTCAACAAATATCCGTGCCTTGTTCTTCATGTTGTCAGCCACAATTTCTTACGTGAGAATGAGACCTTTTGGCAATATCCGCATCGAGTTTGGCGACAGTGACAAACCTAAGTACAGATATCAGCAATCGTAATCTCTCTTTCAGACATGCACATATGTGCCCTTGCTGATAATAATGACAAGTCATTACAACTGTTTCAAAACAACTCAGAAAGAGCAACTACCTTGTTATCACTCGTATCTCTACAGATATTGGAATCCAAGTCTTTGTAGAGTTTATAGCGTTAACCAGAAATTCATGTTTTGTAGTCACGGACATCACCATTTAACAAACAAGAACTTGACATTTTCAGTGTAAGAACTGTATTTGTGACTCCCTTTTCTCTGTAGAAGAAATTTTTTAAGCATCTGAAAGTAAGGAGAGAATCATAAATAAAAACTTTGGGGGTGGGGGTTGAGGGCTATTTTTATAAATAGAATTTGGGGGACATAATTAAATTCATCAAAATTTATGCTTTTTTTGTTCAAGCTAGCTGGCAATGCAGTCTACAGTGAATAAAGAAACCAGTCTTTACTTACTATAGACCAGGCTACTCAATGTGCACATATGCGCTTGTGTCATCTTGAATAATCACTCTATTTCTTACTGTACATGCAGGAGCGTTGAACAGGTGATCTCCAAAGTCCTAGTCCTATCCTCTGGGTGTCTTCAGCTGACACAGTCCTAACAACTCTACATCGGATGAAACAATCATGGAATGACTCCCTGATTTGACTCTGTGCAAAAACATAGGAAAGAATGTATAAGTCTCTGAAAGCTTTGCAAGTCAATAATATTTAAGAACAATGGGACAAGGGGGACAGATGTTGAAAGCAAAGCAGTTCTCTGTCCCATTGCTTTTTCTTTTAAATACACACATTAAATTGTTTTAAAATATTATTTTAAAAAACCATGCTAAAGAAGTCATGAAACTTTTTTTGTGGTTATCATAGGGAAAGTGCAGAGGAACTAAAAAGCCTCTTGATGAAAGTGAAAGAGGAGAGTGAAAAAGTTGGCTTAAAGCTCAACATTCAGAAAGCGAAGATCATGGCATCTGGTCCCATCACTTCATGGGAAATAGATGGGGAAGCAGTGGAAACAGTGTCAGACTTTATTTTTTTGGGCTCTAAAATCACTGCAGATGGTGATTGCAGCCATGAAATTAAAAGACGCAAAAAAAAAAAAAGAAAGAAAGAAATTAAAAGACGCTTACTCCTTGGAAGGAAAGTTATGACCAACCTAGATAGCATATTCAAAAGCAGACATTACTTTGCCAAGAAAGGTCCATCTAGTCAAGGCTATGGTTTTTCCAGTGGTCATGTATGGATGTGGGAGTTGGACTGTGAAGAAAGCTGAGTGCGAAAGAACTGATGCTTTTGAACTGTGGTGTTGGAGAAGACTCTTGAGAGTCCCTTGGACTGCAAGGAGATCCAACCAGTCCATCCTAAAGGAGATCAGTCCTGAGTTTTCTTTGGAAGGACTGATGCTAAAGCTGAAACTCCAATACTTTGGCCACCTCATGCAAAGAGTTGACTCATTGCAAAAGACTTTGATCCTGGGAGGGATTGGGGGCAGGAGGAGAAGGGGTCGACAGAGGGTGAGATGGCTGGATGGCATCACTGACTAGATGGACAGGAGTTTGGGTGAACTCTGGGAGTTGGTGATGGACAGGGAGGCCTGGCGTGCTGCAATTTATGGGGTCGCAAATTGTCGGACACGACTGAGTGACTGAATTGAACTGAACTAGGGAATGGATTCAAACAGTGGTGGGTGGGCTGGGGGAAAAGATGGTGGAGGGATGGGTTGAAATGACTGATAAGCACTGGTCCAGTGAAACAGGATATAGGTGTCAGCTCTGAGGTGTTGGACACATTCCTTGTCTCTCACCCCAGTTTCTAGCAGCCTCATCTATGACATGAGCATAACACCCTTCCTGCCTACCTCCCACACTTCTGGGGAAGATTCCATTTCTCACAAGTTCATGGAAATGCGTTGACATGATAAAATCTACAATGTACATTTAATCATTCTAACACGGACAGAGGAGGCTAGGGATAAGTAACACTGTACGACATGAAACTTCTGCATTATTCAAATGTACAAAAACATAGTTGATGGTCTCCCACTAAATTCAATGTTTGTTTCAAGCCTAAACACCTTGGCCCTTGTGACATAACCTTGGTCACTCTTACACTCAGAGTGGAGAGTGAACCCTGGTGTCTAGAGAAGCACAGGTGAGTATGGGGGGGGGGCGGTGCCTGGCTTCCAGTGCCCCACAGATGTCTGTGGGGGCCACTGGGTGTCCTCACTGTTGCCACACCGGTTGCCAGTGACCTATCCTTTCTTTCTGTATGAGGCACGTTAGACCCTATATCCCTCACAGCTGTGTCCACACATCCTTGGAGATATGGGGATTTCCTGAGAGGCTGTGTAAGGACCCTCTTCCTCTATTTGTCAAATTCTCTCTGTGGTCTTCAGATAATAATGGGAGCCCATCTGTCACCCAGTTCTAAGACTGTCCTATTTACTAACAGGAAGGAAACATCCGTCCATACTTGCTGGTCTCCTTACTGGTTCCGGGGAAATGCCTTCCAGGCCCGGAGGAGTCCTCTTCCCTTATAATCCCTTGTGACAGTCTCCTTTCCAGATTCAGCTTTTCCCCAAAGGCTCCATCATTCCTGGAGGCTTTGGGTTTATTTTGCCCGTGATTCCTTTCCTCTCTTCCTCCTTCAAGATAATGAGCACAGACTTGCCAATCGACATGAAGCAGTGGAGATAGGAGTGGAAAATACCAACATGATCATAGAATGTTCAGTTAACATTTTATACAACCAAATATTTTATACAAGTTAATATCCCACTACTGCTACCAACATAATCATAGGTGTGCATAAATAGAACCAAGTAAGTTGAGTTCGAGACAGTCCACCCAGCCAAAAAACAAAAAAAGGTAGAGGTTTCAGAAAAGAAGAAAAGAGAAAATAACATAAGGTCTTTGTAACATGATTCCTTTTTTTTTTTTAAGCAGGTCAGTGCCGTGTATGGGATCTTAGTTTCCAGACCAGGGATCAGACCCACAACCCCTGCACTGGATGTGTGCATTCTTAACCAGTGGATCACCAGAGAGGTCCCCCATGGTTGCTTTTGAACTTACTGGATTCATGGTGAGCAGCATCGTTTTGTCACGTGACTCTCCTGCCTCTTTCCTGAGTCTAAGCCCTTCCCTGAGGCCAGTCTGTAGTCAAAAGGACACATCTGTTTTATGTCCTCAGGTGTTCAGGCGGCCCCAGGTCTGTGACCTGAAAACTAGCATTCACTGTACCGCACAGGCGTAAGGAGCAAGTTTTCTCCTCCTCTCCACTCCATCCTCACACACCCACTCCATCCTCACACACCCACTCCAGCCTGTCACTCCTGCTAACCTGTCAGGCTGTGTTTTCAATTACTATCTTTGAAAAATGTCCAGGTGGACCCATTAAATCAATGAATGCAATGAGCTCAACACAAGATGATAGCAATTCTGTGGCCTTCCTTGGGATAATTGGTGATACCAGAGGTGTTAAAAATCTAAGCCGGAAAATCATTGCTTTGAAGGAAGGAAGGACAACTGAGCCATTTTCTTCTATTAAAATGCATGAAATTTAAATAATGTCCCCTTTCTTCTGGGTGCCCATCAACCTTCCATTTTTTATGCACTGAAAAGTCTAAATATTTATTAACCTCAATTTACAGAATTTATTATAGCTGTCTTCAGCCAGGGCATGTATGTGTTTTAAAAATACATGGCACTTTAAAATTAGCATCATTTATAAATAATTAGGAAATAATTGTGTTTTATTTTAAAGGTACAAGATACTTAGCTCAATGAAAGAAAAAAAAAAGTGGTTCTTGCTGGCTGACCCCTAGTCAACAGGTTTCTGTTCCTTGAATCAGCTGGATACAGCTGGCATCATAGACAAAGCAGAGTTGGTGGCATTTGAGGAAGTGCTAGCTGGCCCACTTTAACTAATCCACTGTCAGAGGGAGCCGAGAAGTCTCTCCAGAAAGTTTGCTTGTAGCCACGTCCCGGGCTATCTGGTTGTGCTCTTCTGTAAATTCAGAAAGCTGGTTTTATGCTCTTGTGGAGGTAGATGAGATCTCATCCTTAGGAGGATCACCTTTTCAGGTGGCCACACTGCAAAGACTGGGGGCTGTGGGAGAGGGGAAACTTTGGCCATAATCTATAATCACCCTCCTCAGTTTTTGACCCAGAGAGAGTTGGAATTGATACCGTCTCTGTCTTATTTAGAAGGCTCTGACAGCTTCAGCCTGCTCCTCCCAACAGATACCTATAAAGATGTTCTGAAATTGCCTGTGTCCGTTTCTTAATGGCCATTTCCCACAAAAACTGCAAGTGATGAAGAGGATGCTATGTCTTTCCTCCCTGTCTCCTTCATCACCATGCTTTGTTATCAACTAACACAGTTTTTGGAGATAATACTAAGGGGAAAAAGCCAACAAAGGAATGTAATTTGAAATTCCATCGTGCAGAGAAAACCACTTTTCCTAGGGAATATAGACCGCTTTCAATTTATGCAATCATCTAGTTTTCAAAGGTCTGGAGTAAATCACATTTCGTAAACATTGAAACGCTTTAGATTTGCTTCTACTATTTTTGTAGCAGCACCAGCAGTGTTACCATTCCCTTTTAAAATGAATTTTTTTTTACAGAAAAAGACAAGATCTTTAGAACTATTGAACCACCTGTGACTATCCACAAACTTTGTCCGAAGGACAAAGTATTTTTTTTTCTTTTATGCCCTTAAATAGACTGCTAGCCTCTGCCTTATCACCGCTGTGCAGCTGCAATTAGAATGCAGTAAAGGAAAATGGCATAAACAACAGGGGCCAAGCGGTCGACTCCTAGGATCCCATGGGCAGCACGACCAGGCGTGGCAGCTGCTGTGGGCTGACTGGCACTCCCCACAGTTTGTCTGCGCGCTGGGCTACTTTGTGTTGTACCCTGGGTGTGAGAGTGTCCAGTCTCTAACATTAAATTTCGTCCCTTATGGAGTAATTTGCATGAAACAATTTTGCATCCATTCTGTGTCCCACAACCTGGTGAACATGTGTATACTTAACAGTTTTCTTTAAAAAAAAAAAAAAAGAATAAATGCACAGTATATATACCACTTGGTAACTCACTTTTTTGTTGGCAAACGTCTTTACATCCATAAATAAGCACTGCTGCTGCTGCTGCTAAGTCGCTTCAGTTGTGTCCGACTCTGTGCGACCCCATAGACGGCAGCCCACCAGGCTTCGCCATCCCTGGGATTCTCCAGACAAGAACACTGGAGTGGGTTGACATTTCCTTCTCCAATGTGTGAAAGTGAAAAGTGAAAGTGATGTCACTCAGTTGTGTCCGACTCTTCGGGACCCCATGGACTGCAGCCTACCAGGCTCCTCCATCCATGGGATTTTCCAGGCAAGAGTACTGGAGTGGGGTGCCATTGCCTTCTCCGATAAATAAACACAGACATCATTAAAAAATATTCCATTGTGTGAATCTATGACAATTTGTTTAAACAGCCTCTAATTAAATGGGCATTTGAGTGTTTTCATTTCGGGCTGTAGTGATGTCTCTGGTTCCCAGGGGCATGTTTCTTGATGGGCCTACCTCTGGTTGCAGCCACAGCTGCAGTGGTGAAGTGTCAGGGGAGCACAGACTCACTGGGAGCTGAGAGCCAAGCCCAAGGCAGCATGGGCTTTCCAGTGCTGAAGGAGCCCAGAAGCAGAGGAGAGGGCACTGTGCCCCTGCCCCCAGGCACCCTTCAGCCAGTGGAGAACTGAGCTGGCGAATAAATGCTCCAACTGCCTGTCCTTCAAGGGGAAAATTCCAGAGGCCTATGAGGGTACAATGTGGGAGACCAGAATTCAATCCCTTGGTCAAGAAGAGGCCCTGGAGAAGGAAATGGCAACCCACTCCAGGATTCTTGCCTGGAGAATTCCATGGACAGAGGGGACTGGCAGGATACAGTCCATGAGGTCACAGAGTTGGACACGACTGAGAGACTAACATTTTCAGCTTCAACTGGGTAGGGTGGAGTCTAGCCCTGGGAACCCAAAGTATCCACCTTATTATATTTGTTTTTCCTTCTTTCCTACTCTCTCTCTCTCCTGCTTTTGGGATCATCTTGGAAATAAACTACCTGTATCCAGGTAAGTCCTGCTCTTGGGCTTGGAATCAAAATAGAGACTAGGATAAACAGTGACACGTAAAATGTCCTTAAGCGTACATCTTGGCCATTGACTTATCCTTAGGATAAATTCCTAGAAATGTACACTACTGAATCAAATGGCAAGAACTTTAAAAACCAAGTTCAAACTAGTGCTCTGTGTAACGGGGCTCCTAAGTGTGAGGGAATTGATTTTATTTTATTTGCCTGTGCCTATTCAATCCCAGAGCTATCATGAAGCCGACTCTTCCATCAAGAAGTGAAGCATTGATACTAACTTCCTGAAGTCTTTTAAGCCACCCTCCCTGGAGGCCCTGCAAATCCCTGCCTTATGCTACCCTAAAATCATGATGAATGGAGTAATTGGAATGCACACCCACTGTCTCCCAAACAGACATCTCACTTTATTGCTTGGTAGTTATTAAGAATGAGTAGTAATTTTGCTGCTGAAAAGACTACTTATGGGGAAAGTAAGAAATAAGAAAAACATTCACTCATAATTTAAGCCACAAGGAAATAAAACCAACCACAAGATAAAATATCTGTTTCCCAATCTTTATATCATGGTAGCAGCAAAAGTTTTAATTATAGGTAGTGAAGTCTCTGGATTTTATTTCTTACCCAGCTTCAGTGGTAAGAAAAGTTTAAAAGTAACTGCTTGGCGTCGTGCAGAAGGAGCTCTATATGCAGGCACTTACATGGCGTGGGGGGGTGGGGAGGAGACAGCAGAATCCTGTCGCTAGAGAGAGAACCATGGAAAGACAGTGTCAGCACCAAATTGGATAAGCAACAGCCTTTCCATGAGGAGAACTGCTGAGCATATGTTTGCATGTATAATTTATATAAACACATATGTGATTATTTTTAAAAATAAATGAACTATTCATACATCATTTAAAGAGGCAATGTACCTCTCTGACATCCCTCAGGAAGTCTATTTTATTTTACTTTTGTATTTTTTGGACAGAGAGAAGTTCTATTTGACTTTTGAAGGCAAGTAGTACACAGCATACCAGATTCTAATGTACACTCCCCGCCCTCTTTTTTCCCCATCTGCATTGTGAAATCTCAGCTCCTCATGAAGTCTATTTTAAAAGGGTATGTAAAATCTTTCTCTTGGCAAACACTTGCAGGTTCCGCCCTCTTGAATGGTTTCCTTAAAAAGAAAAAGAAAAAATAAAAAGCTTTCCTTGGCCGTGTTTGCCATCAACATCAATAACCGAGGCAAGGCATTCTGACTGCTATTTATTCTGTCATAATTACTATCACGAAACTTCCATGATTACAGCACTAGTAATTCTGTTGATTATAAATAGCACTAATGCTGTAATACATCAGCAAAGACTGGCAGCATTATGGAGACGTGGTCCATACGCACATGGATAGTTGGACCTTGGAGGTTATAATTGAAACATTTCCCAGAAAGCGTTATCCCCACATGGCCTCTCTTTCCAATCGCTCCAATAAACACTTCCTTTCAACATTACTACACTGCTCCCTGCTCAGTGTCTCGGGCCTTCTCGAACGTCCTTCATGCAGTCTAGGCTGTGCTTTGTATTCAAAAGATAATCCCTTGATAGTATATGGGCCTAGTAATGTCTTGGTTTCCTGCATTTGCTAAAAGCAAGGGCAGTGGATTGTGAAAGCGCACTAGACTCAGCTCTATTTCTGTTTTAACAGCGATGTATCTTCCTTTTGGCAAGAGGTTTATTGAGTGAATTCTTGTAGCAGTAGACCCTTCTCTGTTGTGACGTTCATTTGGTTTTTGTTTGAGGGAGGAGGGCAAAGGGTACAATTAGACTTTTATTCAAAATACACATGTGTTGCAGAGGGACTCTGCATTTACTATACAATTTCAGTTTTCAGAGTCTTTACAAAGGGTCACCTGGGTGAAGAGAATTCCCCTGTGGAATGATGTGTTTCCACCTTCCCTGAAGCGTACTCTTCTCTGAGGAATGATGCTTTCATTTAAAATGGTGTGTACCGAATAAAGCTGACAAATTTCCTGTTTTCAGCTGTCTACCTAGTTCTTGAGGGCACTTTTTTTTAAAAACATAAATCTTTCTTTATTGATTCAGAACTAGAAAAATGTATAATGCAGCAGTAACATTTATTAACAAAGAAGTATGCTTTTTGGAAATTCTCTAGTTCATGGCATGAATGTGTATGAGTCTGTGTATATAAAAACTCCTTTGATTCATCTTAAGGCAAGTTAAAAAACACAGAACTATATAAATTAGTATGCTGGTAATCAAGGCTACAGTTTGATATTTTATGAGGTCATTTTCTGCTCATATTTGGATTCAATGGCCTTATATCTAGAAGTTTTCAAGGATAATAAAAATTCCAAATATTCTGTTCTGTTGTTAGATCATTTGTCCTGATTTGAAGGTACAGAAAAGATGCCACCTTAGGTAAGAACTGAAGACAAGATAATTGTAAAACATGATAAAAAATACACAGACTGTAGGAACTCTTTCCCAAACTTTCTTTCAAAATATGTGTTTATTCTACTTGAAAGAGTTTTGAAGCAAATAAATCTTTTGTCTCCTAAGTTTATTTCAAATTAAATTTATATCCTGCCTAAAAAGAAAAGCAGGTATATGTAGACCCCAAATAGTTGCAAATTCTGAGGTATATTGACAACTAGCTGTCATGTGCAGACCCAGCTTAAACAAAAAGTGGTAGATTTTCAGTCTGTAATTCTATTTTGAAAGGAAGCCAATCGCACTGTGCTTAGTGCTCACAAATAAGTCCTAGCTTATTTGTAGCATAAATTTATCATCTTAACAAATAAAATCAATCTCCTACCTTACTTGACGGTTCCCCAAGTAGAACAGAGGCCCTCCGGCAAGATTACTGAACATTTTCTAAATAGCCACAGACTTCAAATTCTTGCATTAATTGCTACAAATGTCAGGTAGAGAGATTCTGATTTGCATTTTTCTTAGACCTACTATAACTATGAAAAGGCTCTTGATGAGGCTCAGAAAGTTGGATGAAAAGTAGAGGAGAATATATCCAGTGACTCCAGTGACTGCTTAGGCCCCCAGGCCAAGGCAATGAGTTGGTTTTTATTTCATATTTGCTCTGAGTGAAGATCACATGACTTAAAAGAAGGATGTATTATATTGATTCCAATGCTTCCAGAATATTTATATGTCCCTAGAGAAAAGAGGAAGAAAAAGAGCCTTTCTTGAGAGTCACATGGTGCTCACTTTTTTTTTTTTTCAATTTGAGGAGTGTTTGCTCTGTGTAGGGCTCATCTTCAAATCCGAATGATCATGAGGAGATTTGATTACAAATTTAAACACCCCAGAAGGCACAGCCTGCCCAGAAGATAGGCAGGTCAGGCTGTTTCCTCCCCCCACCTCCCCCGCACTGGTTTGACTCAATCCTCTGGTGGCTCAGATACAACTGAAGCATGATTAAACTTTAGAACAAGATGCCAAGAAGATTGTGAAATCTTCATCCCTAAAATTAGGAGTGACAATCATTTGGCTCAGATGGTTTATGAAGACAAAGGTTTGAGCTGGATTAGTAATTTCTAAATGTTGGTCCCTGTCCCTATGCTGGACCACTATGAGAACACCATTCCTCAGCAAAATGAGAAAAATGAATAATAGATCATGTTTTTCCATAAGTTAAATTTGTTCCTTTTTCATTATAGATTTTATCTGTAATAGAACTCCCTTTATTTGTAACATCATATTGTTGCTGGTAGCTGGAAATTAATTTTCCCATGCCTTAGCTTAGAAAAATAAAAAGTAATCAGCTCCATATCAATTCCAATTTCCTTTTAAATGTTTTAATGGGCTTTGAAATCCAAAATTCTGCTAACCACTGGTCTAGATAATCTCCATTCAACAAATGTTCCTTCGTCTGCCTGCTCTTATGTCACACAAAGGAAAAATAATAACTTTGTCCCATAAGAGAATGAAAATAATAAAATCAACTAACACTCATTGTACATGACACCATGATAAGTGCCCTAGGTACATTATTTTATTTAATTTTTGCAATTTTCTGCAGACAAAGATACTCAAACAAAAGTAGGGGAAGTGCTATGCCAGTCACCTCTGGCATAGGATCCCATAACAGACCTATTTTTATTCTTATCCTCCTAAGAAAACAATCTATTAATGGTACTTGCAAGAAGGTACTTGCGTCAGGAAGGTCTCCTGGAGAAGGAAATGGCAACCCACTCCAGTGTTCTTGCCTGGAGAATCCCAGGGACGGGAGAGCCTGGTGGGCTGCCGTCCATGGGGTCGCACAGAGTCGGACACGACTGAAGCAACTTAGCAGCAGCTGCAGCAGCAAGAAGGTAGCATGTTACCAGAGAAATACTTGAAAGTTTTAAATGTATTGCTTTTTATGAAACCAAAGCTCGAGCAGTGAGGTAGGTAAAAACTAAAGAGTGGATATTGTAAAAATTAGTAGAATGCTTTGATGTAGGGAACCCTTTCAATCAGTCAGTTTTCAATAATCAGAGACCATGTATCCAGAAGGCCTGATCTTCCAGTCTCAGCTTCATGTGGCATCTGCCTTCATCTCCTAGATTCGTGTGAGCACTTCTGCATATGCTAAAGCACTAAACAGGATATGAACAGGAACTGGCACCTAGCTTACTGGGAAGATCAGTTATAGAAAAATAGTAATTTTCTTTTGATCAAGCCACTTTAACATTAATTCCAAATTCAAGATCAAGAACAGGAAGGCAGGTATATGCCAAAGCCATTTGAAACTGCTAATACACCCAATCCATAAGTCACAAAGCCCTAAATTGGATGAGTTGAGTCATCATTTTCACGCTACTTTTCATATGTAGAGTGAGATGCCATAGGTAGGGTCTATGACCCCTAGAAGATAATCAGGTAGCTGTTACCATCGAAAGCTAGTATTGTGTCTCTCTCTCACCTGATAATCATGTACTGGAGCTCTAAACCCCAGTGTGATAGTGTTTGGAGGTATAGACTTTGGGAAGTAATCAGACTTAGATGAGGTCATGAGGGTGGGGCCCATGTGGTGGGATTAGTGCCCTTATAAGAAGGAAACATAAAAGCGCTCTCTTCACTATGTGAGGATGCAGCAAGAACGTGACTTTCTGCAAACCAGGAAGAGAGGTCTCACCACAACCCAGCATGGTGCCCTGATCTCAGACCTCCAGAACCATGAGAAAATAAATCTCTGTTGTTTAAGTCACCCAGCCTATGGTATTTTGTAGGCAGCAGAGCTAAGTGCTGTCCTTAGAACTATGAAGAGAGAAGTCAACTGCAGTGGAAAGAAGTAATCAGCACATTTTGACTGAGATTTGAAAAAGGAAAAGCAACCTGATCCCAAGATACCTGAGTCTTTGGGGAAGAGAGGGAAGAAGGGTCTACATGCCAAATGTCTGGCCTGATTCTGACACAGTTCTGACCTAGAGAGCTGTGATGCCAGCAAGTAAGCAAGGAGTGCTGTCTGTGATCATCTCTGACATGGAGATTGTCTGGGCCATCCCAGAGAGCAGAGACCACACCAGTGCTAGCCCAGTCTATTGTGATGCTGTGATGGCTCAGCCTAGGGCCAGTTTTCAGGAAAGCCAAAGGGCAATAGCAGAATACAGTGGCAGGAATGGTGGCAGAGAACTTTAATACCTCCTCCATGATTCCACGGAGAAGGCAATGGCACCCCACTCCAGTACTCTTGCCTAGAAAACCCCATAGATGGAGGAGCCTGGTGGGCTGCAGTCCATGGGGTTGCGAAGAGTCAGACACGACTGAGCGACTTCACTTTCACTTTTCGCTTTCATGCATTGGAGAAGGAAATGGCAACCCACTCCAGTGTTCTTGTCTGGAGAATCCCAGGGACGCCGGAGCCTGGTGGGCTGCCGTCTATGGGGCCACACAGAGTTGGACACGACTGAAGCGACTTAGCAGCAGCAGCAGCAGCAGCAGCAGCCATGATTCCATGTAGCTAACTCCTCATATGTCCCTGTGCAGCCTGTAGCCTGAGACAGCTCAGTGGAAGAGGAACACTCAAAAGGGAGATAACAGATTTGTTGACCATCTGGCATAGGGAAACCTAAGCTTGTTTGTATTTTTAATGGGAGAAATAGAGATTTGTGTATGTGCTTGTATATATACAGGTATTTAATTTATATTTGAGGCTTCCCAGGTGGTGTTAGTGGTAAAGAACACTAGCCAATGCAGGAGACATAAATAGACACGGGTTCAATCCTTGGATCAGGAAGGTCTCCTGGAGGAGGGCATGGCAACCCACTCCAGTATTCTTGCCTGGAGAATTCCATGAACAGAGGAGCCTGGAGGGTTACAGTATAAAGGGTTGTGAAGAGTCAGACACGACTGAAGCAACTTAGCATGCACACACACACACACACACAATCTATATTGGTACCCTTTGTTTATTGAGCTGTTAAAATATAAATAAAGGAAATGTTTAGAAATAATAAAAATATTTTGAAATAATAGAAATAAAGGAAAAAATGGCTTTTTTTTTTTTTTAGGACAATCATCAACTCTGACTCTGAAAGTTCCAGAGGGGCAGTACAATGTGGTGCTTCAGAGCCTGGGCCTGGCACCGAGTCCCCTGGGTGGGAACCCCAGCCCTGCCGATTCACTAGCTGTGTAACATGAAGCCAATTCCTTTGTCTCCATGTGCCTCATCTGTTACGTGGATATAAGGCTAATGCCTTCCTTCCGGAGTCACAATGAGTGTTAAGCGTTAAGTAATCAAAACTACACCTTCGACAAAATTCATTCTTAATATTATTGCCCAAACTAGTATTTTATGGAACGAGTTGCCAGGACTCAGAAATAAATCCCTGAGGTCACAAAGCAATTTAGTGTTATTGCTATCAGTAGCATGTTAGGGTGACCACCCGCCCACCTTTCCCAGGACTATCTTGATTTTGGCATTAAAAGTCCTGTGTTCTGAGCAAAGCTGGATATTTGGTCATTCTCCCTGTGATGAGGGAAAGTCGCCTGGAGAGGGATCAGCTGAAGAAGGTCCTAACCATTGGAGAGATTTTCTTTTGGAAGGGAGCAACATTACCACTGAAGCTGTAACTCCAAATCTGAGTGCCTGGTGTGAGACTCTGATAACAGTTAAGAAAGTATCTGTTGAGCTGTGTGTGACCATACAAAGCAAAGTTTCTCTAATAATGTGTTAGTCTGGTGGTCAGGAATTTTCCAGACAGGCTTTCTATTCTCTGGGTGACTTCTACCCATGCTCATGTGGTCTGGTCTCATAAGCTGAAGTTCTGTCCTGATATTTACAGAATGGAATTCTGAATAATAATCTAAGATTGCATTTGTAGAATATTTATCTCCAAGGAGCTCGGTGTTCTTGGCAGTCATTATTTAATTAATCCTTGCCCTGTCTCTGTGCGACATAGAGCAGGCAGGCATAATTATCTCTGTTTTGCAGATTACGTGACTTGGAGTCGTGCCTGATTACAAGGTGCCTTGGAAAGAGATGTTCCACTCTGATACCAGGTTTGATTTGGTTCCCAATCTTTTTAGGGAGACCAGGACTTGATGTGACTCTAGGGAACCCTACATGAGGACCGTAAATGTATTCCATCTCTCTGTGCTTGTCACACGCTTTGTTTGGTCCCTGTGTTGGACAGTCTGTGCCCCACAGGCAAGACATTCAGCCTCTAGAGATCAGTCAACTCAGTCCATTCCCTGCATGAAAGACGTTCATGCTATCCTTTTGTGTGAACTGCGAGATCTTTACTGACTGATTAAATAATGGATTAATAATTGAGAAATGCCATATAACTCAGCCCACACCTTTGCCTCGGGAGCAGTCAATCCAAACAGGAAGGGAATCCGTGAGGGCAGGAATTGATTTCCCCATCAGAAGAGCTGGGCTCACAAAGGTGGTGCTAAGAATAACAATACGGAATAATTGTCAACATGCACTGAATTCTTAAGGCACACCAAGCATTTCATATGTATCAGTGCTATAGACTCAGTGTTTGTGCCCCCTGACCTCCTAAATTCATATGTGGGAACCTAATCCCAAATGTGACAGTATCAAGGCGGGGACTCTGGGAGGTGATTGGGGTGGGTGCCCTGATAAAAGTGCCCCCGTTTGCTCCCTTGCCCCTTGCATGTGAGGTCACAGAAGATGGATGTCTATGAAGCAGGCTGCAGGTCTTCACCATATGTTGACTCTTCCATCAGCTTGATTTGGGACTTCCCGGTCTTGTTGGTCAAGTCACCCAATCTGTGGTAGTTTGTTAAAGCAGTCCAAACTGACTCAGGTAACCAATTCATTTAATCCTCACCAACAAGGCAGGAGCACCTTTTTCAGATAAGAAAACTGAGGCACAGAGAAATAAAATAATTTGTGAAAGGTTACAGTGCTAGCAGGTGTCAGCGCTGGGATCTGAACCCAGGCATGCTGCCCTCAGAGACCCCAGAGGTAACTACCATGCTTCGTGACAGCAGAGACCAAACAGTTCAAAGGTAATTTTCTCCTGATTAAATGAAACGCATGTCCTGCCTAAAGGATAAACCCACCGGCCACATGTCTGAGGGATCTTCACCTCCTCTGACTAGTGGGAGGAGGGTGTGATCAGCAAGGAGAAAGTTTTATCTTTCTAACCTGAGCCCAGAAGGGGTGACAGTAATAGGCATAGCAGCAAGTTTGCCAGTATCGAAGGCCTTTCTTGGTTTAACTAGTTTTCCAAACTTGTCACTCAGGCTAATCGGAAATCAACATAATTATTCTATGCCCAGCACCTCCACATTTATCATGGTTTGTTCCAGGGGCACAAGCTCATCATTTATTGTGATGTCAGCTACAGCACCTTTGTTTGTCCTTGTGCAAGTCAGGGAAGATAGGGTGGGAAATCCAGAGAGAAGAAACATTTTGGAGGTGCTCAGATAGGAAGGCGAAGGCTGTTTCATTTTGGAATATTTTGCAAAAAACCAGCATTGTCACCATGGGTCCAAGGCACACCCCAGGGTCAAGTAGCCTCTATGAGCATTTGTGGCCATGGGTACAGGGTCTCATAAGCGCAAAGCATTTACAATAATAAGTGCATTGATAAAAGACAGTTTTATGACAATTTTAAAGCCTTGAATATCATCAGCAAGGTCTTAAATCAGGCCTCATAGGCAATTCCCTTCCATAGTTGCTTTTTTTGAGGTTGCCACCAATCTGCTTGGATGAGAACAATTGGGAAAAACTGGTTTCCATTTCCTTTTCATCTTCAAGCCTCTATAAACTGGCATATCGCTTGCCAATTTGGACATTGCTAGTGGCTCAGCTGGTAAAGAATCCACCTGCAGCGCTGGAGACAGGTTTGATTCCTGGGTAGGGAAGATCCCATAGAGGTGGAAATGGCAACCCACTCCAGTATTCTTGCCTGGAAAATCCCATGGACGGAGGACCTTGGCGGGCTACAATTCATGGGATCACAGAGCTGGACAGGACCTAGCAACTGAACGACTTAGACAATCAAAAATACCTGAGAGGCGGCAATGGTGCGTCTCACTGAAGCTGCCTCCGCCTTCTTCAGATTCACCAGTGATTCTCCCGCCAACGTATTCTGTCCAGTCTCCCAGTATCCAGTCAGCGGGAGGCAGGTAACAGATGAAGGTGAGGAGCATAAACACTGATCTGGCCTCATCACAAATCTCTTCCTCGATACCAGCTTCCTCATTCTCTGACACAGAGCTGCTTTTTTTTTGAGTCAGACTCCCAAGCCTCATGTAAAGGACTGAGTTCCTCCCCAGCTCTGGCTGGATCCCTGTGAGCCCAGCAATTCCTCTGAGGCCCTGGGACCCTTACCTTCCAACGCCCTGGTTTTCGCCAAGCTCGCAGCACGGACTGATAGGCTACAGGAACTGGGGATGGTGCCAGAGTGAGATAGACTAAGCCCTGGCCTCTTATGAGCAAAAGGAGATGAGCAGTAAACAAACATTAAGTGTTGGAATTTCAGGACAAGAAGACTGCTTGGAAGTGTCAAGCAGGGTAAGGAGGTAAGAGTGATGGAGACTGCGGAATGGAATGCAGTTTTGCCCCAAGCCCCAGTCTGCTGCCTGGGGCCCCGTCAACTGAAAGAAACATCACACTCCCCTATCTTGACAGGGTCCCATGCCACAGCTCAGGGAAAAATGAAAATGCCAGCCCCTTGTTTAAAATGTATGGAGTTTCAAGATCGTGAGAGCAGAGAATTAAACCAAGCTCAGCGCCCTGCACATCAACACAGGCCACTGACCACCACACCTCCACGCCTTGGAGGGACCCCGCCCCATTCCTGCTGGGCTCAGTTCAGCCATCAAAATGTCCCTCTGCTTCTATTGCCACGAGAGGCATTGCCTGTTTGCCTCTATGTGGCTGGGGGTTACCAGACCTCCCAAACCCGGATCCTATACTCCCACACTGCCCGCCAGCCCCCACCCCGGCCTCCGGGAACCTCGCCCAGCATGAGCTGTGCCATAGAAGCTGGTCCATTTCCAGGTTATTTCAGATTATCGTTCCTCCCTCCCCCAGGCTCTCCTTTCCCATTCTCCACTCCACTCGCACCTGCTGCTCCTCAGTCTTGCAGCTGGCAACAGGATTAGGTCAGTGGACACCACTGATGTTAGTATTTGGCTTCGCTTTCAGGACCTCTGGGCATAATCCTCCCAGCGCCCCTGAAGGCGAGAGCTCAGAGGGTCGCCCACACTAAAAATACGGCTGTAAGGAACCAGCCAGCCTGTCCACTCAAGAAACACTGTCCTGAAGATGCTGCTGTGGGAATATTCACTGGGCTCTTTAAAGGCATTTCAGCACCCAGGTTTCAGTGTTCATCCCTTCTCTGCTCCTGCTACTGGTGAGATGAAAGGGAGGGCATAACTGAGTATGTTTGTTGAATCAGCTTCTGTGACAAGAGAGATAACAAATGTGAGTCAGAAAGTGAAAGGAACAGACCTTTCAGGAAGTAGCAGCATCCTTTTTTACTGGCAAGGAACTTGCAGCTGAGTCACGTGGGGAGGATCGGGCCGGGTAAGCTTCTTTAGTATATAGGAAGAAGGATGATAAGGGCTCCTGCCAGGGACTCACTATTGTACATGTAGGAAGAAGGGAACTGATACCCTTTCTAGTTTAGTAATAAAGAGGATTAAAAATGTGCTTTCAGAACTCTGTGAGCTCTTTTTTATATTCTATAGCAATAGGAAGGCATATAGATTAACCTGGTTCCATCTTCCCATCACAGAATACCTATGGAAAAAAAAAAAGATGTCTTAATTTTATGAGTTGATATGACTTAAGCATATTCGGATAATCTGAGATAATGGCCTATTATTTTGGCAAAAAAAAAAAAATATATATATATATATATATAAAAGCCTGCAATTGATTCCTGCTGAAAAGGAATTTATCCAAGGCACGGTTTCATTCCTAAAATGGAGACAAAGACCTGTGGAAAAGTGCAAACTTGAAACTATGACTTTGACTCTCTCTCCAAGCTGAGGAAGATGCTGGGCACGATGTCAGGATGAAGGCAGGAGGAGGAAATGCCCAGCGGGGAAGTGGCCACACCTGGTCTGACCCCCCAGTGCCTGAGAGTTCCCTGCGCCCACATGCCCTCCATGCCTTTACACTATGCTCTCCCCTTCTCTCAATCCTCCTGTTTTGCTTTCTTTATTTTGACCCATTTCTGGCTATAATGTTCTTGATCTTTTTGTTTTGTTTATTTTTTATTGGAGTATAGTTGCTTTACAATGTTGTGTTAGTTTCCGCTGTACATCATGAGCCGGCCATATATATACATATATCCCCTCCCTCTTGCGCCTCTTCTCCCATTCGCCCATTCCACCCCTCTAGGTCATCACAGAGCACTGAGCTAAGCACCTTGATCTTGAAACCCTCTCAAGTGTCCACTTTCATCTGTCTGGCTTTAGACTCCTTTCTGGTGAATGGCTCTTGGCCCAGGTCATCTGCAACCTCCAGACCCACTCAGGTGTGGAGCTGAGCATTCTTGGATGCTTCACCTAGGGCAGGGGACTCCCACCTATCCCTTGCCTTCCAAACAGCGCCATCTCTTACCCCGCCCCCTCTCTCCCGGCCCTGAGCCAAGCTGGCAGCTCTCCCCTCCGCCTCCAGCTCAGCCTGTACTAAATATTTCTGTGGTGTTGCTGTTTAGTCCAGAAGTCATGTCCAGCTCTTTGTGACCCCATGGACTGTAGCCCGATAGACTCATCTGTCCATGGGATTTCCCAGGCAAGAATACTGGAGTGGGTTGCCATTTCTATCTCCAGGGGATCTTCCTGACCCAGGGAATCGAACTGCATCTCTTTATTGCACGTGGATTCTTTACCGCTAGGCGACCAGGGAAGAACCATGTATACATAGTACATGATAAACATCACTGAACCAAGAGCAGGCAAATTATCTTCTACTTCTCTTTCTTGCGATAGTTTTTCCAAAAAGTAATATTTTTTTAATTAAGCCCAGATCCTGTGAGTAATGTATGCACAAGTGCTCTGAAAACTGTAAAGTGCTGTGTAAACATCAGCTATTATGTTTCATCTGAAAGAATATCTCTGTAATGGCAAGTAGAAATAAAGCCCTCACAAGAGACATATCTACTCATTTTAGCTTTATGTTTTAGTTTTCTAAAAACATTCTTCAGATTTCAAACACCATTTAATATTTGAAAGTTCCTCTTATCCATATTTTTAGCCATCTGGATCTTAAGGAATTCCATTCAGCACATATTACAAACTAGTTACACCGGAGTCTGCATGATCCCAGACAGGCATTCTACAGGCTGAATAGAGTGTCTTAGCCTTCTGGTAGAAACCTCCCTAGGATAATTTCCACCGTAATCTCTGTTATACCTAAAGTAAGCTCTGATGTAGGGTTCCCAGGACGTGTATGTAAAGAAATACACCCATGGACCTTTTAAGATAACCACTCAGTACTCTGTTTCAATGATTTGCCAATTAAAATTTTTTCCCAAATTACTTTTGCTCATTCCGTTTTTATTGATCCAGAATGATACATGATAACAGCACAAGATTTAATTCTAAATCAAGGTTTTATCAGCTCTTTAGTGTTGGCATTAATTGAAATGAGCCTATTTCATCTAAAATGTTTTCTATTGCTCCCATGTCATTGTCAATAACACATTTATTTGTTTAGATTCTCCATGTTTGTTCAATATTCTGTTGGCTCTTTTTTGGTCTTATTGAGGTCTGAGTAGAACACACTGAAACATGTTTGGGAGTGTAATTTAGGGAGCCTGTTGTTGTTTTTTTAAAGTATGCAGTGAGAATTATTTTAAGAAAATATTCATAGCGTTACACGTACTATATGTGCTAACAGCTAGAGCTTTTGTGGTGTAATAGTTAAGTCAATAAGGGCATTTAAATTGGGTCACACTCAACTTTTAGCAGTTGATATTATGCTACCTTGGTATTTTGCATTGCATTTTCACATCACATTTAACTTGACAAAATTAATAAACTTAATAAAATTTTTAAAGTATATGTTTCCATGAAAGAAGTCCATCAGATATAATAAGTAGTTCTTAAGCCTAATTGCCCATTAGAATCCCCTGGGGAATTTTTGAAATTATGCATGCCCAGGTCCCATCTGTGTGTGTGTATGTCTGTGTGTTCAGTCATTCAGTCGTGTCCAACTCTTCATGACCCCAAGGGCTATAGCCGCCAGGCTCCTCTGTCCATGGAATTCTCCAGGCAAGAATACTAGAGTGGATTGCCATTTCCTCCTCCAGGGTATCTTTCCAATTCAGGGAGGTAACCCGTCTCTTGCATCTCCTGATTGGCAGGTAGGTTCTTTATCATTGAGCTTCCCTTGTGGCCCAGCAGTAAAAGAATCTGCTATTCTTGCCTGGGGAATTCCACGGACAGGGGAACCTGGCGGGCTACTGCTCATGGGGTCGCTACAGGGTTGGACACAACTGAGCAACTAAACAACAACTAGACCAGGCCCCATCTAAGACCAGTTAATTCCAGATCTCTAGGTCTTGATTCTCAAAGTGTGGTCCCCAGACAAGAACTTCAGCATCACCTGGGAACTCGTGAGGAATGCAGATTTTCAGGCCCACCCCGGACCTACTGAATCATTACGCAGGGGCTAAGGGCAGGCCTGGGGTCCAGCCATCGGTGCTTTGCCAGCTCCCCAGGTTACTCAGATGCTCAAATTCAAGAACCGCTGCTTTAGGTACCAAGTTACCTTTTTATAAAAGCTTCCAGTGATTAGAATATACATCCAGGGTTGAGAATTACCAGGATGGTAGTGCTGTAGGACTTCAGAGGCATAAAAAAGGAAGAAATTGCTGGAACAGAAAAACACATCAAACTTCTATTTATAGGGGAGCTGCCTCCTACACCCCAAATGCAGTGCTGAGGAGAAAAGCAGTCAGTGTAGCTTGCTGAGGTCATGCTCAGTGACTGGAAGAGAGGGTCCATGGCCTGGGATGGGACACTACCCATGCCTCCCCCAACCCCCCGCCACCCCCATCCAGACCAGCTCCTTCCAGTCAGGATACAGAGAGAACAATAAGCACAACTGGCCAAGGGACTCAGGCCTCACCTACAGCATCAGACAGCATACAGCACCACCTGGAGAGATTTAACCAGAGGGTTAAATCTGGGAATTCAACTACATAATATTTTATTTGAACTTATTCCTAGTAAGTTTGATTGAAGTAAATATTCCAAGTGATTGTCTCAAAGAACGTTCAGATAAATACATAATTATGACAAACCAACAAATACTTCCACTTGATCAAGCATTCAGATTGAATACAATAAGTCATTTTCAACAATTCTTTTGAAACTTTTCTTAGGAGCAGCTCTTTAAGAGACTGATAACAGGCATGTGGAAAAATACAGACAGATTCAATTTATACCTTAAGTTGTCTACAATTAATTCCCCTTACTAAATTCTTGGTAATGAAATGTATTAAAAATAAAATATCTATTTAATTTCCCCTATAGTATATACATATTTCCTAGATGTCAATATAAATTCTATTTTTACTTAGGATTTTTAAGCTTATCGTTGCCAGAATTTTTAATTTAATATCTTTGTCAGGCACTTTAGGGTTAAGTAATTTTTCATTGAAATCACTTCTTTCAAAAAGAAAGGAAGCCTTGTATTTAGACCCTGTATTTTAAAATGTAAAATACATTTTAAGAATTATTTAAAATAGAATTATCTTAGAAAAGAGAAAGAAAATAGGTATTAGATTCAAAGTCAGCTCACTGTGGTAAAAACCTAAATTGAAACCTTCTCATTAGTCTTCAACCAGAAGGCCACCTCCTCCTTCATACTCTGGTTGCATGTTGATGAGATTTTATTTAGGGCCACTTTAAATTCCACTTTGTGTCTGGAAAAGATACCATCTGATGTCTGAATCATCTCTGCTATGTCCCTCTCTAAACACCTCTAGTGACATGAAACCCACCCCCTCCTGATACAGAGGAAGTATCCTATTTTTGTTTTGAAGATAGAAAATTACTTTTCCATGCTGACCTTCCCTTTATCTGTCTTTCTCTTGTCCTCATCTGTCCTGCTTCTGGTCTCTGGTCTCATAAACCCTGTCTAATTCCTCCACAAATATCCTAAACCTTCACATGTTGGAAAATTGCTACCAAGAAAAATTTGACTGAGATAAAAGTAAAGGTTTCTACAGAGACCTAAGGAATAAGCTGTGAAAATACAAGCTCGGGATAGCATGAGTCAACAGCCCACATATTTTAGCTCCAATGTACAGAGAAGGAAGTTGAGGCTGAAAGCTGTGAATGAGTTTGCAGCTCAAGTGCTAGTGTGGGACTGAGACTTGAGCCCAGACAGCCTTCTGTGAACTTCTGTCCTCTTTCCACCTCTCCATGATGCCACACACTACTCTTTCACAGTCTTTTTGAATTTCCAATTTAATCCAGTTTATTATCTTCCCACACCTGCACTCTCGGTATGGTGAACTGTTTACTTGGCTTCCCAAAGCCTCTCCTGTTAGAGTATGATATAGTTTTTAAGGACAGAGATCATGTCTTTAATTTAGTCTAATATTCCCACAGTATCTTCCACATTAGGCTTCCCTGGTGGCTCAGTTGGTAAAGAATCTGCCTACAATGCAGGAGACTCGGGTTCGATCCCTCGGTCAGAAAGATCCCCTGGAGAAGGAAATGGCAACCCACTCCAGTACTCGTGCCTGGAGAATCCCATGGACAGGGGAGCTTGGTGGGCTACAACACAAGGGGTCGCAAAAGAGTCGGATACGACTTAGTGACTAAGCAAAGGCAGCAGCAATCACCCACACTGACATGTGCAAAATTTATTTATTGATATTCAATGAAAAATCAAATCTTTATTTTGACAATTTACTCTCTGTGAAGCAACAGAAGGAAAAAAGAAAATTATCCCAACCTAGAAATGTAAATTCGTTTTTTCTTTTTTTTTTTAAAGTGTTGTCTTATATTACATGTAGTTACTGATGCCAAAGATATGTCTTGGTTAAAACTTGGTACATTTTTTCCCCTAAAGAAACGAATGCTTAACTACAACACTAGCAAATGCCTAAATATTTTGCAATTTTTTCATTTATTTGATTAAACACACTGCTGATCTTAAGCATGTTTCTCTCTTCCAGTCTTTCTTTCCTCCAGATTTGTCTATAAATTCCTTCCATATACTTTCTCCATAATAACATGAGTGTCCTGGCCTCCAGAGTCAATTACATACTCCTCGGCACAGTTCAGGGCTGCACGATCCTGCTCGTTTATCTCTCTCTGCTCCCGTTGCAATGCACGATCCTGCTCGTTTATCTCTCTCTGCTCCTGTTGCAATGACCGTGAGCTCCCCGCCACACAGAACCATGTGCCCTTCTCCAGGTGCATGCCAAGTTCTCCTGCCCTGAGCTGGCTGTTAAACTCTGCTTTCCTGTAAAACTCTGCTTTCCTGTAAAACTCTGGAATAGCAGCAGTTTCTTTACTTTCTGTTCTATTCCAAACTACTAAAAAATTTCAAAAAGAAAACCTTCAAACCACAGATTAATCCAGTTCTTAATACGACTATGAACACTAAAAAGAACATATTTCAATTCCTGGTTCTTCCTTCCATAGGGAGAGTGCTGACAATGGAACTGTCATCGATTGTTTCAGGCTGAGCCTTATTGGCCGGGTATGATGGTTAATATTATGTGTCAACCTGACTTGGCAAAGGGATGCCCAAATAGCTGGTAAAACATTATTTCTAGACATGTCTGGGAGGGTGATTCTGCAAGAGATTAGCATTTGACTCAGTAGACTGAGGAAAGTAGATAGCCCTCAGGAATGCCTTGACAGCTTGAATAGAACAAAAAGACAGAGGAAGAGAAAAGCTTGCTGTTTTCTCTTGAGCTGGGTCATCTATCTTCTCTTGCCCTTGGACATCTGTGCTCTAGTTCTCGGGCCTTCAGACTCAGATGGAATTACACCTCCAGCTTTCCTGGATCTCCAGCTTTCAGATCGGGGAACTCTCAGCCCCTATAATCACATAAACCAATTTGGGGGGTTGTTCAGTTGCCAAGTTGTATGTGACTCTTTGGACCCTGTGGACTGCAGCATGGCAGGCTATATCTCTATCTATATATATATATACACACACATATGGGCTTCCCTGGTGGTTCAGACAGTAAAGAATCTGCCTGCAATTCAGGAGACCTGAGTTCAATCCCTGGATCCAGAAGATCCCCTGGAGAAGGGCATGGCTACCCACTCCAGTATTCTTGCCTGGAGAATTCCATGGACAGAGCAGCCTGGTGGGCTACAGTCCATGGGGTCGCAAAGAGTCGGACACGACAGAGCAACTAACATTTTTCATACACACACACACACACACACACACACACACACGCACACATACATCGGTTCTGGTTTTCTGGAGAATTCTGAAAATGTGCTAGGAAAAGTCTACTGACATGGCTTCTTATGAATATTCTGTTCTATCCTTCCACCAAGTGGTGATATTGAGGAGAATGAGGAAAATGCTGCTGCTGCTGCTCCTAAATCGCTTCAGTCGTGTCCGACTCTGTGCGACCCCACAGATGGCAGCCCACCAGGCTCCCCCGTCCCTGGGATTCTCCAGGCAAGAACATTGGAGTGGGTTGCCATTTCCTTCTCCAATGCATGAAAGTGAAGTCACTCAGTTGTGTCCTGTTCTTAGTGACCCCATGGACTGCAGGCTACTAGGCTGCTCCATCCATGGGACTTTCCAGGCAAGAGTACTGGAGTGGGGTGCCATTGCCTTCTCCGAATGAGGAAAATAGTGATAGTTAACTCTTACTCAGGGCTTACTCTTTGCTACTATATGCCATGAGTCTAAGCTCTTACTTATATAATTTTATGCACATCCCTCTAGTGGTCTGTGAGGTCGGTGCCGGCTTTATAAGAAGACAGGCTCAGACCTGGGTGATGTAGCTTACCCAGGGTCACAGAGCGAGGAGGGATAGAACTGCACCTAAATCCATGTAGCCTGATACAGAGCTCTGGCTTGTAGCCGCCATGAAGCACTGTCTTCCCAGCTTCAAGGGTCTGTGAGCACCCACTTTGGGTAGGTGGGATCATACTTTATTTTCTGTGTCAGATCTGCCCTTGGAGCCCAAGGACTCTGGGATGACCCGCCACATTGATGTGCACAGAAGTGAAGCAGGTGTTCAGATGTCGCTGTGGTTTTGCCTGTCTGTTCATGGGAACCGCCTCATGGGCCCTTTCAGACCCCAGATCCCCTTCCCAGAGATCCTAAGTTAATTTGCGATGAGGCAGCCATGCTCATAGTTTTTAAAGGCTGGAGATTCTAATGAGAACCAGTGTGGGTCCAGGCTGTCACAGATAAATGGACTAAGACTTTAACTTCGCTGACGAGCAGCCCAGTGCAGACAATCCTCCAGAAGGGAGCAAGACCACTCGGACCGCCATTCTCAATCTCCAGGCACATTTAACACCCTGGGGTTAACTCCACACCAGA
Organism: Oryx dammah; assembly: GCF_014754425.2. Taxonomy (NCBI): domain Eukaryota; kingdom Metazoa; phylum Chordata; class Mammalia; order Artiodactyla; family Bovidae; genus Oryx; species Oryx dammah. Next base: position 103,931,819 of record NW_024070186.1, read on the forward strand.
GCCCACTTTGCTGGCCCAGAGGAGGGAAGAGATGCACGCAGGGCTGGCCAAGAGCTCTCAGCAGGGTCCGAGTCCCTGCTGCACCCCTGTCCCCGTGAGGGCCCAACACGCAGGTGTAATCAGAATTTCTTGGGGGATATTCAGAGCAGATCCCACAGCAGGCACAGCTTCTAAATTTGTCCTCAAGAATGATTAATCTGTTTAAGCAAATTCCTGGAGCATAATTAAGAAGCTCTAATCAAGGAAGGAGATTGTTATGGTGCAGCCTCGGGTGCTGATTTGGCGGTAGGCGCTCGTGACCAAAAGATCCGAATAACCTAGAGGAGCCTGTGAAGGTGATAGAGCCAGCTCCGCCAGCCAGGTAGGAGGAATGCATGGCTGGAGGCCTCTGTGGGGAAGGGGAGAAGGCAGAGGGCTCAGCTGACAGAACCACGCTCAGGGTCAAGGGCCATGAGCCTCGAGGTCACACCCCCTGATGGGGAGACCCAGGTTGTCAACAGCTTTAGGAACAGCAGTCGTGTTTGCGGAGGTGGTGTTCTCAGCGGAGGGGAGGACGGGCTGCTTAGTCCCTGAGAGCTTCCAAGGTTGGGAGAGCGAGGCCAGGGACCCTCAGGGCGTGTTAAGGAAAGCGGGGCTAGGGGCTAGGCTGATTCTCCAGCTGCGTCTCTCTGTAGATCTTGTCTCTGGGACCCAGGAAGTGACAGTGATAGAGCCCTCCCCAGGAAACCCCCCAAGGCCTAGCATCACCGTGGGATTCGTGCTCCTCTCTGCACTGGGCAGGAGGGCTACGCTACCATGCACAGAGTCTTTTTCCTTAATTTATTTACCTTTAATTCAAAGATAATTACAGTAGTGTGTTGGTTTCTGTCATACATCAGTATGGATCAGCCATAGGTATCCGTATGTCCCCTCCCTTTTGAGGACAGCCCCTCCCTCTAGGTTGTCACAGAGCCCCGGTTTGAGTTCCGAGTCATACAGCAAATTCCCACCGGCTCTCTATCTTACGTATGGTAGTGCGTATGTTTCCACGTTACTCTCTCCATATACCTCACCCTCTCCTTCCTACCCCTCAGTCCGCTGTGTCTATAAGTCTGTTCTCTATGCAGCACACACGTAGAGTCCTGCAGGGACCTTCTTGCTGGTCCCAGGTCTCCGACTGCAATGACAGGTAGACTTTCCTCTCTCCCCTCGCCTCCCTTGCACAGAAGAGTACGGTCCAGTCTCAGGTGCTGGAAGATGCCTGGGGGGACGGTGGGGAAGGCAAACGGAGAGAATCTTGGGGAAGGCAGGAAAAGGCAGGAGAGGGGTTAATATTTCTACTCTCATCTCTGTCCCTGGCTTGATCTGCCCCCACCACAGAACCTCCCTACCTTCCATTCAGTCATGCTGTGCCACCCCCAGCCTCTGGAAGACACGCATCTCATCTCCCCTGTCCCCTCCTTGAAGCCAGCTGCCCCAGGCCGGGCCCACGTTGCTGATGAAAACGTACAGTCTTGGTTGGTTGGCGCTCTAATTTCCTCTTAACCTGCATGAGGCCCATTAGATTAAGCACTCGTGACACCCAGTCTCTTAAGAGAGAAATGGCTTGGAGGGCTGCATGGTCAGCATAGAAAAGATGGTTGGGTGTTTGTCCAGCCCCTTCCCTGCTTCTGGGGGCTGGAGCTCTCTCACCTAGACCTCAGCTAGCCTGTGGGGTCCGGGCAGCTTAAACAAGGGGGAGGACATGAGGACAGTACAGATAAGATGGTGAGTATCTTACAGATGTATTATGGATAAGGTGATGGTACGAACTCAGGCACCGCCATCATCTCCAGCACCTGCTCAATGGCTCGGCTTCCCCTGGTGAATTGTTGTTTAGTCACTCAGTTGTGTCCAACTCTTTGCAACCCCATGGACTGCAGCTCCCAGGCTCCTCTGTCCGTGGAATTCTCTGGTCAGGAATACTGGAGTGGGTTGCCATTTTCTTCTCCAGGGGATCTTCCCAACTCAGGGATCAAACCTGTGTCTCCTGAATTAGCAGGTGGATTCTTTACTGTGGAGCCAACTGGGAAGCCCCACTGGTGAATTATATTCCCTTTCAGGGCACAAGGACATAGTTTCTGAATTTAGAGGCCAGGAGAGAGAGAAGTGGAGTCAAGTGCATGAGGCCAGTGTCAACAGGCTGGAGACATGTTTTCTAGGAATTCAAGGGAGACACTTGACTGGACGGAAGGAGAACGCTTCCCTCTGAAGCAGAACCACGTCTCTCTCTGGAGGTGCAGCCTCTGTCCAAGGACATGGCCTTCTGCGATGAAATGAGCAAGAACAGCAGCCTGAATATCCCTGAGATCGGCGCCTTCCTTCCCACCTCTAGCGCTGGAGTTCATCTTCCCCGTTTTCCAATTAAAGGGCCCCTTTGAGGAGCTGACACAGTCCTGATTCCTATTCAAATGTTTTCTAAGGTTTGTTGACTAATATTGAAGACAGATTCCAACTCCCTAAAGAGTGCGGCTATCAGACAATGTCAACAGCATTAATGCTCAACAAACACAAGATATGTTTAACTCAAATATTTAAATACAAATGCTCTGTTTTGTATTTAATGCTCTGTACTGCGCACAGATGAAAATGCTCGGCTGCATTTAACTGAGGCAATCCAGTGAGAGACGTCAGTGCTGTTAAATAACCACAAACGTTTACCTGGAAAAATTCACTGGGCTGTCATGTACTGATGCTGATTTTTTTTTGTTCCCAAATCGGTTGTGAGGGGCAACTTGCCTCCTGAATGATGTGTCTCTCCACTCCTACCAGGCCTGGCGTGTGCCCACTGGACACACACAGAGAGCCGCTGGCACTGCACCTGGGGCTGGCCTCATGAGCAGGTTAGGTTCTGCCCTGCCCTTCAGACTGGCAGCCCAGCGCCTCTCAAGGTCAGAGCCCAGAGAACTCAGCTGAGCAAAACATATGGTCCTGCCTCCAGAGTCTTTGATATTCTTGGCTGGAGCTCACTGAAAATACCAAGACATAACACCCTGACTTTCCAGGTCAGATGTTCCCAAGGGGAAGGGTCAACTGAGAATTTTAGAGAGGGCTGGAGCTTGAAAAAAATTGTGATTGCTCTTTTTACCATATATTTCAGAATAATATATTAAGATACAAGAGAAGTCGAGACATTTTGGGTGCCATCAACAACACATAAATATCCTCTGCCAGGTGTCTTCCCTTTGCCGCCCCATTCCACTGTCCACCTCTCTCTGTCTGGCTCTGTGTCCTGGGAGGCTAAGTAGATGGACTGTTCCAAAAGGTTCTCTCGCTCTTGGCTTCCAATGGGGTTTGACCATTGGGAAACAGAGCAGGAGATGAGAGGGCGGGAGGAGAGGGAAGTCGTGTCCTTGTGAGCCGACTGTGGCTCCATCACCTGCCCTCCCCACCTAGCTCTGTGTATCTCCAGGTACAGGACTAGACCCTTCATGTCTGGAAGAGACGGGGATTACAGGGCCCACTGTTATTAGCTTGAGGACCATGCTACATTTTTTGTGGTTTTCTTATTCCTTGTTCAATAATTTTCTTACAAAACTCAAATTTGCCCGATGTAATTGTGTCATTTATTTCCAGCTTATGTATGGGTGTGCGTGCGTGTGTGTGTGTGCGTGCGTGTGTATGTGTGTGTGCGCGTGCTTGCATGTGTAGTCGCTCAGTCATGTTTGACACTCTGCAACCTCATGGACTATAGCACGCCAGCTCTTCTGTCCTTGGGATTTTCCAGGCAAGAATACTGGAGTGGATTGCCCTTTCCTCCTCCAGGGAATCTTCCTGACCCAGGGATTGAACCCGCCATCTCTTGCAAATGTCAAATTATTTCAAAACCATTTCCTTTGGTGCCCCATCTTTGTTAATGCCTTAAGAATATCCTGAGTTTTTTCTTGGGTAATCCAGCACCTCAGATGAGGGCCCGTTTGTAATGTATACAACTTGCCCCGGTATTGGGTCTACCCCTGAAGCATTACACCAGGGCAGATGCACTAAAGGCAGCCAGCCATGGGTAATCAGTGTTGAAGAACAAGAAGGAATAGTCAAAGGCAAAAGAATCAGTAATTTTCTTACAAAAATCCGGAGTGATTATGATTTCTAATTTAGTATTGCTAAAGATCATAAATGATTTAATTGCAAACATCTACTTAAATAAAAATGATTTGGACTTCAGTTATTGTCAGCTGAAACACTGTAAAGAGCCTAAAACCTGGGAAAGAAAATAGGAGTAAATTATCAAATTTTGTAACATTTGTGCTCACTAGGAAATCCTCCATGCCTTCTCTTTCTCCTGATGCCACGGTTTGCTTCCCACAGAAATGAAACAGAAGCGAGCCCTCGCTCCCCGGTCCAGGATGTGCCAGCCTGCTATTTATTACCTTTGATTTCCTGGGTCAGGGATAGAGATCAGATGACTCATCCTGATTCCAGGCTTAGTTTAGTTATCTCCCCTGGGAAGCCATCCTGGCTCCTTCCACTGTGCTCCTCAGGCATTAAAAGAATTAGTAATTTTATATCATAATTCTCAGATTTCTGTCTTTCTGGCTTCCCTACAGGATGTGATTTTGCTGATAGCAGAAATTAGGTCTATCCCCCTATTATCTCCCTCATACACCTCAAATCCCCCTCCTCAGTTATTTGCTGAGAGGATGGATAAATGAACTTGTGTGAGAGAGAAGGTTTATCACTTTGCAAGATAGATTCATTCTCTGATTTTTTTTTTTCCAGATCCTAATAAATGTCACATCCCCAAACCTGATATACAACAGTGGTGCAGTTTGGAAGTAATTTTTTCCAAATCTAAAATACTGAAGTGGTCTAGTCACACAGGATAAGACCCCACCACCTCTCCTTTGAGGAGCATCAGGACGCTCTGGTGATTATACATTTTAAAGCACTCTTTTATATTTGATAGCAAGCAGGAGAATGCACGTAAAATGAGGTAGGTATCCCCCTCAGAGGAGAACTCTGTTTATTTACATGCAGTGTTTGCCAATCTTTTTTGTATATGGGCCCATTCAGGAAAAGAAAAAATGTACCAAAGACTTACTTTTTCCATTCAAAATAGGAAAAAAAAAATGTCCCCAAAGGAGGGAAATCGTAGGGTTTTTCTTCCACACAGTTACTTACTTTATTAAACAGAAAAAGCCAATGAAAAAATTAACATGACTTTTTAGCCACTAACCTGTTCCATTTTGGTGACATTTGAGAAGTAGACACACAAAGGGAATGTTCTAATTTTTATTTAATTAATAGACTTTATTATCGGTACTGGTTTTAGGTTTAGAGAAAAACAGAGCAGAAAGTACAGAGAAACCCACGCATCCCCTCACTCTTCCAGCCCTTCTGCGTTCCCCGGCCCCAGTTCCCCTATCATTAACTTCTCGCTTTGGTATGGTGACTTTGTCATGATTTGTGACATATCCACTAAAATTCATTGTTTACATAAGAGTTCCCTTTTTGTGATGCACATTCCATGGGTTCTAACGAATTCACAGTGTCATGCACCCATCATTACAGGATCTTACAAAAGAGTTTCCTTACCTGAATAGTCCCTGTGCTTCACCTATATACCCTTCCTCAACCACCAGTCTTTCACCGTCTCCATAGATGTGCCTTTTCTGTAATGTCACATGGTTGGAATCGTACAGTGTGGATGTAACCTTTTCAGACTGGCTTCTTTCACTTAACAATACACATTTAAGTTCATCCATATCTTTTCGTGCCTTGATGACTCGTCTCTTACTCTTGAATAATATATTATCACCCTGCTTATTTAACTTATATGCAGAGTACATCATGAGAAACGCTGGACTGGAAGAAACACAAGCTGGAATCAAGATTGCCAGGAGAAATATCAATCACCTCAGATATGCAAATGACACCACCCTTATGGCAGAAAGTGAAGAGGAACTAAAAAGCCTCTTGATGAAAGTGAAAGAGGAGAGTGAAAAAGCTGGCTTAAAGCTCAACATTCAGAAAATGAAGATCATGGCATCCGGTCCCATCACTTCATGGGAAATAGATGGGGAAACAGTGTCAGACTTTATTTTGGGGGGGCTCCAAAATCACTGCAGATGGTGATTGCAGCTATGAAATTAAAAGACACTTACTCCTTGGAAGAAAAGCTATGACCAACCTAGACAGCATATTCAAAAGCAGAGACATTACTTTGCCAACTAAGGTCCATCTAGTCAAGGCTATGGTTTTTCCTGTGGTCATGTATGGATGTGAGAGTTGGACTATGAAGAAAGCTGAGCACTGAAGAATTGATGCTTTTGAAGTGTGGTGTTGGAGAAGACTCTTGAGAGTCCCTTGGACTGCAAGGAGATCCAACCAGTCCATTCTGAGGGAGATCAGCCCTGGGATTTCTTTGGAAGGAATGATGCTAAAGCTGAAACTCCAATACTTTGGCCACCTTATGCGAAGAGTTGACTCATTGGAAAAGACTCTGATGCTGGGAGGGATTGTGGGCAGGAGGAGAAAGGGACGACAGAGGATGAGATGGCTGGATGGCATCACTGACTCAATGGACGTGAGTCTGAGTGAACTCCGGGAGTTGGTGATGGACAGGGAGGCCTGGCGTGCTGCGATTCATGGCGTCTCAAAGAATTGGACACGACTGAGCGACTGAACTGATATGAGTGTACCACAATTTATCTATTTCCAATCAAAGGATAGTTTTGGGCAATAATTTATTTGTTTGTTGCTTCCAGTTTTTGGCAATAATTTATTTGTTTGTTTGTTTAGCTTCTATAAATATTCATGTGCAGATTTTTGCAGGACTATATTTTTTCAACTCCTTTGGGGAACAATTGTTGGATTGTGTAGTAAGCCTATGTTTCACTTTGTAAGTGACTGCAAACTGTTCCAAAGTGTCTGTACCATTTTGCATTCCCACCAGCAATGAAAGAGAGTTCTAGCTGCTCCACACTCTTGTTAGCATTGATGGTATCAGTCTTTTGGATTTTGGTTATTCTGATAGGAATATAGTGGTGCCTCGTGTTAATCTGCAAGTCCCTAATGACATAAGATGTTAAGCATCTTTTCCTATGCTTATTTGCCTTGTGTATATTCTCTGCCACCTCTATGTGTTATCTGTTACCCATTTTTTAACTGGGCTGTTTTCTTATTGTTGAGTTTTTTGTATAGTTTGAATACAAATCCTGTATCAGATGTGTTTACAAATATTTTCTCACATTCTATGGCTAGTTTTTTAATACACTTAAGGTTTTCTAATTTTTAAAGTATAATAGAATTTTAGAATTTACAAAACTTCTTCAAGTGTTGTATCTCATTGCATCCACAAAATTATTCTTGGACGTAGATGTTACAATGCCCTCATTAAAGATAAAGACACAAAGAGGTGAGGTGATTTGATTCTGGTCACATAGGAGTTCAGGGTAGAGAGTGGAGAAGAGGGGAAAGATTTGCTTCGGTCATTGGGACTTGCAGGCTGCCTGTGGCATGCCGGCCCTGTGCTTGCCAGGGGCTACAGGGCTGTACAAAGTAACTTCCCCTACTCCCAGCTTGGCTGGCTGACTCCTGGGGATGTTAGCTCTCTGCTTGCAGTGATTCTGGTTTTCAGAGATCTCACGTCTGGCATCCTCATCCTACATCTCTCAATGGGTGATTGGATTCAGGACAAGGCAGCCCAAATCATGCCACTTTGGCATATTGATTGTTTCAAATTAAAGTTAGGACAGCCAGTACAAGAAGGACACTCTGACCCTCCTTTGTTCCCCTGAAAGCAGGAAATAAATCTCCCATGTGAAAGGTAGCCTCCCTGCACAGGAGGAAGAGACCTCCTTCCCACCAGAGACAGGAATTTGAGACCCAGAAGGCTGTGTAAACAAAACTAGCAACTTTTTCATCAATTCACTACCCCAAGTCCACACTTTTTATCTTGCCAGTTCTTCATAAATGGATCACTTATACATTTTTACCTGTCTAAAATGTATAAAAGCTGCCTCCTTTGGTCACTTCTTTGAGTTTCATATTTTTTAATGAGCTCTCATATGTAGTGAATTAACTTTGGTTTTCCTCTGTTAATCTGTCTTATGTCAATTTAATTATAGGTCAGTCAAAGAACATAGATGGAAGGAGGGAAAATTTTCCTCCCATCCATGGGGTAACTCTCTCCACCAGGTCTCAGCCTCCTTCCTGGGGTGTCTGTGGTCTGGATCCCATTGGGGTGAAGCTACTTTGAGACAAAAGAGTTCAATTTTTTTTCCTAGAGTCCAAGGTGATTGCCCTTGAAATACCCTCTCCTCCTCTGGCAAAATGAACAAACAAGCAAACCACAGCAAACAATACCAAAACAAAAGCAGTGAAACCGTCTTCCTGTGAGCTGCCATCACTGCATTTTGGCTCATGTGTGAGCGAGCACGTCTTCTAGGGCGTGTTGATCTCCTTCTCACTCCAGTCTCCGTCCTTCCGGAGAAGGGAACCACACTCTGAGAGTCATGGCACGTGGGGGGTGTGTGTGTGTGTGTGCTCAGTCCTGTCCAACTCTTTGCTGACTGTAGCCCGCCAGGCTCCTCTGTCCATGGAATTTCCCGGGCAAGGATACTGTAGCGGGTTGCCATTCCCTTCTCCAGGGGATCTTTCCGACCCTGGGATTGAACCAGTGTCTCTTGTGTCTCCTTCACTGGCAGGCGAATTCTTTACCCCTGCACCAGCTGGGAAGTTCCGTGGCACATTAGGAAGCTGCCCAAACTCAGTGTATCACTAGTGTAGTAAAGGCACCATGATGATACCTCTGTACTATAGAGAATCCCAATGAACAACACCCATGTACAGGGACCCCATGTCAACTTCTGCCCACCAGGATGCTCAAGTCCAGCCTAAAGCAGTGTCAGGGTCTCCAGGCTTGCATCTTCCCCAAGTCTAGAGATTAAAAGTTCCCTTTCTTCTTGCTCTTGCTGAATCAGATTAAATAAAGACAGCATTAGCAGCACAAAGCATTTAATGAAGTGGTTAATGGTGTGGGTGATGTCAATAGGAGCTTGGCAGCATCTGCAAGGATAATCTGAGAGAAATAATCAAGAGTTGATAACCCTTCTTTCAGAAAGCAAAATTGCCTGGATCTGGTTATACCAGTAGTTATTGGCTTCCCTGCCTGCAAAAATGTCACAGTAATACCAATAGGGTTGTTTACACAAGTGGAAAAAATCTGACTCCTTGATAACATGTTTCAGTTGCAACCCCTTTAATGACACTCAGAGGCCTTCCAGTAAGAGAGAAATTTCCTCCAAACTAAGGGAGCAGTTGTCCGGAAATAGTGCCCTTCCTCACTAGGGTTATTTATGTTCATTGGGCTAATGGTTTTTGTCCAGTAATACATTTAAATTGCTTTTCATTTTACAGTTATGCTTTGCTATCACATTTCAGAAAGTGGCTTCTCTTCCTCTGTATAGCCGGCAATTTCCTCAAGTACGCGATGACAGCATTGTCCTTTTGAAGTCATTTGAAATAGACTCAGTCTCAGCCATCTCTCAGGAGAATATTCTCTGGCTGATCATCATAGCCAAGTGGAAAGTATAAATGAACTTGGGCTGTCTGGTCCTTTCTCTCTCTGGTTCCCCGGAGGCCCTGCAGCAGGGTGATGGCGAGCCTGTTGATCTGGGATGGAGCCCAACTTTCAGAATTCTGACGTTACGTGAGAAACAGGCCCCCAGCTCGGGTGTGAGAAGGGCAAGGACGGAGAGGAGACACTGCAAATGATTTACAAACTGAGTCACACTTACTTGGTATGGATGACAAAGAAGAGAGGGCTCTGTGGAAACGAACACAATTAGGTTTATACAACCTTGTAGCAGAGACTGTTCAGTTCAACTGACAGCTCACGGGGCAGTTGGGGGGAAAAAAAGTATCTTCTTTTAAATCTAGGGGGGAAAAGGTGGATCAGGCTGTGAAATAAATTTGAAGCCCATATATAATTCTATTCAAATATATGGGGTAGTAACTGTGATATAAGTGCTATATTAGCTTTATTTTAAAAAACAGAAGTAAAAATTTACACGAAGATGAATCACACTTTTGCTTGATTTTCAATCTGAGAACTATGTGTATATTTTGAACTATGTGTAAGTTTTGAAGATACAGGCATATCTCGCTTTATTGCACGTCATATATAATGCAAACTTTTTTAACAAATTGAAGGTTTATGGCAACCCTGAGTCAAACAAGATATTTTTTTCCAATAGCATTTGCTCACTTTGTGTCCCTGTGTCAAGTTCTGAAAGTTCTTGAAATAGTTCAAACATTTTCGTTATTGTTGCATTTGTTACAGTGATCTGTGATCAGTGACCTTTGATGTTACTACAATTCCCTGACAGCTCAGTTGATAATTAGCATTTTTTAGCAATGAAGTATTTTACAATTAAGATACGTACATTTTTTTAGACATAAAGCCATTGCACCTTTAATAAACTACAGTATAGTGTAAACGTGACTTTTACATGCACTGAGAAACTGGAAAACTCATGTGGACTCACTTCATTGCAGTGGTCTGGAACTGAATCCACAATATCTCCGAGGTATGCCTGTAATGGTTTAAGTTAATATGAGGTTCACATTCAAGTTTAAAAGTTTTAACCTTACTGTAGAGTGGACTGGGAAGCAAAGAAAAGGGACCAAGAATGTAAACAGCATTGCTCATCGGTAGCAGTTTCATCTAAGAAACCTCGGCTCTGCTCCAAGACGCAGAGGACTGTGGTGGCAGCCGTTGCTCCTCGGCAGGGAAAGGTGAGCCCTGGGGAAAACCTGCTCCCTGCTCCGTGAGGCAGGCATCTTCCAGGGCCCTGCCCGCTGTGCCATCTTGCCCCTTGGTTGGCTCTACCTTGTCTGTGACTGCAGGCAAGGGCCTGCTCTTCCCCAGGAAGAGCTAATACTATTCATCAGCTAATTCATGACTCCGTTCATCTTGCCACTACCAATTACTGACGTTGCTCTCTGCAGTTGGCTCAAAAGCTGGGACAGACTCTGTCTAAACTAGATAGTTGGCTGAGGAGCAGGTGGTGGTGGTCGTGGCAGGCAAGAATGTCACACAAAGGCAACTCGGAAGGGAAACGTGCACACCCGGACCAGACAACCATTTGTTTTTTAGAAGAAGGCGTATGGAATATTGGATGTGTGGGTAGGAGTGAAAGAGGAACCCTAAAATAGTAATTCACATGGATAAATGCCCAAACACAGAAGAAAAAGATCTTGGTCTGATTCCAGTTTGAGTGGTGTTCCTAGGGAGGATTGTGGCATGCTTTAGAGACAACCCCTCTGCATTCCCTTTCAAACTTCAGTGCCCATCTGGTGGGTTGGTGCAGGTGTTCAAAGACCCTTGTCTGCTGTTGCTTCAATCACAGTCCTCAGCACACAAGTGCTGCTCAGGAAATGTTGCTTAGTATGTGACCCATTCCTTTGAAGTCAGATGTTTGGGATGTAGGGCTTCCCTGGTAGCTCAGATAGTAAAGAACCTGCCTGGGGTGCAGGAAACCCAGGTTTGATCCCTGGGTAGGGAAGATCCCCTGGAGAAGGGAATGGCTACCCACTCCAGCAATCTTGCCTGGAGAATTCCATAAACAGAGGAGGATGGCAGGCTACAGTCCACAGGGTTGCAAAGAGTCGGACATGACTGAGCGACTAACACACAAACACGATACTTTGGGATGTGGGGAGAGGAAGACCAATGAGGATTTTTAGCAACACAGATCCCATTGACTTGAGTATTTGGGGGTCACAGACAGACAGCTGATGAACTTTAATCAAACTCTATAAAAGTTCTAAAACTTCTGAATTCAGACACTAATTCCAGGGCAGTTTCCATATTTAAGAGACAATTTAATTCCTAAAGCAGATGATTTGGAGTTAAAGGATTCTTTCAACTATTAATCCCTAAAATGGGAATATTGATTTTGGTGTGCTGAGGTAAATGTTTAGTTTGAAAAGGAAAGACACAGCTTTCAGTACATGGGAAGTAATCCTGAAGAATCCTAGATAAAAATAGCTTCTTCCTGTAGTAAAGTTCTCTTTAAAGGCTGAGGATTAGCAAAAAATTCACTTGCCCAATTGAGATCCAAACTGAAATGGTGGCAGAACACGTTAAAAATGAGAATCTTTCCCAATAGACCCATGGAGAAAGGCATTTGTTAAGTCATTCATCCAGCCATAAAAACCTTACAGATATTCTCAGTGGAGACGAAAGAAGGGGAAAAGAGAAAACAGCTTTTGTGAGTGGACAGTGTGGAAGTGGGAAGATGTGCTGCAAGATGCAAGAGCTGGGGCTCAGGTGGAAAAAGACAGACAGCCCAGCAAGAAGGAAAAGAAAGTGAGGGAATCCTACTATCTGGCTCCAGGATCACTTCTCTAACCCTAAAGTGATCAGTTCTCCAACCCTAAGGACTGCAAGGAGATCCAACCAGTCCATCCTAAAGGAGATCAGTCCTGGGTGTTCATTGGAAGGACTGATGCTGAGGCTGAAACTCCAATACTTTGGCCACCTGATGCGAAGAGTTGACTCATTGGAAAAGACCCTGATGCTGGGAGGGATTGGGGGCAGGAGGAGAAGGGGAGGACAGAGGATGAGATGACTGGATGGCATCACCAACTGGATGGACATGAGTTTGGGTGAACTCCGGGAGTTGGTGATGGACAGGGAGGCCTGGCGTGCTGCGATTCATGGGGTAGGAAAGAGAGTTGGACACGACTGAGCGACTGAACTGGAGGCTGACTGCTGAAACTGTGCTTCTTGACTCTGTGATTTCTGACATCCTTAGGCCCTTGTGCCAAGGCTGTAGATGTGCTATCTGCACATCAGTCCTGGAATCAGTGTAGCTGGGAGGATCCATACTCTGGGACACACATCATATGCTGTAACATGAATTTTCCTCAGAGATCTGATAAATTAAAAGAATTTTATTCTTTCAAAGTAGAATAAGGAATCCAGTGGTTGAATCTGTGCTTCCACTGCAGGGGCACAATTTCAAACCTTGGTGGGGAAACTAAGATCCCACATGCCATTAAAAAAAAAAAAAAAAGAACAGTATCACACACCCATTTTCTTAGTCTTCGAAATGCAGATTATCAAGTTCCCAGGTGGCTCAGATGGTAAAGAATCTGTGCAACACAGGAGACCTAGGTTTGCAAAATCCCTGGGTTGGGAAGATCCCCTGGAGTAGAGAATGGCTACTCACTCCAGTATTCTTGCCTGGAGAATCCCAAGGACAGAAGAGCCTGGGAGGCAATGGTCATGAGTTCGCAGAGAGTCAGACACAATTGAGTGACTAACTTACTCTCCAGTGGTTAAGACTGTGATTCCACTGCAGGGGGCACAGTTTCAATCCCTGGTGGGAAACTAAGATCCCACATACCATTAAAAAAAAAAAAGTAGAACAGCATCAAACATCCATTTTCTTTCCTAGTCTTCAAAAATGCAGATTATCAAGTTTCACATGAATTTGTATGTAACTTCTTGCTGTTTGTTGTCCATGCCCAACTTCATTTGTATTGCATTTCCGTGGACCAATTCTGACCCCAGTAGACCACACACCCTCAGAAGACTGCCTTGTTGGTGCTTAGCAGGTCCAATAGCAGGCATCCATCACAGAACTGAGGAATGACTGGATTGTTGGAGAGGATGACAGCAATTTAATGGACATACCATATGTGTAGAAAACTCTTTTGGAGCTAAAACAAGTGAGGTGAACTAATTTTTATGGGCTTTGAAATAGAGAAGGGGATGAAGCACTGCTTTTATTGTATTTATTTTTATGAATAAAAATTGCACATTGTATGTAGTTTTGGTATGTATACTGTATACTGTTTGTAATTCTATTGTATTTATTCTAACAGCACAGTTTTGATTTTGACTGACACACAATACAGGTTTAAGGCAGGTGAGGCTAGGCTTCCATATGTTCATATTCTACTTACAAGAAGGGTTCAGTTTTTGAGGACTTGTCAAAAACATCACTTTTATTTTTAATACACTGCTATAAATACCTAAGCCAAGATACAGCATGGGAGAAGTAAAAATTTTAAGGTATTTTATAAAAGGTCATCTAAAATTCTCCAGTATTCATCTCAAAGATTGTATCTTGGAGGGAAAAAAATTTTAAATTTTATCAGTATTGCTTTTCTATTCAATATATTTCAAACGCTTCATATTAGATAGCAAATTATTAGCTCTTTTTGCATCTACCAAGTATATTGCTTTTAATGTATTTTCAGTGCCTTCATATTTTATTTCTGGAAGATATGAATTTTTATGTTTATTATGTCTTTCATAAGCACCACAGATATGATGTCCAATAGTAGAAAAAAATCAAGACATACTCGAGCATATTTCTTGGAAGTATTTCCATGCTGGTATTAAAACCATTTTGATTTTGGCTTTAAAACCACTTTCAGACATTGAACTTTTAAAGACCTGTGTGTATGAGCCTTCCCTCTCTCCCTTTCATTCTCCATCGTTCTCAAGAAGCTTTCAATCCCCGTTTTTTCACCTGACTCTGCAATACACAATCCAGAGACAAAATGACCTTTTGTGAAATTCTCTAGAGTAAGGGATCTCCGAGTAGCTGAGCCTTAGAAGTAGGAATTATCATTTTATCCCTTCCAGCAAAGGATTTCACTTTATGCTTTAATTTCTGGCCTGTTGACCCAGGATTGCAGATTTTTTAAGTCTTTGGGATAAAGTTCATCGAAAATTTTGTCTCTACTTCTCCCCTACAAGAACAGATCTCACTCTTAAAAGTCTGGGAGAGAAAATGTGGTGGGGATAGGGTTGCAGGGAAATGTAAAGGACACAGCAAGTTAATAAAAGTTTTATATGGTTGGAAGTTTTAGCATTTGGGCCTTTTTTGACATTAACTAGAAAAAAAATCATAGAAAGCATGACCTAAATAAATAACATGTTATGAAAAGCCATCTTTGATTACTAAAATTTGCTTAGAGAGTGTAAACTTAAAAAGGTCAAGTACAGAGGTAACCAGCGTTTTTAAAATTTCAAATGACCTTCACTCCAGCACTGCGTGGGTCATGGGTTTCTTTTGCTTTGGACAAGAAACACACTTTTTGAATTGTGAGGTGATACGTAGAATGAATATTTGTGTATATCAAAATATTTGCTTTTAAAGACTGTATCTGAAGTATTTATACATGAAATCACACTTCTGGGATATGCATATCTCAGTTGGGGAATGAAATGGTGGAAAATGGGTGAAATACAGATGAAATGGGAACTGAAGACATACCGGATACAGGGTGATGGGTACATGGAATTCAATATGCTAACTTCTCTGCCTTTGCATCTACTTGAAAATTTCCGTATTTCAAAAAGGTAAGGTTTCTGATACATTGTGGTCAACAAATTTACCTTCATTCAGTTTGCATGAAATGCAGAATTAGTTTTAGTTCACTTACTGGTAAGAACCATGTCACTGTTCAACAAATTTCATGTTTTACCCAAAAGGACAGATGTAATTATATATGTAGGATCATAAAACCACACACATGTGCATATGGTCATCCTTTTTTCTAACTCAACTTACATTCTTTGGCATAGTATTTCCCCTAATATACTTTATTCTGTACAATGCAAAGGAAGCATGCTGAGTATTAGAAAATATTATTCATTAGGCAGACTGATCTTATAGAAACTCTTAACAGTACTACATACACAAGTATGAATTAGCTATGTGAAATTAACCTATCATGGGTTTTCCATACCATCAAATCTCCTGAAACACCTTACCCCAAGGTATCAGGGCCTTAGAAGTTCATTTCGGAGATTAAGTTATACTTAACATCTCCTTTGAATACACTAACATATCAACCTTCAAGCTGGAATAAATATAGGTAACAATTAACACTTAATGGGCATTTCTGTTACAATGCCCCACATCAACATATTCATATATATTGCCTTTTTATGCCAGTAGTTGTGTTAAGCGGAGAAGGCAATGGCACCCCACTCCAGTACTCTTTGCCTCGAAATCCCATGGATGGAGGAGCCTGGTGCACTGTGGTCCACGGGGTCACTAAGAGTCGGATACGACTGAGCGACTTCACTTTCACTTTTCACTTTCATGCATTGGAGAAGGAAATGGCACCCCACTCCAGTGTTCTTGCCTGGAGAATCCCAGGGACAGGGGAGCCTGGTGGGCTGCCGTCTATGGGGTCACATAGAGTCAGACACGACTGAAGTGACTTAGCAGCAGCAGTGTTAAGAAGGTATCACTACCATCATTAAGTAAGTGAAGTGTGATTCAGGGAGGTTAAGAAACCTAGTGGTAAATGGGTGGACCCACACTTTGGAGCCAAATCTGTCTGAATGCAAACAGCTGTGACATAATCATACTATATATGGGTTTAGGTTGGCCAAAGAGTCTGTTTGGGTTTTTCCATAAGATGTTATAGAAAAACAGAAATGAACCACTTGGCCAACCCAGTATTTATACCATGTGCCATTCCAAAGCGTTAAAAAAAAAACAAAAAAAAACCCCAGGATATCCAAGGTTTTAGGCTCAGGAACATCTTATTCAGCAAAGTTGACGTCTGTGTTTATACTACTGTCTTAATAATACTATTCCAATCATTTTACTGGTTCGGGGAAAGACAGTGTGCTTAGGTCACTTTCCAAGGTGGCTCTTCTGAATGCGGACTGAAGTATTCTTCTTCCTTCTGTAGGGATGACCTCTGCTCTATATGTTAGGGAAAGCAACCAAGGCTGCTCAGACAGTGGTGAATCTCAGGTAGAGTTTCGAGGAGACCGTCATAAGACATTCTACTAGTTCTTAGTGGAAATGGTATACTGAAGGCATATACATGATGGTCAGTAGTTTGAACCAAAAAAATATATATATATTTAAATAATATCTTTAAAATATTTCAAATTTTTATTAAATATTTTTATTCAGTTTTAAGATCACAGTTAAAGTACTTTAGCATGTTATACACATGACTTACATGTGCAATTTTTAGAAATATCAAATTAAGTATAAGATTTTGAAGAAAGAAATTATATAAATGTGTATATTGACTCTTACTACACATACATCTAAGAAAGCAATAATTCTGTTGTACCATTAAGTGGAAATCATTTATTACATGGCATGTTTACACCAACTCTAAAGAGAACCAAGCCAATTTCTGAAAGCAAAAAAATGAGCGATTCGGTCATGCTGAAAACTGTCAACAGACTTAAGATCCGGTGGTCAAATGAAGCTGTGGTTAATTTTTGACAGGTAAGTAAGCAATTCAAACCTGTGAGAAAAGTTCATAATCTGGTATGTGGAATCTCAGGTGGTTTTTATTCCTTTTTGACAAATTCCTGAGAGCAAGACTTGTTTAGTGCTAATGAAATGAGAAAAATGTTGCCAAGCATATGCTGAGCTCCAGATCACAAACCTCCCCTCCCCCAGTTCTGCTGCTAGGAGCTGAGGCACTAATGTGAGGTGTCAGGGGACGTGACCACCCCTCTGGGGCGGCAAAGGAAGGTCACTGTTAGTCTGTGAAACATGCGCCTCTGTGATTTAGGTTAGAGCTTGTGAGGTAAGACTTGCTGTGCGGTGGGAGGGCATGGAGGCATTGAATTAGGTCTGTGTTACTCGGTAACCACTTCTGGCCCAAGTTATTAGAAAATCTTTGGAAAGAGTAGTAATGTTCACAATAACTAGGTTCTGTGCATAAAAATCAATTTAAGGGCAGGATCAATTTTCACCACTGGCTGCAACAAGAAAACAGTGGCCAGCAAAGTTCTAAGCACAAGGTTTCAATTATTAGCATAAATCATACCACCACAAATAAAATGTGGCCACGAGAGGAAGCTTTTTTGTATGTGCGAAGAAAGTGTGTATTTACGTATTTTTAAGGAAAGCATGGATGGAGGTGTGTGAGGGGGATCAAGCGGATCTGCCTTGTTTGTTTACTCTTTTGTTGCTTCTTTTTCTATCATATGAGAAAGATGATGTCACCAGTGAAAAGGACAGGATTATGTATATGGGGTATAATAAACTTCACTATCATTTTCAAAATCAAAGTAAAGCAGTCCATCAAATCCCGAATACTTCACCAGGCAGATCTGGTAAGATGAACTGAAAACTGTTTCTTTTTTTTATAAGTATGATGTTAGTCGATCTAAATAAAATACTTAAAAAAAAAAATCCCGAAACTCCAATAAAAACAAAATCCAAATCTAATTCTTTGGGAATACTTGTATAAATAAAAGCAACACCTAATTAACAATTAGTACACTCTTTACAAGGTGCAAAAACAAGGTCCTATGTGGGGAAGGCTAAATTTTAATTCCCACCTAGCAGTCACTCTGAATACTTTGTAGGTCAAATGTCGTAAAAGCATTGGCTTCTGCTGCCCATTTTCAGCAATACACTGTTCTCTCTGGAGAAGGTGGTTTGTGAGTCTAAACACTGCAGTGGAAAATAGTGGCACTGAAGGTAGAGGCAAAAAAAAAGACAAACTTTGGAAACAGGACTTACTGAAATTAACTGTTAAAGCCGAGGTAGCCCATTAGGGTTGGCCTTGTCTGAGGGCTCTGTGGAGCACTGCAATCAAAGGGGAGCCTCCTCACAGCATTGCTCACACCCTGACTGCCTTTACAAATGATGACTCCAGGCCTTGCATGAATTCCTTTTCCCCGGTGAAGTGGCGCTGTTTCCCCTTTGCTGTACGGATGCTGGCCTCCAGCTGCTGGTCTTCAGAACACATAGGATTCATACAGTAGTTAGCAGGCAGCATGGTCCCACTGCTTCACATTAATGCCAAACGCCAAACTTGGAACAGATTTCCTTGATACCCCTAGCCCTCACCCCGCACTGTATAAACAAAACGTCATTCGGTTTTCAGCTTACTCCTAGTGCTGTTATTGATTTACAATTTGCTTGAGATTTTACATAGGTGCAAACATTTCCATATGATGAGCCAAAGACTACAGAGTGCAAACAAAATTTTCTAGGACTCAGTCAGGGTAGCATCTGACTTGATAAGAGAACGACGGGGATCAAACAAGTTGGATTCTGAATAACCAGACTAGTTCAAATGCTCCTTTTTGTTCATAGTGTTCCATCACTTTTTTCCTCTGCAGCAGTTTTAATGGCAGGAACTAGAACATCAGTGATAACATGGGGATGAGTTCAACATGGGTTTGAGGGGGCATTGGTAGAAAGCTCATCTATCTGATGGAATTAAATAAATATATTCCCAATACTTGAGGGGAAAAGACTGTCAGGATAACGAGAGTATGACAAATCCTTTATAAAAAGGGGGGCTTTAATTAATTAGCAATTTTGATCTAAAATCTGGGAACTAACCTAATTTGGGGTTAAGAACCTGTATCTTCAATGTGGCTGTAGGACATTTTTCTTTTTCCTTATCTCAGTATAGTTATCCAAACAAATAAAAACTTAAAAAGGATGTCTTACAGTATTTTCTTTCTTTCACCCAGCTTCTTAGAGCTGTAGTTTCAGTTACTATTATATACTCTACACACTTCAAAATTACATAGGAAAATACCCAGAATAACTAAATAAATAAAAGGCTAAAGAAAACTGGAACAGTACTGCGTCTCCATCTGAGACTGAGCATCCACTTCCAGCATCACAGAGAAGGGCTAGGACAATTTTTTTTTCGTTTTTCAAAAGATTTATATACAGGTTTGAATCCAGAAATTAAGGTTAAAAGCATAAATATTGATAATTTCAACTAGATTCAGAATGGTTTCAGAAAGATATGATACAACAATTTAGAATAAAACAAAGCAGAAGAGCATATTTTGGTTTGCTTGAGATATACATAAGGTGCAACAACTTTTTCTCGAGGATGCTTGTGGGACAAATGTTAGTGTAGATGGTGTTTGCTGGCAGATTAAGGTACACACCATAGCAATATGATTTTCCAAAATAAAAAAGAATGCAAGAAGTGAAATGAAAATGATAAATGGGGGGGGGGTACTACATGTTGGTCTGAAATACTTGTGCTAACAAATGTTATTACCTGAAAACACCAACACCCCTCTCCAGTGGATTCAGGGCATGAGAAAAGCACTATTATTGAAATCAAGACTTTGCTCAGAGAAACAACAAGGCGAGTGTCTAGAGGACTATAAAGCTTTGCAGGATTTCTGCTACTCTCAGTGCCTAACCGCTTAAAAATTAAGCATTTCTACAAAAAGGCTTTTTTTTTAAAGTATCTGAAAACAGTCATATCCAGTAGGTCGCCCTCCACCCCCACCCCTGCCTAAGGGAAAAGCCGCTGAGGTTTAGGAAAAGCAGATCAAGTAAGATATATTAATCACATAGAAAAAAGTAATCTTTTGTTTCGCTTCTTTTTAAAAAAAGGTCCCATGAATATACAGCAATCTCTTAAGGAACTCTAGTGAAATGTAATCGGAGGACTGGAAGGAAGGAGGGGGGCTCCGGCAAAAATAGATCTATTCTAACGTGTTCTAGAGAATAATAAGTTAGTACCATTGTCAAGGTGCATGTTCTGCACCAAAAAACTTTTTGTTGATTTTTAATTTTTTTGGATTTTAGCTAATAATTTTTAAATCACTGCTAGCAAGTGGTCCAAAGACTCCAACAGCCACCAACACTAGGACCCAGCAATTTTTAAACATTTACTTTGTGTTTTGAAATTTAGAAAATATTAATAAAACAGCATCATAGTAAAAACATTATGCTAAAATCTGGGGCTGCTCACCTGATTTATTTCTGTGTGAATGGGGTTAAGTTTTTAATCTCTGATTAACCTTACTTACTACTTCCATCTTCCTCCATGTTCACAAGGAATATGCATTTTTGAGGACACCATTCCAAAGTCCTGCTGCCCTCTTTAACTGCTTTAAAGAAAAACCCCCATTCTCTCTATCCTTTTTCAATTCTGTTAGTATGGTGTACATATTTTCCAGCACCGAAACTGAAGTAGTATCTACAACCGTGAAAAGCTAAACCTAGTCAGTACTAACAGAGTCATTTTTTTGTATGGCTATTAGGTCAAATTACGATTAGAAAAAAAAATCTTCATTACAATTCAGTCAAGTATAAATAAGAAAGCTAGATAAAACCTTGTAAACTGTCACCATTTAGAGAGCTAATTCAAAAGCTTCAAACTCGAACTAACACTATCAAAATTCCGCCAGTTTGAAAACCAATAAAAATTATTGCTGGAATCCAATAATTAAAATTTGGTAGTTTGTGCTGTGATGCAAGAGTGGGGAAATACTTTGTGCTATGGAACAAATACCCTGTAAAATGTGTAGCCGCCGACTAATTTTGATTTATCACTTTGCATCTGTTGCTAAGAAACAAGACACTGTGAACGTCAGGCGGTGGAGTCAATATGTTGAATGTTCTAAGCCAGTTAATCCGCTTGGCACTGGCATATGTATGGTTGGTTTTCTGTTCAAAAGCAACAAAACACACAAAAAAGAAACAGGAAACTTGCAGGTGGATCTATGACTGCGAGTCCCACTGTGGTCAGGCGCATCTCCCCCACCGTTTACTCAATACCTCCGTAATCACAAAAACTCAAATGGCTCTAAAAACCTGCTGTGCCAATTAGGCTGTGCATAGCAATTGCTACCCGTCCAGTCTGTCTGGGATGGATGTAAAAGGTCTGTAGCTCAAAGTCCATATGAGGTGAGTGTCTTCAATGTGTTCAGAATAGTGAAGTAATACTAAGGTCACTTCTGAATAATAGTTTTTTTTGTTTGTTTGTCTGTATGAATGATCCATTTGTTACTCAGACCCCTGTGTAAAAAATAAAAAGAATCCTCAAGGCATGAAAACATTTGTAATCTGCAGGACTTTTCCCCTGTCTGGGAAAATATTTGCCACAATTTGCCCCAAGCAAATTCTTCTTGGTCACTCAAGGCTAAGAAAAACAAAAAATTCAGCTTGCAAGAATTGTAATTTTTTTTCCCTCTCTTTCTCTTTTTGCCAGCAAACTACCACTCTGGTGGCAAATATAAAAGTGCAGAATATAGGGACCACGAGGCCGAGCATACACCGCTAACAATGGTACATCTGCCTGCCCGTGCTGCTTGGGAGTCTTTGAACAGGCATTTTAATATTATTCTACAATATAAATGTAGGTATAACCTATTATATAAACCATCTTAGAACTTAAATCTCCATGTACAAAAAAGACTAGGAATATCTAATAATAACTAGTGCAGTGCGTCAGTTTTTGCTTTTTTTGTTGTTTTTTTGTTTTTGTTTTGAAAGAATAACTAGGTAATATATGAAACTAGTTTCACACTCTCTGGTTGGTAAAAGAGATGCTGGATGAGCTACAGTAAAGGCGGCCTTTTACCAAGTTACCACCTGTTACCATCAAAAGCCTTCAATAGAAAGCAAAGCTCTACATCATCCCGTTTCTGCTCAGTATCAGACAGATCACATCACCCTCAAAGATTCTGGGTTCTGAGAGAACAAAACTGGCCCAGGGTGCCAACTTCTGCTTCAAGTGAATCTGGGCCATGGAGGGCAACAAGCACTTGTTTGCAGTCTGTATTTTCCACCACATGGACTCACTAGCATCCCTCGGTAAAGACAAGGCTAGGGTAGTAGGTAAAGCACAATGTTTTACAATTAAAGGGCGCTTCACTGGTCAGCGCAGGAAATAAGTACAGGAGCCTGTGGCATTTCTTTTGGCTGTCCATCATGAGTGAGTGGAGTTGACCTCTGACCTCTGTAAAACAAGAGGAAAAGAGAGAGAAATCACTTATTGTGAGCATGTTATTAGAAATAAGAGAGGATGATGAATGACCAACAAAAGCTTTCCAATATATCTTGTTTAACAGATGCTACTGCCATACTACTTATGCCTTTTAATTAAAACTGCTTTAAAGCATCTTTATTTTTCTTTCTTAAGGGTTTCTTATCTCAATTCTTCTCACATAACTCAACAACACTCTCTGCCCTCAAACAAGCACCTCTGCTATGTAGAGACAAAACCCGAGGCACCAACAAATTTGGGGACATTACCTAAGAAGTGGAAAACTTGCAGTCAAGGGTGATGGTTTCAGGATGGCAATATTCCTTTGGATCTTCTTATATTAAAAAAGGACACATTCCTTTCCTTGACTTGACCAAGGGGGAGGCTATCCTATACTGATAACCTTCAGACTCATTTCTTGATATACAATAATAGGCCCAATTTCAAAATTTAAGGCCAATAAAAGGGTTGGCCTCTGCAGAGAGAGGTGAGCTGTGACTGAAAAAATGAATGAAAACAAAACAGTGAAGCTCTCCTGATGAAAGAGAAGTCTCAAAGGCATATGGAGGGAGAGTGTACAGGGAAGAAGGGGAGGACCAACTCGGAATTTCAGTGTGTGAGAAAATTCAGTCATCTTGAGCCAAAATCTACACATATGGAGAAAGAACTCTAGATGAGACTTTAAAAATTCATGGAAATTCTTATCATTTGGGCTGGATCTACATCAAATAGTTTATTTTTCATTTAAAAAAAAATGAGTAGGAAGAAAAATGCCACTTGCTTCATGGTTATAAGAAGATTTCTTGGTAGAGTCTACAGAGCCTCTCATTCTAAAAAGACAGGATCAGGCACACCTGTGACATTTCCTAACAGGCTTCCCAAGCCTCACCAAGGCACATGAGCTGCTGAAAATATGGGGGAATGCAGCAATGCCTTCACTGGATCAACCACTTCAATACAGTATCTTTAGATTATGTGAAATAAGGGGAGCAATTTTAAAATCCAAACTGTGTCTCTCCGTAACTATATCCAAGTTTCTTTCTCTTGATGCACAAAAAAGAAAATTAATATAAATATCTATAAATGCAACATTTTGGGATTTCAGAATCCAATGATCACTTAGCTTAAGATATAGGAATCTTTTAGGAAAACAAAACATGTTATAATCAAACCTCTGGATTAATCGGTTTATTCATGTGGGGATGCTTAAGAACCAGCTGTTCAATATGTTCAACTCTTTGTTCAAGAAAGACGAAATTAAAATGGTATTTTTTACTTTTAAGATTGAATATGTAACAATATTACAAAAGCCAAAAATATTTTAATAAGTATTGGAAGAGGAAACATACAAAGAAAGAAAAGTGAGAAATGAAGAGTACAGTAAAAAACAAAAGAGACAGCAAGGGGGAGAGAAGAGTTGGGTTGATAGCCCAGCTTGTGTGTGCATGTGCACGCTTAGCCGTTCAGTCGTGTCCGATTCTTTGTGACCCCATGGACTGCAGGCTCCCAGGCTCCTCTGTCCATGGAATATTCCAGGCAAGAATACTGGAGTGGGTTGCCATTTGCTACTCCAGGGGATCTTCCTGACCCAGGGATCAAACCCACATCTCCATCTCCTGCATGGGTAGGCGGATTCTTTACTACTGAACCAAGTGGTGGCTCCAGTTCCCAGGGGCAGGTCAACTGACTGTCCTCAGGACTCTCTAGGACAGGACGGATGCTTGCAAAAGCAGCACTCCTGAACAAACACTAAGACACAGGGGTTCAAAGACTTGGGTTCAGATCCTGACTTGGTTTAGCTGTGTGCTCTTGGCGAATTAATTAACTGCCTGTACTGTCATTAAAATGTAACTAAAAAAGATGCACCTGGCAGAGCTGATTTTAAGAATAAATTTAATGAGCTTCTGTTCTTATAAAATTTTTAGTAAATAAATAGGCTCTCAACAAAGGTTAATTTCAATTTCTTCCTTCCTGTGGTTTATAAAACTGTTTTTCTATGTTGGATTTCTGAACCCAATATTAAGATTTCTTGTGACAAGAATGCAAGATATATATATTTATCCCTAACTCTGTGGACCACCTTCTAAATTATGAACTAGGTGATGCCGAAGCAATAATTAATTAATGTGCAACCCAGGTACAATTACATTAAGCCTGTCCATGGAGGGAAGGCTGGTAACTCTGCTTTACCAGGTAAGGGTTAGAGTTACAATTAACATTCCCTAGGAGGAGCTATCTTTCTGGATGTTGAGAACACTAACCATTTGTTATGTTGATAGTGAAAACTCTAATAAGCAATATTATTCTTTCCAAAGGGATGTGTTAAACAAAAAAGAAGTTTTTCCTGTGCCTCTTAGATAACTTAGGTAGTCACTCATTCATTTGCCCATTCGTCCCCTCATTCCTGATGTTAACAGGAACTAAGGAAGTTGTGTACATGGAGAATAAAACCGGTGCTTTGCTTTCAAAGTGCACTGGAAAGGAAACAGACATCAAACAATAACTACAGCCCTGAGGGGCAAATGGTCTAAGAGGGGTGTGTACAGAGATTGTGCAGGACTTCAGAAGGAAGACTGAGACAAGAGGACAAAGGACAGACAGACTGAAGGAGGAGCAGCAGTTCACTGGGGAGGAGGATGTGCAAAGGCAAGAAATGGGCTTACGTGGAAGGGAGTAAGCAATTGCACATGAACGCAGGGCAGCGAGGGAGGCAGAGGTGAGAGTGGAAAGGCTGCCGCTTTCTGCTGCACTGCAAGCCACGGGGGCAGGGGTGTGGGTGTGTAGGTTAACAGTGCAGAGGTGTGACCTGTCATGGCACCAGCAAGGGTGACTGTGTGGTAGCTCTTCCTGAGCTCTGAATTATGAGCCCCCCATATGACCTCTTATTTCCACAATTTATGAGGGCACTTAATAACACTCAGGCACATATTTAATTCTTTGTGCATGCATTATGAGTTTGTCCTCTGTGCTCGACTGTGAAATGCCACAAGCAGAGACGTGTCTGTGTGTTATCCCCCTCAGAGACCTGAGCAGATTTTAACAATGCCTGTCACCATTCACTTGCTATTAAGCACTTGCAGTGTACACATGAAAAGGAATTTGACTTCTTGGAAATGTCTAGAGGCTATTTGTGAGGAAGCACTAGAACTAATATGATAGGTAAAGAGCAAGACAGAAAGAAAACTTTCATCAGGGCCTCCTAAACCTACAGAATCCACCTGCAATGCAGGAGACCCCAGTTTGATTCCTGGGTTGGGGAGATCCACTGGAGAAGGAATAGGCTACCCATTCCAGTATTCTTGGGCTTCCCTGATGGCTCAGCTGGTAAAGAATCCACCTGCAATGTGGGAGACCTGAGTTCGAGCCCTGGTTTGGGAAGATCTCCTGGAGAAGGGAAAGGTTACCCACTCCAGGATTCTGGCCTGGAGAATTCCATGGACTGTACGGGGTCACAAAGAGTTGGACACGAGTGAGCGACTTTCATTTCCTAAACCTGGATGTGAAAGATGAAAGAGAATGGTGCCTGACCATCATGGGTGGGTAAAGAAGTTGGGCTGGATTTCAAGCACTTTTGGGATGAAGACTGAAAACCTAAGAAAGGAACTCATCTGCGGATAATCCATTTTGAATAAAAATATGAAATACCTGAATTTACAAAAGACTTCTTACCTTTCCAAATGTTCCACTAAATAGCAGAACAATCAATTATATACTTAGAACTTAATAACTTTCTGTGGGGCTTTACTGAGTTCAAAAGGCTTTCACTTCTGATTTCATCTGATTCCTTACAACTGTGTGATTCTTTGGGGATATCGTAACGCTAAATGGAAGAAGATGAGAAAACTGAGGCCCAGAGAAATAAATGACTAATAAACACAGGTTGCTTAAGATAAATCCAGGCCTTGTGCCTCCCATGAGTCAGATGGTGAGATGCTCTTTTTCCCAAACTACACAGTTCTCTTCCGCTGGAACCACCGACGCCATCCTCAGTGGGGGTGTTGCCATATGCTAGGCCTGGGATACTAGATTTATTCTATAGTACATTTCTATGAAAGGAGAACCATTTATAGCCATTGCACAGAAGAAAAAACAGAGGACAGAGAAGTGAATGCTCTTGCTCAAGGTCTTCCTTATAGTTTACAGATGACAGATGCTGCACTCAAACCCAGGTCTCTGAGACTTGCCTCTAAAACTCCCAATGATTAGATAATACGGCTTCTCTCTGCTCTCTCAGGACTCTCAGAAATGAAGCTTAGTCACAGAATAAACTATATTCAAAGTAAAATTCTTGGCGGGTGTACTCCCTTATATTTTCCTGCACAGCTAAATAGTAACACATGGTAAACAATAGTCTCCTGGACCCCAATCATCGTGGAAAGTATCACCAATCACATCAGAAGGGATGAGCTGAGTTTACATGTTACGGTCTCCACCCATGTTCTGTGAAAGGGGGTGAAGCTGAACGGGACCCCAGGCCCCAGGGCAGCGAGGCTTCCCACCGCTAACCTGTGCACATTTTCCATGGCAGCCACTTCGGCCAGCGCGGCGAGGCTGAAGAAGGCGGACACGGCCGGCATCTCTGGGGTGCTGCTCCGCGTCTCCGCGGCCTCCCTGTTGTGCGAGCATTCGTCACTGCAGCCTGTCTCAGTCACCTTAGGGAGACTCCTCTGCAGTTGTTCCCTTGGTTTGTCATCTGCAGAGGAAGGGAAATTCATCATGAGAGAGGATCACTCTGTTTTCTCCGGAGAAGGGACACGGAAAACTCAGTGCCAGACAATGTGAAATGAGCTAATATGCTTTCCTGCTCACTTCTGTCATCCATGGAATATTAAGGCTGTTACAGAATCTCTTCTTCCATGGGAATAAAACTGTTTTATTGAGCTCAGCCACAACCACGAGCAGCACTATGCCCTGAAGCTGAGCAGAGGAGCTGTGTTTTATCCAAGGTCAAAGAATAGGTCAGTCTTGGAGAGAGGGGCGAAAAATGGGCCTTGGTCAGAGTAAAGCCCAAGGGACTTCTGCAGAGGGGCCAGGGGATGCTGTAAAATGGTCCTGCAAAACCCAATGACCAAATACTCTGATGATGCCACAGCATGCCTATGCATGTTGGGCATTCCTATGCTGAGTTACCAATAGTAGAATGGCCTAAGCTAATCCCAGTGAGATTAATCAAGCCCAGTGAGATCCTACACCGTCACGTTTGTTACCTTCTGCAAGGGAGACAGAGGGCCTTCTGGTATTTGTGAAGAGGTGGCCGAAATGCCACACCGATGCATGGGCTGGAAATGACTGCACTTCCTTATGCAGCCCTTACAGATGAGGGGGAGGGGGAGGAATCGTCATCGTTTTTCAAAACACAGCTTACCCACAGAAAGGAACTGATAAAGGCTGGAAATGTCATAGACGAGAACATGACAGTGCTATATGCTTTTCCCCATAAAAGGGAATGTTTTCCAAAACCTTTCACTCTTCCTACAAGCAAAACAGAAGCTATAGCAATTTATACAATATGAAAATGACAGAACAGAAGCCAGAATGGATAAGGAAGGAGAGCAGAGCCTGCTAGGCTAATTATCAGGAAAACTAGATTCTAGTCCTTACCCTACACTTAGTAGTTCAATATATTCTGAAACAAAATTCACCCTCTGTAAGCTTCACTTCCTATGTAACAGTAGAATTGGGGTCTTTAACATGCTTTAAGGTTTAACAATCTACATATGCAAAAGGCAAGTGCATAAAATCCACCAAGTGACTTCTAATTTCTCTTACCATACAATGAGTCCACCAACTAGATTAACCTAAATCAGATATTTAGAAATATCACCCTCAAAGAACATTCACTTAAATCTTTTTTTCCTATTTATAGAAGTCACTATGGGCCTTTGACCTTTTTCTGGAAACTGGATCGGGGGAGGGGAGGGAACACCTCCTTGAGGGCTGATAGAATGAGATGCTGGAGGCACTGAAAGGCAGAAAGGCAACGGCTAACACCAATGACGCTCTGCTGGTGGAGCACCCCAGGATGTGAGGGGATGCGCAGTGTCACTCTCGACAACATTACTTAACCTGGGTCCCTCCAGGCAATTCCCACAGAGGCCGCCACACAGCAAACAGACCACAGGCCACAGATGAAAATGGAGAAATTCACTGTAAGTTAATACCTGGTTACCGAGTAGCCTGGAGAACCAAGAAATCGAGAAGCATTCTCAGGCTCCTTTCAGGGTCTGAAACAGCTGTATAGGATGTGCGGGGTACTTGCTTTCTTAATTCAGGAGTTTACACACCTGATGATCCGGCTTGTAATGACTTAAATAGTGAACCAGGGACTAAGATTCATCCAGTACTTTTAAAAGTCTCAGATCTTTGGGAATTTACATAAGAATCTGTGGTTGTGCAACCTGAGAAAGACAAGGCAGCTAACAGTACTAAAAGCTACCTTTTCTTCCTAGGAACTCTGGATGTGCTCTTGGGAAAAGACCTATGATTTTAACACAGAGACCAAAGCATGTATGTTTAGAAGTCTGCAGGAAACCAGTTCTCAAGGAGACCCAGAGAGGGAACCCACAGAGCAGACCTACTTTTCGGGGAGGACCCACAGTTGGCTTAGAGTCATTTTCTGGCCACTGAGGCCACGACGGTCCCTTGCTTGCTCTGGTCCTTTCTGTCTAAGCACTTCCTTTTCTTACCCAAAGTACCTCCTGCTGGTGACACCCGGCCATCTGCTGTCCTGACCAGGTGTGTGATCTTGGTTTTCCTTGCTTTTCTCTTTTGGCTGCCCACCAAGGGTTCTTGAGTTGTTGTTGGCTCTGGAGTGTTGGGAATGGATAGGGCATTTTTAACCTTATAAGCAGGCTCTGTGGTGTTTTTGTCTTCTGAAAATATGGCTGCAACAGGACAAACCATATATAGTTACACACAAAAACACAAGCATTACTTGCAGAAGGAAACATTTCTAAATGTCTGACCTATATGAACGAGAACTTAAAGTTTTCAAAGTACTGAGGGAAAAAAGAAATATTGACTATAATTTTAAACAAATATTTCTTTAAATATTAAGTACAGAATAGTATACCCTCTGTACCCCAACAGAATACTGTATTAAGAGGCTAGTGGAGTAACATTTTCTAAGTGTTTGGATCTTGCAGGTTGCAGGGTGGATAAATGTGTGTAAATATGAATAAACTGTGTCCCAACAGACAAGTTGCACACATAACCAGGATCCCTATTTGAGATCCTTTTGACCAGCTAGTCTCGAGAGGTAGATAAAAGAAGTTTCTTTCCTTCTGAGGATACTGAGGTTAAGTACGTGCTTCTTAAATTTACACTTACATTTGTTTTCAACCTCCAGGTTGGACTGATGAGAAAAGAAATTGTGAGACCTGATCTTCTTTTATGCATACTGAGTGCATAATAGAAGGATCTGGCAAACACTGATGAAGCTGGCTCATATCAAAACTCTCCCATTGGCAGAATTCAAGGACAAGATAATGTGCTTTAGGGAGATAATTTAATAAAGTACATGTCAGCGGAACTCCCTGAAATGTTAGTTTCAGCTTTTCTAATTCTAATTGTAATACCAGCAAATCACTTAATAGCACACACTTGTATCTTATTAGTCACTGTGTCAAGAGTAAGGAACACATTTGCCACCAAAGACCTTGCTCCCACTTCAAATGGGTCAGGAATGCTGTGTCTCTTCGTATTTATTTCCTTAGGAGTCTGTCCCTCTCCTTCCCCCCTTAATTTAAATTAAGACAGGAAGATTCAGATATGAGTACAAGAAGCATTTAGGAGTATTTCTTTGTAGTCAAGTTTCCTGATTGGGACTGTTTTTATCCCAGTGAACTAAGAATGGGACAGGAAAAAGAGGCATCTTTCCATTTTTAACTGTCCAATCTCTTAAGACTGGTCTAGAAACTGTTTTTGACAAAGAGAAGGGGAGTACGGGTCAGGAAATCAACTTGGAGGGCACCTGGAGGTGCTTATCAAAAGGTGGATAAGAAGGCAGACATTGGAAATAACACAGTATATGTAATGTAGGAAGACAAGGTAAAAGGAATACAGCAGAAGAAATAACTCAGGGTGTGAAAAATACACTTATTGATATAAATACTTATATGGGTTTCATTTAAAAATTTTAATGTAGCTCCCTAGTGGGTTTAGGTGTAGCCTTGAGAAAGGAGGCTACAAATTAGTAACAATTTTGCCCTTAAGCATTTGAAACCAGGCTTCCTATTCCAAACAAGTGGGATATCATTTCAATCACATCAAGAGAAAGGATGTAAAGCAGAAATCAAATCATGATTTGTGGCTTTGTCTTACTATATTATTGCATAATAGAAGGCTGTGTGTGGACAGGCTTAAGGTAACAGTTACTTGAAAACAAACAAACAAAAACTATTTGGCAATGCTCCCAAACATCTTTTCAAGCAAGTAATTAAAATTAGGAAGAAAGCTCTTTCCAAATTATAGATCTGACCAGGTCAGTCATGGAATATTGATACTTTGCAGTTAGCTTCACATAGGCCAGTGGTGGTATATATGCATTAAAAAAAATTTTTTTTTTTTTAGTTTAAACTTCAATGAAAGCTACCAGCAAAATAAAAAGATAATTTGGTTAGAAACACTCCAAAGGTGTTTCATGACTCTGCATTAGCCCTGAAATTCAAGCCTCCTATACAAAGAAGCCAAAATCTGAGTTTATAATAACCTCATTGGATATTCATAAGCTTCAAAAGTCTAGTTTCTTATCTAGGCCGATCAGTTGTCCCTTCTGACTACAAGGGGAAATTTGTGATCAGTTGTCCCTTCTGACTACAGGGGAAACGTGATCTCTCTCTGGTATGATCACTGCATTACAGTTGGACCTACCAGACAAAGCATTAACCTCTGCTCTCTTTTTCTTCCTCTTCCCAGAAAAATCTAGAACTTGTGGAGATAAGGGTGTAGCAGGATTCCAAAAATGGAGGGTGTATTAAATCCAAATTACTGCTTGTATAAGAAAAGAATGAAAAAGGTCAGAGAAAAGGCATGGACACCAGAAAAGGGCTAAGAGGGTTGGGAAAGATGACCTGGTTTCTATGGCAACAATACGGGGCTAATGGAAATACCACAGTCACAGAAGATTCTACTCTTGACTTTTTAATTTACTAACTGTGGGACCAGGGTCTTAGTTTCTTCATGTAAAGATGGAAGCTGGATGAGACTACCTCTGAAGAAGTCATCCAGCCTGAAAATTCTTTTCATTTCAGGTCTAGAATCAAGGTCCTGGTGGTGTTTTCTCCTGTCAGCTCCAGTGTCTCAAGGCTGTGGGAGAGCCTTGACTGTGGGACTCCCTTGTCAGCTTTTTGTTTTCAGTGAGACCTCAGATTTTTAAACTTCTTTTTAGTGGTTACTCATTTTCCTATATGTTTCCAGAAGAAGCCAAGGGTATGGGTGCAAAGGGTTTGCAAATGGGAGGTGAATCAGGCCTTGAAGGCAATGGGACCCGGGGACGCTCAGACACCAGCAGGCAAGGAGCCGCGGGGTCAAAGGCAGGTGGCCAACAGATACCAGCAGATCACGGGGTCACAGGGATTGGGAGGCTGGGAAATAGTAAAGGAATGAATCAGGCTGTAGGCAAGTGAAAGATGAAAAAAAGGAAAATGCCCTAGAAGTTCTCATAAATCACTGTAAAGGAGGCAATGCCACCTCTCCAGATGCTGTCTTCTCTAAACCACTGTCAGATCGAAAAGTAATCACAGGGCCTATAGATCATCCACATTGGAAAAAGGCCTCTGGGACTTCCCTGGTGGTCCAATGGTTAAAAATCTGCCCTCTAACGCAAGAGATGTGGGTTCTATCCCTGGTCGGGGAACTAGATCCTACAGGCCACAGGGCAACTAAGTCCATGTGCTGCAACCTGAGAGGCCCAAGGGCCGCAATGAAGAGCTCACAGGCCAGTTAAGACCCAACACAGGCAAATTAGAAGTTTTTTTTTTTTAAAGAAAAAACTTCAATATAAAAAAAGGCATGGGATGTGATCTTCCCATAGTTAAGAGGAAAAGGGCAGAGTGAGTCTGTCCCATGCTCTGACCCATGGGTGACCCCTAGAACATCTTGTCTTATCTGGTGGCCTACACCGATGATGGTCTTCAGGGTCAGTGCTCAGGGAGAAGCCTCTCCTAACACAGAAGAATTGGGGAAAGCAGATAAGGCTAAGTCAAAGACGTACAGCTGAACTTTGAACAACACAAGTTTGAAATATAAGGACACAAGTCCTCTTATAAGTGGATATTTTTACATAAATACATACTACACTACTATGTAGTCCACGGCTGGTTTAATCTGCAGATGCAAAACTGCTTATATGGAGGGCCTGGAGGGCTAGCTGTAAAATTACACATGAATTTTTGACTGAGGGGGTGAAGTGGGGGTCGAAATAACTCTGTTCAAGAATCAACTACAGCAGTCTGGGACAGAACAGTAGATCGGAGTCCAGCAACATAGAGAAACTTCTTTCATCATCCTCTCCAACTAGCTGGTTAAACGATCTCAGGCAGGAACCCTGAACACATGTAGAAATTGTGGTCTCCTGGGACACAATTTATCTAGATTTACATACACTGTCCACCCCACCAACCTGCAAGATTCAAAACAAAGGCTTAGTGGTACAAGAAAATTAATCAACAGAAACCTCAATTAAACAGTCACGAGACCAGAAGGGGGAGCTCTCAAGCCTTGCGATGATAGTAGAGCCCAACAGGAAGAAAGATCTCTTTTCTTTTCTGGCAGGGACTCACACAATGAAACGCCACACACTTGTTTTACCATAGCCCTCCCAATCCCAGTTTCTTTCCCCCTCTATACAACTCTCCTTCCTCTGACATATGGGGGCTTGCACACCATGGTGCCACACCCCAAAGTTAAATTCTCTGCTGATCCAGAATATACTCATCTTTGCTGGAGAAATAACTGGCAGTCTGTTAGTTTCAGGTCAACAGTGGTGAGAAACAGGAAATGAAAAAAGTTTAGGGGAACAGCCCAAAGATGTGTACTGAGACAGCAAGGTTGTGCCTTTCCCCTGCCCCTCCCCCAACCCCTGCACTAAACTACTGGAAATGTGAGAAAAAGAAGGTTTTGTTCTCTAAAAACAAATTAGTCATTTTCTCTTTTGGCCTGTAACTGAACACACAAACCTACCCAAGCACTGCAAAACAAGTCCACAGAACTGCTTTTTATACTCCACAATAATTATAATACACTTTGAGCATATCATGTGAGAGTGATAATGTGAGCTGATTCCTGGAGTAACATTAGGAATGTGGCAATAAGAGACTGTCTTATTTTCCAAACTCTGCTCCAAAATGTAGAGTGAGTTTTTCGGTGAAGGAGCATCGCACTTGTACTGTTACCCCAGGAGGCCATTAAAATGCTCCAAAGTCTTTAATTCACATGCCAATTACAAGAGTCACACTTGCACTGAAATTATTACAGCCAAGTCTGGACTCTCACGGCCATGCGGTAATCTCCCATGAGCTGAAAATGCAGTCAAAAGCTAAATGGAACGCAGGAGTCAAATGAATGAGCCTTATCTAAGACCTGGGGGACTCTGCTGAAGTTAGAAAGCGACTACTCGGAACTTACGAAGAGAGATCAAGTTAGCCTGACTTGTGGATATTTCAAAAAACTAGACTTTTCTTCCCTGTAATTGCGTTTATATACTGTAAAGAAACTAATTTTATGGAGATACCTAGTCTGAGATTTCTTTTTTTTTTAAATAATACACAGTATTTATAATTCCAGCAAATGAGGGCTACCCAGATACGCCTGAAAAATCTAAAATGTAGCGGTCACTGTGTTTTGGTGTTGGTTTCTTCCCTTCCTATTTACATCGGCCAGGCTTCAATTCCTTATAAGGCATTTGAAGCTGATAAGGTCTCCTCAAATTGACTGGAGCTGCTGTTAAGATTCATTTATACAAAAAGTAAATGTGAAGCCCTCTGGAAACATAAAACAATATTAAGTAGTAATCATCCCCCTCAACATTATTACAATTAGAAACCTCTAGGTTAAGCATGAACTTATGACACTGTAACTTGGTGGAAAGATAAACACAGTGGCAGAGGGAAGTCATCTTGGTTTTTCTGAAAAATTTACCTTGAATTCTAGCCTACAGGCAATTTTGTTTTTTTTTTTTTTTTTTTTAATGATTTGCAAGTTTAAGAAGTGGTTCAGCAATTTTGAATTTTAAAAGCATGGGGAAAATGCTTATAAATTATAAGCTTAGCACTTAAACCTCAGATGTGACTACTAAACCCCTGAAAATTTCTGATATTTTAGGGCTTCAGAATATAGTATTTTCAGCATTATACCACTCACTAAAGGTATCACAGTAACAAAATCATCAAAGTGTTAGAGGAGAAAAGGAATGTACAGTTCATGTATTACTGTGCCTTCTCATTTATCCCACCCCTAAACACACATATCCTACAACAGAGAACAAATGTGGAGAGTGAATCCTATGAGGTTAAAGGGTCTGTCCTACCGGAAACCACGCATTAGTGGCAGGTCTGAGATTCAGGTCCCCTGATTCCTACTTACTCACTCTTTTATCACACATGCTGTGATACCTCCTTTTAGATGAGGTAGGGTTTTCACTGTTTTAAAATTAAAATATTTAGAACAGCAGCATTTCAAGAAAAGAGTAATATTGTCTTAAATGCCTCTTTCAGATTCCTCTGATAGTTCATCAGTGCCTTACAATTATCAAATCTGTTCAGAACATATTTTTAAAATACACAAGTGTGAAGGTATATCAATTTAGGGATGTTAGGATTTAACACTGAGAGTGGCACAACAATTCATATTTTGTTTGCCAGCAAAGTGCAGAAATGATACCCTATAGAGGCTGTGAATATGAAGTAATAAGTCAGAAAGGAGACATATTGCTGGCATTTTCTCTAAAAGCAAAATGACATAAGAGCAGACATGCAGTTCATGTGAACTGTGCCAACCAAACAACAAAAGTTCACGTTGATGATGAACTCAAATTTGCATATTTTTGACAAATATCTTTAAAACATGAGTGCTTTTTTAGAAACAACTTAGGCCACATGTGTATCTTAATTTTTTCTCTTTCAACAAAGGAATGAGAGTATATTCCTTGATTCCTTTGGGAATCAAGAGACATGGACTTGTTCATCAAGTTCCCCTTTGTAGCCGTAAGCAAATAAACCAAAGGGGTAAATCAAAAGGATGATCACGGAAATCTCTCCGAGTTTTCAAATGAAGTGACTCCTCATGACACGTTGGAAAAATGTTCAGGTTTTTAAAAATATCTAAATGGAAAAAAGCATCAGTGGGAAGAATGGACATATGGCTCTTTACCCACTGCAAAATCTTCATTTACCTACAATTCAATACTTAAGAGGAATTATATAAAGTCACAAATAAATATGACTGTGGGAAATTTGAAATAAAATCTGCACTTCTAACATTTACCAGTCAATATGGGGCTTTTCTTTGGCTACCAAAAGCCTCAGGGACATTCGCTTTGCTCACAGTCAAGAGGAACTGGGCAGTGGGCTGGGGAGGAAGACCAGGTCAGGAATCACTTCTGCAGGGCTCCCACATCCAGGAGAGCCCCGTGCCGCTCCATTTGACTTCCCAAGCGCATCCTCTTGCAACGTGAGCTGCAACACTGAATATTTCCAGTTTTGAAACCTCTAATTTGGGACTTCCCTGGTGGCCCAGTGGTTAAGAATCTGCCTTGCAATACAAGGGACACAGGTTCAATCCCTGGTTGGGGAACTAAGATCCCACATGCCATGAAGCAACTAAACCCGCACACCACCGCATGCCACAACTAAGAACCCAAGGCAGCCAAATTAAAAACAAAAATCCCCTCTAATTTCTGGTTGTTGTGGTTAAAAATCCCCTATCACAAATTAAACTCCACGTGACACACAGCCTGACCATTGGTAAGATAAAAATTTTGTCACTTTTGAATTGGTTCATAGTGCTTTTCAGATCTAATATATCCTACTTTTCTATCCATTCAATTAATTTTTGAGAGTTTGATATTGAAACTCCAACTAAGTCTTAATTTATCTACTTAAAAAATAATTGTAATACCTAGCGGAACTATACATAATTTTGTTCTGTTTTTTCCAAGTCTCTGGTAAAAGTGTTATCATATTTTAATAATTTAAAAAACTTGAAAAAGCAAAAAAACTATCAATTTTGATTTGAAAATTAAAAATAACTCAAAATTTAAAAATAACAGGTCTAATGCTGTTGCTTAATTCTGTATAAATTGGTATCTTTTTAAATCTACAAAAATTATGGCC
Source organism: Oryx dammah (assembly GCF_014754425.2). NCBI lineage: Eukaryota > Metazoa > Chordata > Mammalia > Artiodactyla > Bovidae > Oryx > Oryx dammah. The sequence goes on from NW_024070186.1 coordinate 103,968,889, forward strand.
ATTTCCAGCATAGTCTACCTGAAACGATACAATGAATGTTGCTTCTTTTACCTTCTGTAGGGTGAATGGCATCCAAGAAGAGTTGCTTGCTTGACCATTTATCCCCACTTCCTAAAAGCAGTAACAGAAAAGGAAAGTGAACCTCTACTCCTAGTATAGACATATACACTATAAAAATAAGACAATCCACAAAACCACCTCAATAAAAAAGTGTTATAACACAAATGAAACAGAATTTTACTCCAACTATTTAATTCTCAAAACCACATTTGCCAACTAATTAGGCCATATCAGAAATGCATTAAAAGTAAACAAATTTGCATTTTATAAAAACACTGTTGGATAATTTCTATGACTTTAATCGAGATTAACCTAGAGATTGGTTAAAAGATAAAGATAAAAGCTGACATTTTACCTAAAGAGAGATATTTCCCCACTGAAAGCAGAGAATAAATACCAACAGACAAAACAAAACTAAGAGGCTGAATGCAGGTGAAAATAAAACCCAAATTAAGTAAAAGGTCACACACAGGAACACTCAGGCATGTATGTCTACACAGGGAAGACAGCTGCATTCAAAGCCTCATTCCGTAAACACAAGGGACTCCACATCTGGCCATGCAAGTAGGATGCAAATGGGCATCGGATGAGTAGGCTCACGGCAGTCACAACACTAACATGCAGGAGACGCTAGAGAAAGACTGACTTCCAGGACATGTGGTTGTACTGAACCAGACGGGGAAGTTTATCTTCTGTGTGAGAGAACAGAGGCCTGAAACGTAGAGAGGGAAATCTTTAGATGAGCCCTGAAGAGGTTCAAGGGCCCATCCAGACCATGACAATGTCACTGATGCTCAGAGTAAAGGGAGGGTAGAGGGCCTGTGTCTCTCATGCCCTCTGGAAATAATGGTTATGTGACTGAAGGAGGTGGGAAGAGCCTGACAAGCTCAGTATACAGACCGAAAAAAAGAGAGAGGGACAGGTTACGACGTAGGAGTGGAATCCCCCTTGACAAGGATCCTCAAGTGTCAGAGAAAGTATAGAAACCGTGGGACTTTCATATGAATATGAAAGTGGGAAGATTTCAGGAAGCAGGAAATGTGGTCCTGCTTTGACGGCTGCCAAACATGAGAAAAAACGAGAACAGTCAAAGAAAATAAGTGGAGAAGAGCTCATGAAGACTAAATTTAAAAATGTACCAAATACAAATAAAAAAAGCAGTTTTAGGATTCATATGGAACTCTGAAACTAGAGACAAATAAGGGATTTGAGTACAGAAGTGGAAAAAGATCCCTCTGTGCAATTAGCTGTAGGGTCTAGAAATAATGACTGTGCCTGCGTCAGAGCTGATGACATTGAAGCAAGCAGAGGAGAGGTAAAGGCGAAGACGGTGCGGTGAAGCGTCACTCAAAGATGAATCCACAATGGAGGTGGCTGAGAAGTCTTAATGGAGCATGGAAGGCACCAATACCTTTTTCCGGAACATTAGGCTTCTCCTTTTTGTGCTTATATTTGCTGACAATTTTGTGGAATAAGTTCTTTTTCTGAGACTGGAAAGGACCTACAGACAATATTAATATAAATATATTTAAAATTTACAATGCTTCATAAAAAATACTCCGTGTTTCTAAACAATTACACCCTCCCCCAACTTGTGAAATAAGCAAGCTGATTCACAAGAAATGTCACCTTGCATCTTTTCTCATCCAACTTGTACTTAGCTCCCTTCCCTAGATTTACTGAAAAACCAGTGAGATTTTCCTTAGAAATATATCTGACAGAAGCCTCCATTAGGGCTGGGACTCCTTCAGCAGAAACTGTAGATGTAGTGACTAGAGCAGACCACAGCCTGTAATGGCAGTACAGATTGTAGTCTGTAATAAACAGAAGATTTTACTTTAGATTCCTAAATATCATGAAGGTAAGGATGACACAGACATTTTGTTTCTCCTAAGAAACTGATCTTCACAAGGACAGCACTTTGAGGATGACTTTCAGGTGGGCCTGACAGCATTAGATAGCTTTCCACCCTATTCTGAGGATATTCTAGGAAGAAAAGATTGATTTAAAAATAGAAAAATACTTGTCAAGACTTTTTTTGTGGAGGGTGGCAGGGGGAGAGGAGTAGGGAATGGGCAGAAGTCTCAAACTGCATCTTAGTTTGCTCAGATAAAGAAAAGAGACTTGGGATTTTTCAGTCACCATCAGAAATGGCAACAACAGCACTGACCTCCCCGAAGCAGGTTGCTTTCTACACTTTGATGATATTCCTAAGTGAAACTGACAATCACCCTACATAACTTCTGTTTCCTCATGTGTAAATGGGGATAATAATAGTGCCTAACTCACAGGGTTGAAGTGAGGATTTTAAAAATTAGAAGCTCTCTAAGCTGCTCCTGCTGCATCTACCCACCTACCAGGATCTGCACCCACGTGCCCTGTCTTCCTGCCAGAGGCAACTATCTGTGCTCCTGTCTAAAGTATACCATTAAATGGTTTTTATGTTCACAAATATTTGCAGCTGTCATCAATTTGAGGACATTTTCACCACCTCAAAAATAAACCTCGTATCCTTTTAGCTACTACACTCCTCCCTACATCTATAGTCTCTGTATCCCAAACTGCCCTGGCTAGAACCTCCACTACATTGTTGAATAGAAATGGTGAGAGTGGACATCCTTGTCTTATTCCCTATCTTAGGGGGAAAGCACTCAGTCTTTTACCATTAAGCATAATGCTGGTTGCAAAGTTGTTTTTTTTAATGTCTTTTATCAAATTTTTAAGTTCCCTTCTGAGTTTGTTGGCTGTTATCATGAAAAGGTCCTGAATTTTGTCAAATGCTCTTTCTACATCTACTGAGATGATCCTGTGGATTTTTCTTTGTCCTTGTCCTACTGCTATGGTATATTACTTACATCAACTGGATTTTTGGGTGTTAAACCAACCCTGCATTCCTGGGGTAAAACACCAGTTGATTACAGTATTTAATTCTTATATAGATTCAGTCTGTTAGCATTTTGTTAAGGATTTCTGTGCCTACATGTGTTAGAGAGGGTGGTCTGCAGTTTTGGATTTTCTTGTCTGTGATATGTTTGACTAGTTTTTACTTTAGGGTAATACTGGCTTTCTTATTGGGAAGTGTTCCCTCCTCTTCTAATGTTATGAGCAAGCTTATGAAAAACTGGTATTAATTATTTAAACATCTGGAAGAATTCGGTAGTAAAGCCATCTGGGTCTAGTACTTTTTTGCTTACTAAATTCAATCTGTATACTAGTTATAGGTCTATTTACATTGTCTATTTCTTAAGTCAGGTTCAGTAGTTTGTGTTTTTCCAGTAACTGCCCATTTCATGTAGGCTGTCTAACTTATCAGCATACAGTTATTCATAGTATTCCTTTTTAATCCTTTCCATTTTTGTGAGATTGGTAGTAATGATCCCTATTTCACTTCTTAATTTGTTTTCTTTCTTTCTTGGTCAGTCTAGTTAAATATTTCTCAAGTTTGTTTTTCTTTTCAAAGAATTAGCTTTTGGCTTTAATGATTTTTCTCCATTATTTTCCTATTCTTTATTTAATTAATTTCATTTCATTAATCCCCTCTCTAATCTTTATTATTTCCTTTCTTTTACTTTTTTAGGTTTCGTTTGTTCTGCTAACAGTGTCTCAAGACAGGTTAGGTTATTGATTTGGTATCTTTCTTCTTTTTTAATATAAGAATTTATACCTATAAACATCCCTCTAAGTCATGTTTTAGCTGTACCTATAAATTTCAGCATGCTATATTTTCATTTTGCTCATCTCAAAGTATTTTCATATTTCCCTACTGATTTCTTCTTTGACTCACTGGTTATTTAGTGTGTTGTTTAATTTCCACTTACTTTTGAGTTTTCTGAACTTTCTCCTGCGGTTAATTTTTACTTTCATTCCACTGTGGTCAGAAAACATAATTTCAATCATTTCAATTCTTTTTGTTAAATGTTCCAGCATACTGTGTGTTCTGGAAACTGTCCCATGTATACCTGAGAAGAGTGTATATGATGCTATTGTTGTGTGGAGCATTCTATATATGTCTGTTAGGTCTAGCTGTTGTATAATGTTCAAGTCTTCTCCTTTGTTAATCTTTGACCCAGTTCTATCAAACCTATTCTTTTTTCCATATTACTGCTCACCTTCTGAAACATTATTGTTCAGGCTTATTTACTATCTGGTACTCCCACTATAATGTAACCTCCATGGCAGCAGGGTTCTTTGTTTTCATTCAGAGATATATTCTACATGCCTAGAATGGTGCTCATGAACATGTGACTGATATTCAACAATATTGTTGCATGAATAAGTAAAGCTCTTAAAACACTGGATGGCATAAATAAAGAGTTCAAGAAATGACAGTTGTTGCTATTATTACTGATAACATAAAGGTTTACAAATGATTTTTGAGGACTACACCAAGTCATCCTTCTAAATAACCAATAACAAATATTCTGAATTGGGTGGTAGTGGTTTGAAATGGAAACAGAAAACACTTCTTATTTGTTTTTTGGGGTAGGGGGGAAGTGAAAGAAAAGGGAAAGAAAACAAATTTAACAGATACAAAGACAATATATCATGTGGATGATATACACTAATATTACAGGTACTCTTTACAGCCCATTTGCCATCATTCATATGTATTTTATACAATCCAGGAAAGTGTAGGTGGTGCACATGAATGACAGAGGCATGGGCAATCATGGAAAATGGAAGCAGAAGAAAGCAGAAAGACAATTCTGAGACTTCTCTGGATCATAAGGATGCTAGTGATTTACCCACAGGAAGATAATCTAATGATAATAAGGTACTGGCTCACAGGGAGAATGACTTTTGTTCATCACTGTGTATGAGGACAATGGGATCAGGAAATGGTTCACAGAAACAAACTGATTTGATGTATGGAATGGGTTAAGAAAGAAGAAAAGAATGCATATTTTCAGACCCAACCATACTCGGAGAAACCTAAAAAGTATAATTTAAGGACAAAACTTAATATAGAGCTTGTCAATTTTAACATAAAAAGAGAACATCCAGGGAGGTTTAGTACCCAGAAGAGCTTCCGTAAAGTTATATTTTTAAACAGCCTTGCTGCTAGCCATCCTGAACTATAAAACAAATCTAAGCAAATGACAAGTTCAAATAAAAAGGAAAGTGACAAACTCAAAGGAGTTTGATATGAGGATAAGATACAAGGATATTCACTGAAAAGCAGTAACTTTAGTCAAGAAGTGAACAATCTGACTCCTGTCCACCAGTATGGTATACATGTTTGATATCTTGTTCAAGGAAAATAAAGTCAAAATTTGTAATTAATAGCACATACACTACTATTTTTCCTTAATTATAATTAACATAGAAATGTCCAAGGAGGGAAAATAAGGTAGGAAGTCAAAAACAGAGAAAAGAAGTTGAGAAGGAACCTTCCAGAGAGTAAACAGATGGCAATTGTCTTTCCATGAACCACCATCTCAAGTTTCCATGCCATCTCACTCTCCCATCTTCCTACCAAACCTCTTGAAAGACAGTTGGTACCAGTTTCCACTTCCTTATGACAAAAATCACCGTTGCTGGCATATAAACTAGCTTAGGACTTCACTAACATTTTTGGGCAGGGTGGCCTGTATTTTGAAGATATCAACTTCTTTTGCATCCCAACTTCACAGCTGGGTAAAAAATAGCAAAGACAAACTATAACCTGAGATGGTAGGAGGCGTGCCATAGAGACACTGATAATAACTTTTTCAAAACATTAATGTTGTTCATGGTTTGCTGAAAAATGGACACGTTTTAGCTGAGAAGCATAGTGACACAGAGCCCTTTTAGTATTAGTATGGTGTGAAAAATTTTCAAGGTCAGCAGGTGAGGTGAATTAACAGAAGCTTGGTTTGGAGAACTGCAGTAGGAAACAAGTGTTAGGCGTAAGCTGAATCTTGAATGGTGGTGACAATGTCCAGCTTCTATAGTTTCATGTTTTTAAGCTATAAAAAGAGCAGAGGTTTTATCTAAGACTAGGCTGTCATTTTGTTAATGAACACATAAGTAATGAAGGGCCAATGAAACAGTAAATACCTTTGTAATAATTTATAGTAAAGTGGCTACGAAACATATCAGTCTGTGGACTGGGATAAGTTCAAGTAAATGAGCCACAATCAAGTTAGGATTCATTGAGGAGGAGCCACCTCAGGATTATATTAGGCCTACCTTTTATACCTGTAAATGTGCTGTCACCACGCTTAAGAAAATGTCTAGGGACAGTGAAGACTCTCAAATAGCTACAGGGCAAGAAACAGAGTTCTGCCGAGCCTGGAAGCTACCACTTCCTGACGGGAAAGGGATGGACTGATTTTCATCACATCCCAGCTCTTGAACACTGTTAATATAGTCAGGTCAGCTCAATCCCAAACAGGGGATTCTGTCCTCAATCTTTAACACTGCAAACCTGCTTCTTTGATTTCCATTGTGATTTTCAAAAATTTCAAATTCTTTAACAGTGGGAATTCGAATCTTGCAGAGTAAGCGTAAATTGGAAGAACATGAGAAAGACCAACAGGATGTTTGTTAATAGGCTAAAAAACAATGTGAAAAGATAAAAGAGATAAGGAAGGAAAAATTGAGTCAAGGGTCAAGCTTGGGCATAATTTAAACACTCCAAATTGAACTCAATTAACTTTTTCTTCATGACGCTACTTGCTTGAAAATTACTATTTTACAGAGCACTCTGACTTCTGCTACTTTTGTAAAAAGTGCTTCACACGTTAACAGTATACTTAAAATAATGTGTCAAAACAAATCTCTTAAGTTACAATTAAATTTAGATTTATAGTTCAAAGCTTTCATTTGAATATATACAAGTACCTGTGTGAGATAAAGCAGAAAACACTATGGAAATGGGCTACTGCAGCTGACCTGCACTGTGAATGAGATAGATAACTTCCTGGATAATCTTAGAAGCAAAGGGAGATTCTATGCCTCAATCAGCTATATACTAGGCCTACTATAACGTAGCCTGGACCTTGTTAGAGGGAGGAGACCCATTACATACACTTAAGGAACAGGACGCAGACAGTAGAGGGCATGATGGAAAAGGGAAAGACCACTTGGAAATACAGATACAATAAGACAACCACTGGAAAAATACAAGTATAAACCCAACCAGGTCCTATGATCTTGAGGTATGTAACTATATAAATGCATACATAAATACTTCTTCTAGAAATTCCATTTCATAAAAATTATATACATTTTATATAACCTGGAGTAGCTAAAAAAAAAATACCTAGTATAAGGCAGGGAAAAATACAATAATAAATGTTGAATAAGAAATACAGGAGAAAATAAAATACAGACAAATGTTGTTGGAGAAAAAATGAGGTTTCCTATGAAAACATGCTCCTTTACTAAAGAATTACTGATCTCACTCACAATGTTTGCTTTGAACAATTCATTATGCAAAAATGCAAAGGGTCTAGACTCTAAGAAAACAATCTCCTCTATCCTCTAAAGACCAGGCAATTACAGCACAGCTGGTATGATAATTTCATTAATAACTTGTAGAATAGTACACTGGCACTAATACCAAATTATAATCAACTACAAATACTACTTCTTTAGTTTGCTAAATAGAGAATATATTATTTAATTTGTTTTATTTTAATTGCATTTTGCTCCACAAGTTGGAATGAGCAAAATCTAAGATCTTGACAGCCTTCCTATTTATGCAATTACTGTACACTGTGTAAGAACCAGGGACTTTGTGGCTTGAGAGGCATAACAGAAGAGTTAAGATGATATTGTATGAAGTATAATCCAAAGCTCCAAAAAAGCTATTTCACATCAAAAGAAATACTGTTAATCTCAGCTGGGAGAGGAAAAACATATAACAGACAACCACGACCCAAGAGAAGGTCTCATGAAAATAGATCCTAACTTCAGGGTTTTATAGCTTTACAAAAATAAATCTATTGTTACAGTCCCTGATAGATAATTCAGCCAACTTCAGAGCTCTAAAATGAATGTCTCCAACTGCAAGGAGTGGAGGAAGAGCATATGTCCTGCACATCAATCAATTAAGTTCCATTTTATTAGTTTGTCATGTATTTATCAGCAACTTTAAATCCAAGAATTGTGGGGGCTCACAATACCTGGCATCTTTGGGCTCATGGACTGCTTTGCCTATTCCTAAATATCTCCAGAGCACAAGGACTGTCATTTCACTCGGTAATCCATTATGGTGCTCAGCTACCTACCTGTCAACAGGCCGCTTTCTTTCTTTCCTACCTATCTTGGAAGATCTCAGAACCACCTTATTTTATTTTCTCAGATGAGCAAACTCAGTGATGCAATATTTCTTTTTTAGTTCTTTATTCACCAGACTTGTTTTTATTAACCACAGCGGAAAACTGAGCTAATTCTAAAATCACTTTTACATTCCATTCCACCTTTTATCACAAAGGGGGCATTTTCCTCACATTTTCAGATCCACCCTGAGATACAGGTCTCCTTGTTGTTTCAGTTTCAGTGTAAAGTAGGGGTTTTAGATCTTGATGGAGAAAGGTTTAGGTTTCTTCATAGATATAATTTTTCCCTAGATATATACGTTATGGACTCCCCCAAGTCAATGAAATTATATATACTCGTTACTATTTATCTTTGATCATTATCCATGATTGCTAGATTTTGACAAGATTTTTGCAAAGATATATATCATTTTCTATCTATCCATTCATCTATGCATTCAGCTAAATACACACAAAAAGGGAAGTATTCTGATTTGCCATAGAGCGAGCAACAGGTTGCCTCTTTTACAGGGTAATTATGAGAATGCTGCCATCAAATCCTGCTCAGAATTTGATCCTGGAAACAACACACCCCCACACTAGTTCTTCATCTCTCATTCACTACCTCTAGAGGAGAGCTACCAAATGACGTTTTCCACCTCTGTGTGGAAAAATAAAGGTATACTCACTTGCCTACCAACTTTCAGACCTAAAGTAAACTCAGAAGAGAAGTTTTGCACTGGGAGCAATACTGTGGCTTTGTGTAGGACAGTTCTTCATTGTACTTGAATGTCCTACGCAGGTTAGGATGTTTAGAACTCTAGCCTCTGCCATACAAATGTGCCAGGGGTTGTGACCACTGAAAATGCACTCCCCACTCTTTAAAACCCCTCTAAACGAACCATAGTGTTGCCCCTCATGAGTGCTGAGACTCCCCAACCTCCCAAGCCACACTGACAATTTAAAAAACTTCCTTGATATACACAGAGGAGAATCTGGTATTCTTGAAAAAGAATATGTACATAGCACTTCTCTAAATTTAATAAAACCAATAAAAATTATATTGCCAAAGTATTACGGAGAGTTTTGGTTCAACTGCCAGTTAAGAATGTAATCTCCTGACTAGGTGAATGGAAGGATTTCACTGCCCCAGAGTCCAACCTGTTGCAGACACACAGAGAAACAGATGAACTGGGTTCAGCCAACAGTTCCTGCTCAAGAAAAGCTCAGCATTCCCGATCTGAATTATAGAGACAAGAAGGTCGAAGACCATGTATAATTAAGACCTGCATATGGGCAAATGTATAGGTTGAGATGCCCAAGGACGAAGGCTGAAGAGACTTAGGAAGAAGATGAGAGAGAAGAGAGTAAGGCAGGAACCAAGATAACCTGGAAAGCAACTGAAATTCCAATTCGCTACTGCTTCAACTGCAAACCCAAGTACATATCTAAAGGGAGCTGCAGACGGTCAGAAGAGGCTTCAGTTAGAGTCTGACCATGCTGCAGGAAGGCACAGCACGCATCTAACCTTTGCTGGTTTTAGTCGGTTCTGCGGACATATTTCCAGTCTTTTTCTTTTTCCTTGGGACAGGTACACATTTCCGGTCAAATGTAACAGGACTATACTGAGGGAGGCTGTTGAATTTCTTTTCAAATTCTTCATCCAGCTTTGTTGAGCTAATGAAAGAGGGGAGGGGAAAGACTCAATCAGCACATGATGTAAATATTTAAAAAGAAAACAATCTAAGATATATTTTAAGATATTCCATTTGAAAATGGGGTTCCTTAAGAATTAGGACATTGCTAAATTCTGTACAAGGACATAAAATATCTTTTTAGAAATGCTTGAGATTTACCAACACAGTTTTCTTAATAAACTCACAAGACAGGTTATGTTATTACCTTAGAAAAGTAGAAACATTATATAAAATAGCAGGGTATTATTGAAGTGGAGAATTTGCTGTTTTTTTCCATTGGCACAGGAATTTTTTATTAAGTTCAATACAAAGCATATTCCATCCAAGTTTTTCATTCTAAAGATTCTCATGTATATGTGTGTATATGTATATACACACACACATACATATAGGCAAGTTTATTTATAGAAATTAGTAATTTATATTGATAACTTCGTAAACTTAATTTAAAAAATTTACTGACTAGTTTGTGTGCATGCTAAGTTGCTCAGTTGTGTCTGACCCTATAGACCATAGCCTGTTAGGCTCCTCTGTCCATGGGATTCTCCAAGCAAGAATATTAGAGTGGGTTGCTGTGCCCTCCTCCAGGGAATCTTTCTGAAGCAGGGATAGAACCCTCATCTCTTACTGTCTCCTGCATTGGCGAGTGAGGTCTTTATCACTAGTGCCATGCAGGAAGCCCACTGACTAGTTTAGTACTTGATTAAAACACACATTTATCTGGAGAGTCCCGTGGACTGAGGAGCCTGGTGGGCTACAATCCATGGGGTCACAAAGAGTTGAATAAGACTGAGCAACTAACACACAAAGAAGATATAAACAAATATCCTGAAGATTAGAAAAAAATTCTGGACAGTTGACCAGGATGAAGACAAAACATTCAAAGAGAAAAGTAAAGCCAGTTTTCCAAGTACACACCAGCAGAGAGGCAACATGACTTTAACGTAAACCACAAATGACTCTAGAAATGCCACCAGCAAAGTTGGGAAATCCTTGGACTGCTGCTGACTGTCTCTACGTAGCCCCACAGCAATGGCAGTGTGCCTGCTGGAAGCTAGGCTGGTTGCTGGCTTTCATTTATAGTGAGATTTATTAGCTAAGATGCAACCCAAACAGATGGGAGACGCTGCAGGGGAACTGCTGTGCTTGGGAGATGGAAAATGGAAGGGGCACTGGGAAGAGGGCAGCTTTGAGTACTCACTTACCAGAAGTTAACACGTTAGGCTGCTACCTGAGAAGTGTACTTGAGGTGTGTTCACCTCAGACTCTTTTCTGTCTTGGAGGAATGTACAAGAATGGGGAGGACAAACAGGACAGGCAGATGATCATCAGAAAGGCCCCCCTGAAAAAGGCCATTATTAAGTTCTAACAAAGCAGTTAAAGGTGATGGCTTGTGGGTGATGTTCCTCCCTTAGTAAATTTTCTTTTCTCATTTCAGTTAATAAATCATAGTAATGGAAAATCAGATAATATCTGATACGAATCAGTTGCTGTCAGAAAGCCATCTATAAGACGTGAATTTTTTAGATCTCTGAATAACCAAAAGAGAAATATGAAAATGTAAGCTGTAACTCCTTAGGTCCCTTGGGACTTCCCTGCCCCCCACTTTTTTCACCTAGAATAATTACCTATGTTTTTCTTAAAGAAGTCTATGAAAGTAGAACTGCCAATACAGAGTGAATTTTCCTTGGCTACAGGTAACTAAACAGCACATTTTCTGTGATAAAAAGGTTTACACTACTCATTTAGAAATCTCAGAGAAGATTGACAGATGTGGCATTTTTCACTGCTCATGAACTATGCTGGCATGTTCCAAATAAAGCAAGCCCAGACAATCTGATTCTGACAGGCCAATATTTAAAGAAGGGAGAGGAGGAAAGACCAGAGTTGTACCACTGATTTAGCTTGCAGAAAATCACACCCCCAGTTAAACACATGTGGTTTCCTAAGAAATGATTAAAACAAAAACACCCCAATCTCTTTTCAGGAACAGATTTCCAAAAGACTGTTTCACTTTTCTTGTTCCTCAGAGAAGACTGGTAAAAACATTCAGGAGTTTCTAATAGAAGCACCAGAGAACTTTTTGCTGGGGAGCCTTCAGGCCTGCTTTATTTATTCCCTTGGGCTTTCACACTGTCTGCAATAAGACTATACCTCTCTCAGTGTGTAGGCCTACAGGACACTGGTAATTCCAGAAGATGGAGAGCACTGGCTCTAATGCTCAATTTTTAAGAAAATCCTGCAAATACTTCTGCGCTTGACCATGACAAATGTGAGGATTTTCATGTCACTGTTTAAGCACAATGTCAGCAAAATAATCCGAACTTTGGACTTTTAAAAATATTAGAACAAAATATATAAAGTTATAAATATATCACCTCAATATAAATAATATTGAGGAATCATCCTCATGAGAAATACTTTCACTCTCCCACTGTGTAATGAGGGCCTTAAGATTAACCAGACCTGAAAGCACTGTAATGTCCAGTTGACAAAGTACATTATCCCAAAAAAAGAAATGCAAATATTTATGGATAAAACAAATATAATACTCCTAATGCATAAAATTTGCATACCTTTAACATACTTGTGAAAAAATACAGAAAATATATTAAAATGTACTTATTTCTATTCAGAGTATTCTTTTCAAATCTGGCTAATGAGAAAGCTAAAGGACAGTACGGCTGAATATACAGATGCTTTCTTTTTTCACCAATATAAAGTATTGCATTGCCTATCAAAATGCTTTATGTTAAGCTTGGTATTAGGAGTCTGTCTTATATAATAAAAAATAAAATAATTCTTAATTATTTTACCTCAGTGTATGCTCCTTCTTGATACTGCATTTTAATATATAATTAATTGCTGAAATTTCTCTGTATTGAGAGAATATTCAATCTAATATTTTTACCTTAGAGCATTAGAACATGGTTTAAACAAAACAAGATTAGAGGTAGGAACATAATTTTATGTACATTCTCAGCTGCCATTATTTTATAAATGTGCACATAACCTTTACAAATATTATATGAAGTACATAGAGTATATAAAATTAGCAAAGCATAAACCTGTGATATTCATTGTAAACTTCAGATTAGAACTGCATCTTGGCGATATGAAAGGATTTACAATGTCACACCACTAATACAAGGTGGACCTCAACTGAAACTCAGGCCTAAGTCTACGATCTACACATTTTGTACCATAATTAAAACATGAAAGACACTATTACTCACACACCATGCTAACAGCAGGAATCACATGATGATCTGTATTTCTTCATGAGTTTACTAAAACCACAATAAGTGCTGACCGAATACTCAAAGAATAAGCTGTCAGTGATTTGTTTACCCGGAAAACTTAATACTACTGCACGTGTGGTCTGTGCTGCATGGCTGACTGTGCCCACAGGCACTTACCCAAGGACAGAGTCTTCCTTTGGCTTTGTCTTTTTGAACTTCTTGCTTCCACTGGTCCCACTCTGGCTAAATGCCCAGCTTTCTTCATTCCAACACCCTTCATGATCAGACGAGTTTCCTTTTCCTGAGCTTCGTTTCCCTAAGGAAATTCGAAAGAGTATGCTTGGCATATTGGGGTGGAAAAGAAATCATCTTAATTGCTTCATAAGTGACCTTTTGACCCCTTAGGTACTATTTGCATGATGCTATTTGTTAATTATTTCAGAGAACTCAGGACCACCTTCAATAACAGAATGTGTAAAAAAGTAACTTACAGACTGAGATCCACAATCTCATAACAACAGGTGCTATTTGACTTATGAGAAAGACTAACTACTATTTACTTTTCCATTACAGAATCAGCCTGAGGTGTAGACTTGTTTCTAGAGTCTACAGATCAAGATTCTGTCAACCATACCTGCGTGATTCTGAAAATTATTTCCATCAGTTAAAAACCAGACTAAGAGTTCTACACATGCAATACTGATCCTTCAAAACAAAAAGTCAGCTGACATCAGTAAAAAGGAAAAAGACTGGAGTAACTTAGAACACTTCTATTCTGAGAATTACGTTGAATAGAAACGTTCCTCTATGGTGCTAAAACATACGGTAAAATGACAAATGTATATATTCTATAAACCACAAAGACTCATACAAATCTAAGATACTATTTTGATACTAATGTTCTTTACTGTAGTCTTAACTGCTTTTCAATACCTCTAAAGGAGGAATTCTGCTAGGTTTCCATGTTCTTTTCAGATTTTGAGAAGTCGCTTACCTCTGTCAACATTAGCTCGCAGAGAGGTGAGCATGCCCTCAGACACCAGGGTTTTATAAAGAGCACCTTTGCAAGACCTCTCCGATTTCCGGGAGCCACACGTCTCCATCTTTCTGTGACAGTCACTGTCCTCAGGCTTGGCCTGTCCTGACAGGGTGGGTGGTAGCGCATCCTCCGTGGGGGTCAATGGTTCTGCTTTTATACCCTCTGGCACCTCACCAGAAATGTTCTTGCTGGCAGAAATGCTGATAAAATCTGGAGGTCTTGACTCTTTGGTGGGGTCTGAGGATTTCTCCTTCGACATTTTCTTCTCTCTAGATTTCACTTTTTTCTTTGGTGGCTTGGCATCCAAAATACTCCCCTTTCCACTGGAGGATGGGCGGGCCTTCTTGCGAGGGGTATCTCCAAGCTTCTCAATGCCCCAGTCTCCCTTGGCCACAGCCTCAATGGTGTACATGACACTCTCGATATCTGACTCCGAGGACTGCCTCTTCTTGCAGGCCTTCTTGGGTGTGGATTTATCATTTCCGTGTCGATCCATTTTGTTTTTTTTCTTTTTCTTTTTTAGCTTCTCTGGTTTGCTTAGTGCTGTGGGATCCTCGATGATCATGATTCCGTGAGGATGGCATATGTGGTCCTTTCTACTGGGAACATCGCTTATTATTATCTTGCTACTGGCAGAGTAGGAAAAATCAGGGAAGTGGCCACATTTTTGATCTTCCTCTAATTCTTCCTTTTTAATTTCTTTGGGAGCTTCCATTTTTATACCTATTATGTCATCCATTCGCAGCTCCTCAAAATTTCTTATTTCCTTAGAATCTCTTACATTTTCCTTAGCTGATTTTTCAAAGTCTGCTTCTTTCTGTAACCTGGCTTCATCCGTTTTCTCCATTTTTGTGTCTCTTTCTTCCTTTCCCTTTTCAAATTCTTTAATTCTTCCACCATCTAATTCTTTCGCTCTTATTAGCTTTGATTCTTCCACTTTCACCCCCTCTGATGCCAGGCACATCTAAATGGTTAAACACAATGAGAACAAAACACATTATTGCATACCTGAAATTACCTTAAACTTTTAAATTGCATCTTTAAAAAAAATAATCAAAACAAACTTAAAACTTTACAATAACAAGTCCACTTCTGAAAAATTAACTTATTCAAATTAATAAAAGTTTTATAATATAATCATTTACCTCTGGAGGAACATACACTCAAATTGTCATCTTCCAGTTTCTGATGAAGCTTTTAGTATAAAAATGAGATTTGGTAAAAGGAGGGGGGAAGATAGAGTTGTAAGACCTGAGCTTGAGTCCCAATTTTGCTCCTTGCTAACTCTGTATCTAGAATGAGTCATTTCAGCCCTCAGTCCTCTGCTGCCTTTGTGAGATAAAAATGATGATGACAGTTATCTCAGAGGACCCTGTGAGGTGTAAGTGAGATGATGCGTGCATGGCAGTGCTTAGTAAATCACCCCCAAACTCTATTCAGATATTTACCTTTTCTTTTTTCCTTGGGGAAATATGAGGAAAATAGCAACAATTTCTACCTAATCACTTGAAATTAGAAATTATAAGATGAAAGCTCTGAAAAGTAAGTAGTAGGTTGTTTTCTTTAAAAAACTTGTTAGCAAACTTGATCTGATCCGAACTTACATGGCTGTAAATTCTGACCAGAACTATAATGAAAATGCTTTACATTGATAATTTATTTCAGCATGACTATACATGTTTTGGCTATCAAATCTCCATGAATTTGAATATATACTGGAGGAATGAATGGCATACTGTAAGATATATATACTATATCACTTTCCCTAAAATTTGAAAATTTTTGAGTATCAAAACAGATCTGGCAGTAATTCGGTTAGTTTTTAAACTCCCCAAATTTTACATATAGGACATTAAAGGAGAATGTTGCCATTTTACTCTGCAGCAGCTCTAGGTACTTTGAAACTGCAATCTGAAGCTATTTTCAAAAAAAGGATATTATAGTTCATTGTCAAATTCATCTTCAATACCTAGGTTTTCACTCAGAAACACTCCCTGGAAGGTGCCCAGGTGCCAGGCCACTAAAGGTATAAGGATCAATAATGCCCATCCCACGTTGTCCTGATAGCCTCCACCCCAGCCCCCCAGCACCTCTGAGGAATTCATCATAGTGACAAGGCTGATGAGACCAATGGCAGCACAGGGATTCTTAGCCATTACTCATTTTATCTACTTTGCACTGACTGTCAATTTAGAGGAAAAAGACTATTAGGGCATGCTGAGCCCCCCACATCAAGTACATGAGTAGGAAACTGAACTGTTTTAAAAGAAAAATCACCATTTTATGGAATGGCAAGTTGCCAGAGATTGTTAACAGCTATAAAGATTTCATTTTTTAAAGTATCCATTTTAAAATGGATAATACACTGAATTAAACATCAGATACCATTTCACCTCATTTTTTCCCTTAGTAATTTTCAGGGCATCTCAAACCCTTCCATAAAAATTACAGTATGATTAATAAATCTGGGAAGAAACTGGTGAAAAGGCTGGGGGAAGGCAGGCAGTGTGAGGTTTCTTTAAAGAAATGAAGGTGACGAGAGTACCCAGTCCTTTGGGATCATTCACAGGAAAGATCTGAAATACTACAAATTCACAACAGAGCTGTCTTTTTCAGGAGATCAGTTAACTTTTAGGCCTCAGCAAACAGTTATGAAGACTGAGAAGTTCCCTTTATTAGGCCCAACCAGAAAAAAAAAAAAAACAAACCAAAGCAAAACGTCAAATTAATTCTGAAATACTGATACATTTCATGTTCCCTGTGTGCTTTACTCTCAGGGGAGATCTGCTGTTTTTGTCTTAATTTTGAAATAATTTTTATTTTCGTTTCTCAAATATACTAGGTCCTTCATGAATCTAACTGCCCCAAATGGGGAGAGACACTATGCTAGTTCTGGCAAGAAGGCTAGAAAGCCATCATCAAGGTAAATTTTATAGTTTTCAAGCACTATCACTCTGGTGGCCTTTAATAAGTCATTTCAGGGACCTTTGCCACACAGGCCTTGATTTTCACAGTGGTGAACCAACGGTTTGCATTTGTACAGGTTCATCTTAGCAAACCCAATAACACTTCGCAAACTCTATTCTCAGCTTCAATATATTTCAGAATGATGCTCCTCATCACCCCTGATAGAGCTCTATAGCTAGAAATGAAATGGAACAAATGCAGACATTCACTCTGGGGACATATTCCAGGAAATAGCATAATATTTCTTGGGAAGGTAATTACACTGAGCATAGTCAAGCTTTACTTCCTTGTTTCAGGCTCTTAAAAGTTTTTTCAAAAATAGAGCATGCTAATTCTAAATTACAAGGAAAACAATTATATGGCTGGAAATTAAATTATAACAATAAAACAAAAAACTACAAATCACAAATCTCACTAACCAAAACCCAAACACACAGAAATCAGACTCTCAGAGTTGAGTGTTGCTCTAGACTTATCTAATTATCTAATGTTAACTAATTTAACATTCTTCCTAGTATAGAAATTCATTTTACTAAAACATCTGAGAATGAGTTAACCATCTTTTGGCACAAAGACAGTGACCATATTAGAGGGCAATAAGGGCAATTCTGTTTGAAATTTTTAAATATTAAGAAAAATCTAAGGTAACCCTATTAGTCCTGGTTGTTCCCTGAGCCACTTAAATCAATTCACTCATTCTCTCCTGTGACAGACTTTCAAATCCTAGAAGACAGACTTTATGCTCCCATGAGTCTCTCCCCCTGGCAAACTGCTCATAATATGTAAAGGCTTCCTGGCCTTTTAAAAGTTGGGTCCCTTTTACCTAGATGCAGTATGGTCATCCTGAAGTGAGAATGGATTTTATTGAAATAAAGTGGGTTCCTGTGCGCACATCGTACTTGCTCAAGGCCACACAGTGAGCTATGGAGCTTATACTTAAATCCATATGAGGATATAAAGGCTGAAAAATGGTAACAGTACATCCTCCAGTGAGTTGTTGGGGGCAAAAATAAATAAATGTGCGCAAATAAAACTCGCAAATAACGTTAAGTCTAGAAAACACTCATCTTTCTTAGATTAAGTTCCTAGCTATCCTGTAATACTCCAGATGAAAAGTGAAACTATTTGTCAGTTGATATCAACCCTAATCTTCTAATGGGAACCAAAGATGAACTTGACCCACTGTTTTTTGTTTTTTTTTTTTTTAAACAGGTCAAACTTCTGGCTTGTATTAGGTTTGTAGTCAACTAAAATTCTGGACTACCCACATAACTATGCTGGGGAGCTTGGTCTCTGCCATTCAATATGTTTATATTTTTTGTACCAGATGCAAGATTTTTCACTTTTCCTTACAAAGTACATCCTTTTCAAAATCTGAATTAAGTTACCTTCCAGTTTGGTCTTATACACATATTTGATAAAGTTGCTTTTTGTGTTTTGGTCCAAATCTTTGGTAATAATGTTGAGTAGGACACGGCCAAAGACACAGCCTTCTGACAAACCTTCAGAGCCCTTTCATCAGGTTGATTTTGAACATTAATAAACTATAGCAACCTAAGAATGTTTAATAATCCACTCTAAATTCCTCCCACTCTGTTTACAAGGACATCGTAAGATGACCTGTCAGAAGTTTTGCCAAAATCTGGACACAGTATGCCAACAGCATTCTCTCAGCCTATTTTTAAGCTTAGGAAATAGAAAATGAGGGTGGCTTGTGCAGCAGTCAGGGACTAAGTACACAAACAGAAACAATGGAAGGCAGATCTGGCCGAGGGAATTTATGGCTTGGAATGAATTGATTACACAGGTTATGAAGAACTGGAACACCCAAACAGGAGGTGGTGAGGTAACCCAGGGATTAGCAACAGTAGGGAGCCACGGCAGGACAAATGGGGGAAGGAGCGCTATGAAGCCCAGGAGCCAGGTCCCTGGTGGAAGATGGACCCATGGTGGGCCACGCTCCTGGGAGCTGGATACACCAAAGAGACGTTGCCTTTGCTTACCTCTACCCCTTCTCACCCCTTCCCTGCACAACCCCAGATTCTTTCTTCCTCCCATCCCACAATTTTTCTGCCAGGGTCTCCCACTGGCTGAATCCAGGTGGAAATCAGGGGACACAGGTACCCAGGAAAGGGAGTCTGCACCCACCTGAGATATAAGCCAGCATACAAGGCACAGAGATCCTGGGGACACACATTAGACAGTAACTTTGTGGAAGGGAGCGGGGAGACTTCCAATAATCCCAAGTTTTCACCTTCTTTTTTATGAGTTCAAATACGATTAGAAGTAATTTTCGAAAGTTTCTAGGAAATAGCGGTTCATATTTTCACATGACATCAACAGAGCCCGGGAATAGCTACGGATTTAGTACCTCTTAGAAGATGTAAATGAGTAGGACATGCCTTAGTGACTCAATAACAAACAAAAAACCGAAGATGCCATCACTCCTAGATGTGAGCAAATTTTGTTACTGAGAGGCAGTTTCAGAAGGCAGGGATTCTAGAGCCAGACTGTCCATGACCAAGGACTGGCTCTGCCCCCAATTAGTTCCTTTTTTCTAAACCTTTCTGTGCCTCAATCTCTAGAATGTGGATATTAATACAGTGCTTGCCTTACAAATACTGAGGGGTTCAGCAAATTGCACATGAATAGTACTTAAGTTGGTATCCAGCACTGAGCAAGAATAATGCACTGTGACAACCACCCCTTTGGGGGCTAATGCCATGTACGTTAAATGCTGGCTATTATTAGTAGTAATATTCATACTGGTATCATTAATAGCACATCACAGCCCTGGCAGACCAACTGCTCCAATTATTCATTCTAGGGTTGAAGGACTCTATACCATAGGGAAAACCATACCCAACAACATTAGATTCAGGGAGATTGTAAATCAATTATCTTTCAAGAAGCATCTCTCACTAAAGATATAATCAAGCTCAGTTCCCCTTTTGGGTACAAGCATCATTTAGTGACATCTACCTTTGGGTGTATATGTAACACTTCAGTGGGACTCAGGAAAGTGCAAACCAATGACATTATATACATGTATGTGAGGATGTGCACATAGTGGACACAGAGGAACATAAATCAATGTGAACTCAAGTGAATAAAACTGCACAGGATTAATGTCTGTTATTAATTAGCTCATCTGCCTTTAGTAGAGGGCTGGTTGTTAATCAGGACTTGAAACAGAACATGCCTTAGTAAATGACAATTTATTCTTCTATTATTATTTTAAATAGAACAATAACCTTCTTTAAAAGTGAGAATGGAAATTCATCTGCAGGACACCTGCTGGATGGCACTCCCACAGCTATACTCAAAGAACTTAAAATGTTAAGGTCTTAAATCAAATGCTGGGCATAAATATTTGATATCTACTGTCTATTCCCTCAGGTATTATTCTATTTTTAATAACTGTAACTCAGAGTGGGGGGGCACAAAATATATCCTGTTCACCTTTGTATTCTCCTCCAAGAATATCCTAGTAGCTTTCAAAATGAAGGCA
Source organism: Oryx dammah (assembly GCF_014754425.2). NCBI lineage: Eukaryota > Metazoa > Chordata > Mammalia > Artiodactyla > Bovidae > Oryx > Oryx dammah. The sequence goes on from NW_024070186.1 coordinate 103,989,651, forward strand.
TTCAAAAGATAATTGTGTTGGATTGAATGGTTCATCAGTTCCGAGGTAAATGATGAATCTAAAATGTATTCTGATTAATACCAGGAAAGAGTTACGAGTCTATAAAAAACAATGCTAATTATGACCATGCTGTGGCTTGGCCCAGACCACGATCAAACTGTCCTTAGTTATGGTTCCCAGGAGCACCCGTGAAAATCACTCACCAATATTTTAATTTTACCTCTGACATCTGGAAACACACTGAGACTTATTACTGTTTCGTGTAGTCAGAGTGGCCTGATAGTGATGTGCTAGAAGAAATGTTAACTCACTCCCCCCAACAAACAAAAATCATCATGCTGAAACCCAGATCCTTTGAATGTACATGCTGGACAGACACATAAAAAACTATTCTCTTCAAAATGATTACAGAGAAAAAAAATAAAGATATTGAAATCTTTATAAAGATAAAATGGAGGTTTTGTTTTTTTTTTTAATTCCTGAGTTCAGAGAGGGTGTCATTTTCAGTTCACGTAAGACCACACCTTAGGCTCGGGGTTTGTTATTGGGGAGTTGCTTTAAAGACATAATAAATCTGTGCTACAACAAACGTTTATCTCCTCAAATCAGAGACGTTTCAAAATGTATTCCTTTTGACAAATGTTAAGATAGATTCATTTATTAATGTGTGCTGCTTTAAAAGACTGAGTGAAATAACCAGTGAAACATAATTAATCATGTGCACTAGATAAGAAGTAATACCATAGAAGAAGATGCCCTGAACTAGTACAAAGAAATGCGTACGTAGTTCCAAAATATACCATATTATTTCAGTCTTAATTATATTTTGTCTTTCATTGTCTGTTATCAAGGAGCCAGCTCAATTAAAAACAAGGCAGTGTGAAATGAGACCCACTGACACCAATCAAGAAGTTTCAATTTCAAAATTTCCGCTTTTTAGTACAAAACAAATGTTTTGCAGCCAAGGTATGTTTACAGTGATTTTGTACTGGCTTATTATTTGCCAAAACAGTGTAAACATAACCCCAGGATGACATTCAGCAGTGTTCTTCCAAGATGTGCACCTCTCCCATAATTACATAGAACCAGGATGTTTTTGCCATAAAAATATACTGGCTGATGGTTTCACAGAATAAAGAATATCATCACTGCTAAGAAAATTCAATTTTCTTTATTATAAAAGATAACTGGTCACACAACAGTGGTCTAAGTGTCCCTCAACACTAAAATCTGTGCATCTTAAATATCTTACTATTTGCTTTGCTGTAACAACTGGGCCAGGTGGAATGGTGGTTTAAATGTTTATTTGCTATTTCTTCAGGAACTATACCATTTTTAAAGACATTAGATGGGGTCAGTATGGCCTTTGTTTCAAGAGGCCATCTACTGAAGTCTCCTTCAATGGTATTAAAGGAAGTCATTAGGTGTGTCGCTATATTTCAGTCCCTACAAAAGTAAATTGGTGTAATTAGAAATAAAATGAAAAGTTTTAGCATAAGGGTTTTCTAAAACTGACTTGTAACTCTGCACAAAAAGGAAAGAAACGCACCACTTTCAAATAAAAGGCCCCTTCAAATACACAGTAATTATATATAAACTTCTGTTTTGTGATAAGGGTGTAGGTGAAGCCGGGAACTACATGTTGAGGTTCTGGGCTTCAGAGGGCTACAGCAGGATGAAGGGAGAACGAAGACACAGCAGAACACAGAAGCAGAGTCACATCTTGATTAAATACCACCTATGATTGCCGGTGGTGGGCCAGAATGGTAACAGGAGGGATGAGACTCCCTACTTTTATCATTATATAATTTCTGTAATTTTAACATAATTCAGCTATTCTTAAAGTGAGCCATAATTTTCCATAACATTTAATTTTTATAGTTACTGTAATAAATTCATTGTTATCCATCCATTTGATTTTCATTATATGTGGTTTTTGCAAGTTAGAATGTAAGAAAAACTAGGGTGTTGAGGCCTCTGAAAACATCTCCTTTTTTAAATAAGTAGGGTTAATGAAAACTTTTGCAATTCCCTGGGACCCACCATACCCAAAATCTTGCCTATTACATCGATGAAGAGTGTATCTGGAGAGGTCCAGCATTCTCTTTCTTCAGCTGCACCATAACAGATGATTTGCTTCACAAATTGTGAAAGAGAAGAAAAGTACAGCACAGATGAATCCAGCAATCCTGTGGTGACTGATTTTCACCTTTCCTCCTGTGCTCAGAGGAACATGGGTTTCTGCTTTCTAAACTCGACCGTTTACCTAGCTGGCCATCCCCTCATGTGGACTCTTTGAGTACTGGATGTCCTCAGTTATCTCTTCTCCCTCAGCATGCTTTTCTACTTTGGGGCTCCCCCCCAGGTTGACAAACATCCAGCTTTCCTCAAAGTCAGGCTCCAAGATCACTCAGGGCAAACTTCTGGAAGCTCTTCTCCTACACACTCAAGTTCAGGGCTGGAGTGGTTGCTGACTCCCTTCCTTTCCCTCTGACATAAACTCAGTTGTCAAATCCAACTGGATCCCCTGCAGCCTGCCACCCCCACAGCCAGTAAGCGAATCTCTTCAAGGGCTGCTCTCACCACTGCACTCCCCTGCTCCAAACCTTCGATCACCCTTCATTATTTTCAAGTACAAGTATCTCTGCTTCACACTAAACACCCTCCCAATTCTGACTTGCAGCGACACTCTACCTTCACCTTGCATAAATCTCCCAGCACAGCCCTGCACTCATGCTCAGCTGATTTACTTGTTGTCATCTACCTATTTCATGTCTGCCTGCCTTTGTCTCTTCACTGTATCTCCCCCATCTCTCCGTTTAATTATGCATAAATCACTACCTCCAGGGCGTATGGCTGGTTAGGTAGAAAAGGCAGGGGGCGGGAAGGAATGAACAAGTGCAAATGGATACTGGCAATGACTACTGGACTCAGAGTCTGGACTCAGTAGGGAAAGGAGAGGACAGTGATATTTGTACCACAAATAGCTCTCTAAGGGGGCAGCCACTTATCCGCTCTGACCACCGGTTCTCATGCAGAGGCTGGTCCAGTGTCTCCAGGCCCTCCGTATGCATTTACTTGAAATCTATAATTTTAAAGAATTAGCCACTAATTCGAATATAAGATATAACACAGGTCAACAAACTGTGGGCCAAACAGAGTATCTCTTAAAGCCGGGTGTGGCCCAAAGGCTGCTAGTTTCAACCTCTGTTCCCCAAGAACTCCTTCAAAGAACCATCTATATTCATGCTTCTTCCTCAGTGCTGAGTCCCCAGAGTACTCCAGCTGAATTCACTGCTCCGTTTACTGATTTTACACATTCACTTTGAGTATCACTCAAATTGAGCTTCCTCATCTCATTGCATGAATTCCTGTGAAACCACTTGCACCATTAATTTATTTCTTATCCCTTAACTTTTTATATTTTATCTCCTTACAACTGGAGAACAGGTTCCTAGAGGACAGGAGGTGTATACTATAATTTCCTATAGTCCTCACAGTATCTCCCAAAGTATATTTGCAAACAGGCACTTATTTAAGAGTGTAAGATGTATCTCGACAGTTGCAAAAGTAGAGTCACTTTTTAAAAAGGAAATATAAGCTCCATTTTTTTGACAGCAGTCTTGAACAATCTGTCATCTTATTCAGCCATACACATATGTGTAGGAGTAAGCTGTCTTCCATAGAGCCTTCTATAACACGCAAACTCCTATAACAACTAACTTGCACAGTCTTTTATATTTATCTAAAACAAGTGACAGAATAGCATAGTGTTGAAGATCCCAGGCTGTGGAGAGACTGCCTAGATTTCTAGTGATGCTCTAACACTTCCTGTCCACGTGACCTTAGGTAAATCACAAAACTTCTCTGTCTTTTTTTTAACTGTGTAAAAGAGGAATGATAATAATACTGATCTCAAAGGACAGGTGTGAGAATTCAATGACTAACTATAAAGTACATAAAAGAGTACCTAACACACTGTAGATAACAGACATTGGTCATTATTATCTTATGATAGATAATAAAAATTACTTGCAGATAAAAAAATTAGAAGTAAAATAGTAATACTTTTAGGCTTATGCTCCAGCCCCTTAATGCATTCCAAATACCAAAACTGGATCTGGAGTTATGGTATTCCAATACCACTGATGTCAAAAGAAAGCTCACAGGTTATCTCATTGTACATCCATATGCAGGTAGCGTCAGCTGCCTCACTGTTAACAGCATGGAATAGGCTCTCAGAAACAACTGTTTGCTAGAATAAATGAACAAACTATTCCACTTGCTGTACTGAGCAATTTCAGTAACAGATATCTTTAAGTGTAGCATTTTCTTTGCGAAAATGTACATATAAAGACGTCTCTGTGAGTCTCCAACTAGAGCAACTATTATACACAATGATCTCTAGGAGGACGCTCTGCTGCTCTTTATGTGACCTGACCTAATTAATTTCAAAAGGAAAGGAAACACAATACATTATAGTACCTGCACCAATTAACTGATTAACTGAACAGTATGAACCTCATGGAGGTTCAAACATAAAAGACTGTATTTTCATAATTCCCTGACCTTAGCAGCACAGTGCCCAATTTCCTTTCCTAGCTGGAGTAGATTCCTGAAAAATAACTGGAATAGATCCCAGAATTTTCAGGTCTCTTTCAGCTATTAAAAATCCACCCAATTTAAAATGTCAATCAAATGCCTAAAGCAGAGCCTTCTGCTGGAGGATCTCCCAGCTTGGGTGCTGGGAAATGGGGAGGGGTCCTCACAATGAGAATGCAGGCCAATCTAAGTCCCTCTCTGTCTGCTGCCAGCCTCTTCCAGTTTTCTTTTTGCCTGTTAAAGTGGATGTAAGCACAGCAACAAATATATGCCTACCATATTTCTTGCTTTTCTCCAAGAGAAAAGTTTTCTTGTAAGAAACAGCCTGTCTTTGGGAGGGCTCCTCAACCACTCCCCCCATGCCCAGCTGCAGGAATGAAGCTGGGAAGGGTGAGTGGTTAGATCTTGGGTTGGTTCCTGGCCCTTCCTTCACAAGACATAAAGCCACTGGTTGAAAGGACAGAAGAAAGAATGGTGGAGGTAAAAACAACTACCCCTGGTTACGTTTTTGTTCCTACTAACTCCATGTAAGACTGAATGACCTTGGTAGGGATGTCAAGGACAAAGATGATATACAAAATATTTAACAGGCACGAGTGCTAAGCAACCAGAAGGGACGTGGTGTCAGGGCTAGAACAGGGTGTTGCAGGGCCCCTGCTGTGCCCTCTAGTTGCTAGGATCCTAGTCTTTTTACCAATAATAGGAGGTGTTTTGGTATTTTAGTACTGGGACAGCTGTCCTGGTGCAAACTAGCTGAACAACACTCCTGCAGTGGGAGTTCCTCAGACTGTCAAATGAAAGATCAGACAGCCCCAGGCCAGCCCTCTCCCCATGACTGGCGCATGGCCTCTTGCCTGATCAAGTCGAACTACCTTCTACTTGTTCATTTGTCCCTGGAAAACAAATGCATCTTTGCAATGCCAGGATAGACAGCGCAGCAAGCTGTTCTAAGTCTCTGCCTGCTGTTGATTTCCTCTGGTTCTCTTTTTGCTTGGTCAGAGAGGAGAAGGCAGCAGCAATAAATCATCTAAAACGTTGCTTGCTTCTTGCCAAGCCATGAGAAGACACGTCTTCACTCAGTCTGTAACAGGGCTTCTCTCAAAGCTGTCTTCACTGTGTTTGGCAGAGGCCAGGGGTGAAGAAGAGGAAGTACTCTGCTTTCCTCCACAGGACAAGGAGAAAAGCCATGATACTCCAGGTGACTGCCCAGCCTGTGACACCCTACCCCTGGGGTTAGGGTGGGGACAAGAAGGAAAACCCCTGGGGTGGTCGATTGGATGGCAGCTGGGTTAGGCTGCCTCTTTATAAATCCTGCGAGAAGATCTGGCCCAAACTGAAGGTGGCTTGTTGGTGGCTTTCCCTTTGAAATGTGTGAATTTAAAGCTATTCTTTAGGATTTCTGACAACAGCAACAATTTGGGCCACAGGAAAAATTCTGTTCAATACCCTGTCATGCTTATCTAAAGTGGTACCTGAAATAATTAAATATTATATTCTTTTCAAGAAAAGATGAACATCAACTACAGAAGGAAGAAAAAAAATAACTGAGGAAGCATATTTCCACTGGTGATTATTTGAAGATGCTGATTAATCCATTGTGCACATATTTATGTTTAATTACAAACTGGGAAGGCTTTAGGATGTTATTCTAAAACACACTCTATTAGCATTATGGCATCATATTCATGTGGTGCAAATAATAATGTGAGATTTTCTCAGTAAATAATTTTTTACCGACCCTGTTTTATCAAAAGCATATATTTTTACTCAGATGTTATATGAAACTAAGTCTGAGTATAAGCTGATTTGGTATATAATTGGAATAGGCTTATTGCAGTCATTTTACCCCTTTAAATTACAACACCAGCACTGAAACATCTGTTAGACCATAGCATCTGTTTCATATTTGGGATGCATCCCTACAAATTAGAAGAGTGTTCTTTTTAATGAGTTCTGATTTAATGGGGAATCCTTTTTTTTTTAATGACTGTTGTGCCAAAGAAAGAAAATGAGAAGACAAATTTTCATTGCTCTAGCACCCCCCACAGCAAAGCACCTCTAAGGCCCATACATTTCCAATACAAAACTATCTAATAAATATATATTTACATTGAAAGTTAGTTTGTTTTATAGATTGAAAGTTGAACGTGTTAGTTATTCAGTTGTGTCTGACTCTTTGCGACCCCATGGACTGTAGCCCACCAGGCTCCTCTGTCCATGGAATTCTCTAGGGAATGGGAAGTCATTCCTTTCTCCATGGGATCTTCCCAGCCCAGGGATGGAACCCAAGTCTCTGGCATTGCAGGCGGATTCTTTACTATCTGAGCCACCAAGGACAGATTAGTATTGTTTAATATTTAAAAGATCGTATGTATAAGTTTGTGTATATATATAAACACAATCCTCCCCCACAGGAGGAGCCAAAATGGCTATACACTCATATAATTTAAGACAAATAATTATTTCTTTCAAATAAATTATTTTGACAAACTATATAGTCTTAGATACTTGACAAATTTATGACCTCATCGTCTCCCTGCTTACGAAGACATGGTTACAACCCTAAAGGCACACTCATTGCCAGATCTTTACCACTTTAGTTCTGCCAGAAACAGTACCTTGCTACTGACTTACCCAGTCCTTTCAAAAACTACTCCCTGTGGTCTCCCTAAGTTTTCTAGTTATTCCTAGCCCTCTATTTTGAGTCTGAATTTGTCTTATACAAGAAGCACGTCAGCTTCACGTCAGATACAACTGGGTTAGTTTGCCCCACTGTTTACATACTTTACTGTTTATGCTTCTAATTTGGATCTGGCTGGACTTAGATAGTTAAAATTCCTGAATTTTAATAACACAAGCTACCATAAAATTTAGAAAATGACAGGCTGTCCCATTAAGTTCAATAAACTCAAAATAATTTATCACAAACACACACACACACACTCAGAAGAAACAAACGGACTGGAAGAAAGACAGAAAAAAAAGAGAGAAAGTTTAATGAGAGATATTCGGTTACCCATTTTGTACCTCCTAATTTGTTTCACTGCAAGAGAAAACCACTACAACAGTGTTTGGTGCTAAAGACATTTGTCCTACATGTTCCCTTTAAGGCAGAGTGGTCACAATTTGGCAAAGGAAGTCCCCCTCTTGCCCACCCCAGTAACAATCACTTCCGGCGTCTTCCTCTCCGCCTGTCCCCATCAAGTGAGAGTTCTGTCCTTCACAGGCTTTACAAAAACATCTTTTTTACTCGACCAAAGGAATAGTAGCATTTTATATCCATGTCACATCAAATGCACAACTGAGAGATGCTATAAAACCAGACTTTAGAACATGTCATTTGAGTTCTTCACTAAAAAAGCCCCCCAAATTAAAACATCAACTACCTGATTTAAAAGTAGTGCTTTCCAGAGATTTATAGACGTTATTAATATAAGAGAATCAGAGAAGAGGAAAATTACCTAGACCATTTTTCTGGGTTTAGGATGGACTTACTTTATCAATCCGAGGGAGACAAAAACTGACCTTATTTTAAAATACTATCTGTGAAAGGATTTTGCTATTTCCCTGGATAACCTTTTTCAATGCTTGATGACTTTTAGTAGCAAAAGTCCACTTTCCTTAAATTAAAGATGAACCCCCCTCATTGCTGAAAATTATATACAACACACATTATGGTCACAGGTGAGATAGTTCAGTTTAGGCAACATTGTTATGATTAACTTTTTTGTGACTTCAACCACTGCAGATTTATCGCAATGTATTCTTAGAAACTTGCCTCAGCCAGTTGAAAGAGTGCAGACTTTCCACAGCGTTTTACAGGTTCAGCACCACCCAAGTGTGAAGTGTTTGAAGAAATCTATATGAAAAACAATTCATATAAAGAATATTAATTGTGATATCAGAATTTTTGCTCTCCATTCACACCCATTCGGGAACTTTCCTTAGTTTATAAGAATATCATTGCTTTCAAGTGTCAAATAACTTAAATGCGTTAGGTTTGGGATCGTAATTTTGAAACCAATGTTAGTAAATAACCTCAAAAATAGCAACAAAAAAACCAGGTGTGACTTGGATGGCTGTTGGACGATAAGAAGTATGCGTATTCCAGGCTTTAAATTTAACTCTATAACCTTAAAACAAGTTATACATTTCTACTTTCATATAAACACCAACTCAGCAACTGGTCATATAGAAAAGAGATTTAGTGTCATTTCACATTTAACAAAAAGCAATTAGCTAATTTTTTGTTGAAATACATTTGGGATCCCTGTGAAAAGATAGCAACAAGGCAGTCAACAAATATTTTTCTGAGAATTGAAGAGAAATGTGTTAGGCAATATGACAAGACCTGGTGAAGCTAAGTCTTATATAAAATACTAGCAGTAGCACTTAAGAGTATGCTCTAAAGTACAAAGATTAACTGTGAAGACCACAAATCTCAGTAAGCACATCAACATACACACACCATTACATGGTGACTGCATGTTCTTCTTCAAATTTTGTAAAACTGCATGTGGGCACAGTTGCAACAATGAACAGCACTGTCCTATCTCATTTTTATAGGAAGACTTAATTTCTAATTTCGAGCTTAACTCAGTAAAGAGTTGAGAAGGACATATATTCTTAAGGATCTTTACAAAGAAGTCTTCTCCTAGAGAAGTTCTGTCATCATTAGAGCAGCTAATAATGGTCTATGCTGTTAATATTCCTCGTGATTAGGAATTCTTTCTCAGTTTAAGACAGGTATTTCTCAGTTCAGTTTAGGAGGCAAACCTGCCTTGTGATGACATCCTTACAGGTGACCCCAGGCCCAACAGGGAATATCATGGAGCTGTCCCTCCAGGAGAGCCTGGGGGCTTCATTACTGCTAGAGAAAATTCTCCCTAGAAAATTCTCCCTGCTGAATAAGAGGCTTTTGTTGAGGCAAATATCTAATAAGCCACCTGGATCATTTAGAAAGGGCTAGTTTAAGTTTTAGGGGATTTCTCCTCCTGGGTGCTATCATTTTTGACAGTCCTTCTATTCATCCCATTCACTTCCTTTTTCTTTAGATCAACTTAGGGGCTGAAGCTTTCTAAAGATTTTCCTCTGGCTGAATTTTCTCTGATATATGTCACTTCTACTTTTTCTAGACAAGGTGAATTCAATTACTAACCTTATCATTAGACTAAGAAAACAAACACATTTAATACAATTACTAACTTGGGAGTAACTTGACCAGTCACATGAACCCACACTGTATTAATAGAAAGGACATGGCTTTTGTGTCAGACAAACACGCCTTCATTACTTTTTGTTGTGTGGACTGAAGGAAATAATTAAGACCACACCTTCACCTTCAAAACAGAAACACTATCTGCTCCGTATTCCTTTTGTGAAGATGACACGTTATGTTAGTAAAGAGTCTGGCCCAGTGCTCAGCCCATATTATGCCCTCAATCAACAGTACAATTATTAGTTATAAGGATTTATCATTATTAACACTAATAAACTCTGTTAATACAATCCCCCCCAAATTAGCTACAGATTGAAACTAGAATAAAGTGAAAAATTGCAGCCTCAGAGGTTAATTATTAAATTTTATAATCTGTAGAATATTAAATTTGTCACATAATCATATAATACCCTCAAGAGCACAACAAGCTCGGTGACGCTGCAACACACAGCTTGACAGTTCTGTAGCTCTTCCACTGGCTCCCTCTGCTGTCGCGTTTATTGCTGTAGGTTTATACTCCCTGATGCTGTGTGTGTGTGTGTGTGTTCAATACCACAAAGCCTGTGTGGGTGTGTAGGTTCACTACCACAAAGCCTGTGCCAAATGCCTGCATGGCACACCCAGAGGCTCAGTGAAGAACTTCTGACCACACAGATCCATTACCTGTCAGCTGAGTTAACATGCAGTGTTCTGCATTGAGGCTTGAGAATGGTTCCTTGCCTTGCAAAAGAAACCACCGCCTAATGTTTAGTAAGCACTATTTTTCCTCATTATCTAAAAGTATTTTTACCTATCTGTAGGTACAGGGCAGTATTTTAAATGCTCAATGTTGCTGTAAGCCTGATTTCCAAAGGATCTTGCTGGTAGGGGGTATATCAATGTATTTTAGAAGCCCAACGTTTCTAGAATCACCTAACAATAAAAATTTCATGCAATGACTCAACAGTAAGATATACTTTCTATAAAAATGCCTTTTGGCTTCTTAACTGGGGGAAGGGGTTGGAACTTATGTTACTGTCTGCAGCACTGGGCATGGCTGACCTTTGTCTTGAGAGTCTTCTCTGGATTTCCAATACTGTAGACTATCTCTAAGGTCTCTCCTTGCTGTTCTTTCTTGGTTCTCCCTTTCTATAGTGAGCCCTTAAATGTTCTCCATCAGGGTGCTGTCTTAGGGCCCTCTGTCTTTTTCTTTATGCTTTTTCTCTCAGTAATCTCATCTGCTTCTAATATAAACATAGCTTATGCAATGCTGACTTTTTATACTATTGTTCATTTCCTTGCATTTTCTTTTTTCCTATTTAAGGGACATCCACATCCTTTCAAGTAAGAATAATATAGCTAAAACATGTCTTTCAGTGACAGGTCCACCAGTGGAGGGAAGTACATGTTATGTTGCCCTCCTGGGTAGGGGGCAGTAGTGGGCCATTCTGCATGGTAAGTTTGGGGCTATTTTTTTTTATTTTCCTCACATTGGATGGGGCTTGCCAATCTGTTAATTCCACTGTAGTCTCTCCTCTGTCTATTAAATAACATTCTGATAAACAGGGTGGGTATTAAAAGTATGTGACGTACAGCAAAACTGCAAGAAAAATGATCACCCTCGTTGTTAAACTGCTAATTTTATAGCTGCCTGAGGTAGGGGAGCACATCAAGGAAAGAGGTGGCAAAGATCAAAAGCAAATTAGGCAGAAGCCTTCTGGAGTTACAACAGGTATCATAAACACTGTAGTCTGGGAGGAAATGACCAACAGTTGTTGAGTGAATAAATGAATCAAAGAACAAACGAACAATATGACATAACTGGTCTTCCTTATCTTAAAAGAAATATTAATTCTTCCGATAAAACATGGAAAACTTTCACACTGATGAGCTCCAATGTGAGCATATGGAATCTGTGTCAAGTATAACATTCTGTAACATATTGGGCACGTCATCATAAAAATGAATACTTTAAAACTGCACCAATTGCTTATATCCAATAGTGACAATACCTTGGAGAGTTTACAGTTGTATTTACATTAGCAAAGTAAAAATCTTCTAAGGGAAGTTTTAGTGTTCAAATGTATCTGACTGGATTGTCCATACTAGCTCCCTGTCTTCAAAGTAAACATGCAATTTTTCAACATAAAGGCATACTCCAGGTGTAAGAATCAGCCACTCAGCAGAGAAGAGGATATGTGGACTGGTCATGGCTTTCAGAAGTGTTAAATAACAGACGACAACAATTCCCTTCTGGCATTACGTTTGGTCATTAGTCTTCAGTAAATGAGATCTAAACAGTGACAGATGCGTCAATCTACACGTAAACAACAACAAATGCAGATAGGTAACTCATTTTGACCAACTTAATGGATCAGAGTCTGGAAACAGTGGTGGCTCTTCAGATGGGCCAAGTGGACACTTGACGAATTACAACCATCAATATGGAATGGGAGGCAGGCTGAAATGTGAGGAAGACAGGTTCTATACTCTGTATTTCTTTCTAGATCTTGTAAAGCAGATATATTTTTCTCCCTTAAAATGTACACATTTATGAAGAACCTACAAGCAAAATGTTTTTATTTAGTTTCATGGTTCCATGCAGGTTACTTTAATGGGTTTTAAAATCATCAGATTTGGTTCAGAAGGAAAAGATATCCTTCTCAGCTTGTGAGACAGAGACCCAAGACTTGACATACAAGAAAAAATGTATTCATTTAAAGAAATGCCCTGGGTTTACTGTTTTTTAAAAAGTGTGTTTCTAGGATAATTGTATTACACAATAAATGCCCAACCTCTTCCTGGAGTTATGAATACTTGTAAATGAAATTAACACTAAGGGTCTCTAAGAATTTTGCAAGCCTGATCTTAAGGGCATTTACAAAGCAAAACATTCTTCAAGAGAAAACTGTTGCCTAAATGATATAAACATTTTTCTCTAAGTGTACGTTAATAGGACCAAGAATCTCTCAGAAAAGGGATGAGGGTTATAATGTGGCCCATTGGGCAAATTTCTTTTATCTGCCCATTTCCTCCTCACTTAATCCTTTCCCTGTAAGTTCCCAGAGATACCAGAAGTGCCTTAACAATGCTGATTTAATAACTTGTGGTAAAAATTACCACCTATAGAGCAGTGATCTCAAACTGCAGTTCCCTAAGAGGAAACCTGTTGAAAATGCAAATTATCAGTCCCACTGCAGACTTATTAAATAAGAAACTTTGGGGGTGGGGTTCAGCAATCTGTGTTTGAACAAGTCTTTGAGGGAACTCTGATGTGTTTAAAAGTTGGAGAGCCTCTGGTAAAGACTAATTAGAACAAGAATTTCAAAAGCCTTTGTGTTTTCTCAAAGGTGATGGTGTTTTCTCAAAGGTGATGGGTGTTTTATGAAATAATTATAAAAGTTTTAGGGATACGATCACAGTAATTATAGGCTATTCTATTTCTACCGTAATAAATACACTCATAGCAGATCTTAGTTAATAATTTAATCAGTCCATCTAGTTAGTATAGTTTAGATTTGAATAAACCAGTGCAATACTCGGCTGACAATACGGTCAGATCATAACATGAGAGAGATTGAAACTTAAGAGTTCTCTTAGGTCAGCTGAGGAAAGTGACTGGAGGTTATATATATCCTTAGAGAACCCTGTATTTTAGTATACTTCTCTTATATAATCATATATAGCATTTACAATTAAACAGTTAAGTATGTAATAATTTAATCTGCTTAGGAATTGTAAGGGCTCTTAATTATCAATCTACACAAAATAAAACCAGGAAAAATAATACACAGAGTTTAGATGGGAACTGTATTTGATTCCAAAGCAGAACATTTTATTTTGGTTTTCCATCATGCATGCCTTCCTCTGTTAAGGCCTTGAAACAAGTCCTAGGAAGTTTTCAAAATAATTTCTTTTAAAGCTTCCTCAAATCTTATACATGCATGGTCAGAAATCCTCAGAAGACAAATGCCAGAGAATTGATATCTGGAAATGTCTTCCTGCAAAATTCCTAAGGAAAGAGAGGTTCTTTACTAGGGAAAAAAAAAAAAACCAACTTTGTTTTTGAGGAGTGAGTGTACAGAACAAATTAATTCAAAAGAGGCATGGGATCTCGTTCTCCAGAGTCATGAGACGGTGGCTGCTTCACCTTCACGTTGCTTCCTAGAGCGGCCCAGGGCTTCAGGACACCTAATAAATCTGATGGTGCTATCACTTAAAAATAAGAACCACACTCTGAGTGACAGGACCTGTTAGAAATGCATCAGCTGAGATATGCTATACAAACATTTTTAATTAAATTGAAAACTCTTGGTAAATAATGCATACGTAAATATCAGATGTGTCAAAGACAAGCCTCAACCTTTCTAATATTCATGAGTACAGAATTTAAATATATGCCAAATAAATTGTGTTTGGAAGGAACTGTTCCTAAAAAGTTTGATGGAGCCAATCAGGTACCAACACTAAAAACATTTATAGTCATGTCAAAATTCTTTTTTATCTTTGAAAAAATTATTAGTATCAAGTAAATGGATATCAACGACTAGAGGAGAGCAAGGAAATATAAAACAAAACTATTCCCCCGACAGTGAAAATACCAGCCTGTTTATCATAATGAAAAATTATGATAAAATCTTAATTTATTCAGATTCATCAAGCAAATTGTTCTTAGTGAAATGATACCATTATATGATATTCTGGTTACCACTTTCATAGAATAGCCCTCAACAACTATAGCAGCACTATGACAGAGAAGCCTTACAGATAAGCAAGCCAACTGGTAGGATCAAGTCGTGCTGGTTGACGCAAGTGTCCCAAGAAGCAGCAGCATTTAAAAAAAAACTGTTAGAGCTAAAAGTAATTTTTTCTCATTTTCAAAAGTAAGATGCTGGGTTTTCTCCTGCCAAAAGGATATCATCTTACATTTCATTTATGAAGCACTCTTTATGCAAATGAATAAAAAGTGATTCAATACATCAATATTAAACAGAACAGTCTTGCTTGTCATTTTCTCTCAACCCTATAAAAAATTGCTTAGTTTATGATATGCATTTTTGGTTGAAATTAATAAAAAGGAAAATGGGGAAAAACCTAAAGGAAATGGTATCTTACTTTTGCAAAAGGGATATATTTTATTATTTGTCATACAGTGCTTATTAGAAATGAGCATATGATTGAGGCCAGGGCTTTTGTGGCAAAATAAAGAATATCAGATTGCCTTCTCATGATACCAACCAAGAAAATGCTCTCCAGAGTGTGCTCTCTCTCTCTGGCTGACAATCCAGAGAAATCTGAGATCCTGCAAGAGCTGACCCGACCTAAGCCTGGGATTAAACGCTAATATAAATACTGGCTGAAGCTACATCACAGTATAATCTAACAGGGCGTATTCACTCTGCATTCACTGTGAGATGCATTCATCAACAACAGCATCTAATTTCGCTACTGGAAAATTTAATAAATAAATTGGAATACTATGACCTTCATGTTGACAATTTTCCTAAGCTTTTAAAGCAAGTTAAAAACAAGGCAAAATGAAATAAATGAAAAACTGTTATTCTGGATGAACTCTTTAGTCAACATTTATAAAATCTGGAGATGATCTATGATTACAGAAAAGCAGCAGAAAGCAATAAACAGTCTGCCATGTACATTCTGTTAGTAACGGCAAGAGGCATGCCTGAAGGTCTCTATAGGTGACAAAATTCTATTCCAATACTTTCTGCACTCAGTAAATTTTCTGAACCCAAAATATATATTAAAAAAGCCATACCTCTGCAAACTGAAACAAGGCTGATGCTTGACACTGTTTTGAAGGAGCATCAGGGTGGGATGTACTTGAAGATATCTGAAAGGAAACATGTAATTTTTAAAGCACAAGGACATTTTTTCCATAACAGACTAATAGATCTGCCATATATTTCCCCTGTAGACACTGATAAAGACTAAGACATGAGTCATCACCCTCAATCCCTTTTAGAAAAACAGTATCAAAGATAAATGAAGACAAAGGCCATGTTTCTAAAAACAGACGTGGAAAGAAGAAAAAAGACTGAGTTTGGCTCATTTGCCATGTCTCTTCTACGGGTATCAGATGTGTACCAAACAGCAGTTGAGGAGACCTATAGAGATAGACTTATTTCAGTGATTTTTTAAAAATATAATATTAAATGTTGGAAGCTGCAAGTAAAATCTCTCTCTTTATTACAGCACTCCCTTTGAGCTGTTCTCTGCTTAGAGGCAGCTCTGAGACTGTGTTGGGGACACAAACCGTGCAGGTCAGAGTATCTGGGATTGAATCTTAGCTCTGCTACTCACCAGCTACAAGACCTTGGGCAGCTCAACTAATCTCTTGAGACTTATTTTGCCCAACTGTAAGTTGACGGTGATGATAATCTCCATTTTATAGGATTATGGTGAGAAGAAAATAAGTCACAGAAAACACTGCCTGGTATGGACCCAGAATTCAATAAACTGTTTACTGAATATGAGTAGTGTTTTTTTTCCTTTATAACATACCATGCATCCTCCCATCCACCACCGCCCCCTGCACCCACCCACACACAACCCTCAGATCTCTGACAGTAGATAGGGGATTCTGTCACACCATCCTTGATTCAACTAGGAGAACTTTTGTTCCTATCTACTAGTGCTTATTCAAACTTCATTCAAGGTTTCCTCTGAGGGCCAAGTATTTCTAAAGGAAATACTTCTCAAGGATGTTTTGAAGCCAAGCCAGTTATTAATTTTGGTTTCAAAGTGAACAAACCTTCTATCTAGCTACAAAATTGGGTGAAAATGAGTCACAAGAGCAGAAAGTGTAGGCACTATAAATTCAGCCCATTCCCAGTCCCCCAAAAGTTTCTTCAATTAACTGTGCCCACTGACTCCATCAAAAAAGGCAACTTACTAAGCAATACATGCACCTGGACCATAACTCTTCATAAGAATTCATAGGAATCATTTCTTCATTTTAATCAAATTAAGTTGGTTAGAAAGAGAATGGAGCCAGTTCGTGATACAACATTGAAGCCACTTTTAGAGATAAGGAATAATTAGAAGAGAGAACTGATTGAATTATTGACTCTATTTACAGCTGAAGGCACTAGGAAAATTTTCATTTCACTGTATTTTTTTAATCAAACAAGCATTTTTACAATAAATCTCAGTAAAAAGGAAAGAAAAAAAGATCTCCCATATCCTATTTAACAAACTAGATATATACAAATGGTCATAAATGGCTAAGAGAAAACCAAGTACTCTGAAGACACTTGACAATAAATTTGTAGAACTCTTCTTGGTCAAATCATGAAACCTATCATTTCAGAAGACCTCCATGTGAGAGCTGTGACAGATTGCAGATATGAATCCATAAAGATGTCCTGGGAATTACAGACCTACAGTCTATCATTTAAACTTATAAAAGTCATGTCTTATTTCAGACATGACTTCTCACTCCTACCAACCCTCCATGAAAGTTAAAGAAAACAAATAGTTTGTGTAAGGGGAAATATATGCCCTTCAAAGTTTAAATCAGAGAGTAAACCAAATAGAACCAGTGGTATAAACCATCTAGATTTCTGAAAAGCACTTCACAAGTTTTTAAATAAAAGGTTTCTACAAATTAATATTGAGTAGAGGAGATTCTGACATGAATAGCGAGCTCCTGAAGAAATGGCAGATTAGGGTCAAGGATATCTTTGGACTCTTTAGTTTGCTATACTAACCAAAAAAAGTGCACATGTGTCAAAATACCAAAAATTTCATATGAAATCTGACAGATTTCACTAGATCTTCAGGGGCTCAGGAATCACTAGTTAAGAATCTCTGCTTTCAAAACCGGCACTAACATTATTTAATATATATAAAACTATGTTTAAAAGGGAGGGCAGACAGAACACTCTACTATATTAAATTCTTGAGGAAACAATATACAAGACAATTAGAATTCATGGCACACCTCACAGAGAGCAGACAGGAAAGTGATAGATAAGGAGCATTATGTGAGCAAATATATAACATAATATTCTGGTGATATCAGCAGGACATTTAGGCATATTACCAACAATGTCATAAAAGGAATGACCTAATATGCCAGCGTGAAAAGTAATTCTGTCAGTGAAATGTTGAGAACCACCAGGAAAGGACACTAGAGGAGGAAAAATGTCTGAGACTAAAAATATTTTCTCCTTGTATGAAACTGTACCACAAGGGGCAAACATTAGGTGGGATGACAGTTTGAGAGAAGGTCTAGTGAAAGACAATTCAAATGATCAAGGGAGGACCATGTGGTTTAACGTTGAGAAAAATTAATCAATGATGGCTCCATATTGAGTTCCAGGGTAAAAGCAGACATTTGGGGAAGCAGTCTTAACCTTTAGACTTGATATCAAGGATAATGTGCTTTCTACATCATTGGTATGTTAGAGACATACTGAGCCAAACAGGTCTAACATTAAGACATAAGACTTTGAAAACTGCCAACTGCATGCTGAAGTTTCAATTAAGAGAAAAGTGTATGGAAAATAAATAAAAAGGAATGCACAGCCAATAACCATGAGAAATTCTATCTTCTGATTCAATACCTGTCAAATTAACACCTGATAAGTAAGTTCTAACAATAATTCAATTATATTCTTAACTTTCCTAGCCCTGAATAAAAATTAGTGATGAGGTTTAAGGGAAATAACATTTAGTATGAGTTAATAACACGTTTCTAGGAATATCTTTATTCCTTAAGAGACTCTAGAGTTTCAAAATTTAGTTTATTTTCCCATTTATGATTATTTGATCTAAGAATGAAGAGTTCTTCATTGCTTTAAGTTACTGTCATCAGCCAAAATTGAAGCTCACTTTACAATTTCATTAAGTATAGATTGCAACATGTATATTACCTCGGCAAACTGAAATAATGGTGACTTCTGACGCAATTCAGAGGATTCTGAAACATCAGGCCTGCAAGTGCCAGAGGAGATCTAAAACAAAGAAAGGTGGTGTGAGGCATCACACAAATAGCTACTGAATGACAACAGAGGACAAATGTCACCTAAAACATTCCTATTTAAGGAAGGAATGGTTTTCATTCCCAAATTTAAGGCAGTACTGTGAAAAACAGATAGTTATATTCTGCAAAGTCTTATACATGGTTTTATAAAGTTTTATATAATCATTCATTTGCTAAATATAATGCCATAAATAGTAGGAGACAGACAAAGCAATGTATTTCATGATGATTAACCAAAGTGAAATTTCTACAATGACACTCGTTTGATCTCTTGGCTTTTTACAACCAAAACTAATGAATATCTGCTTTTTCTACATTCTGCATTTCCCCAATATTTCATATCACTTGACTATATGAAAACACAGAAATGAGTTTTGATCATTATAAACCTTTTGGGAAAATAAACCTAAGGTCAAATTTTTGTGTTCCAGGGTTTTCCTGAATTTATATACAAGTCTCAATCTTAGAAAAGTTAGTATTATTTTCCTAAGAGAAATTTCTTTTCTAATATATACTTGTATATTATTTACTATATTGGGTAAACATTTAACACTTAAAATCTTTACTTGTGATTTTCATTATTAACAATAGTTATAGAAACACTACTGACTTTTTTAAAAAAAAATTCTTGCTGTTAGTCAAGTACTATTCTCAGGATACATATTTCCTTTACTACTGAATGTTAAAATTGACTACATTTGGGTGAGATAATCACCTTGGTAGCCTGTAATTCAAAAGTCATAGGAGTCACAGCACGTTAGAGGGGAAGAATTTCAGTATCCCTCTGATCTGCCCTCTTTTACAGATAAAGGACATGGGGTGAGAGAGGTAAACGACCCCTCTACTCCCCAGTAATCAACGATCGCTGACCACCACAAGACATAAGAACGTGTTTATGCTTCAGCTTCTCCCAGGGCTTTTGTTTAACGCAGAATCCTCAACACTCCCTGGGTGCAATGTAGATACTCAAGTACTTGTTGAATTAACTAAATTAAAATTGATAACATGTCTTTTAAATACCATATCAGTATGTCCCCTCTCTTTTCTTCCCTGAATAGCAAAGTTGGAGAATCTTAGGGAACAAGTTATCTTTTACTCTAAGGGAAAAATGAAAGTTAAAAATACTTTTTAGAAACCTGTTTCTGAAAACAAAATAATCCAAGATCACTGTTTAAAATCTGAAGGAAAAAAATACAGAAGAAAACTCTACATCTACAATGTTATCTCCCAAAGATAAGCACTGTTAGAATTCCATGTATATTCTTGAGGTTGCGTGTAAAGATAATGTTTTCAACAGAAATGGGATGTTGTACTAGTTACAAAATGTTTGCTTTTAACAGTACATTGATTTTCTTGTGTTATTAAACCTTTCCCTACGTAATTTTAATAACTGCATGTGATTAGATGGTTGAATCTATGGGAAGAGCTGGCAGTGACCCAAGTTATATTCCTAAAACCACAGTTTCACACTGAAGATGTGTTTTCTAACAACGTCACAGACCACTGGACAGAAGCAAGTATTTAAAATTTTAATTGTCACCTTTGGATTTGAAAGAGTAATGGCCACCTTCTTCCAGTGATAAGCTCCATAGAAAAGGTACAGAAGCTTTAATTAATTTGCCACCTGTGGTTTGGCTGCCAAAGCCTGATTCCTTTGCTGTCCTTAACTATTTGACAACCAGTAGGCCAAAAAGTCCAGTAGTTTTTATTTGCTTTTTAAATATTTAATCCAAGGAGACACAAAATGTACTTTAAAAAGGCCAGCAAATCCTGACATTACTAGCCACAAAAAATTCCTTTCTTGGAAAGAATACTTAAATAAAACTCCATATAGTTTTTGAAGAATGAAAAAAATCAATACTGTTCTGGTTTATAAGGAATCCTATGTGTTTAGCCCCTAGATACCTCGGTAAATAATCAAAATTTTATTTTATTTTGATTTTCCTGGGAATTCCCAGGCAGTCCAATGGTTAAGGATTTGGCACTTTCACTGTCGTGGCCTGCTTTCAATCCCTGGCCAGGGAACTATGATCCCACAAGCTGCATGACCAAAAAAGTAAATTAATTTAAAAAAAATTGAGCCCAGGACTAAATGAAAATAAGGTGACTTATTATGTAGGTGGCACATATGACAAACCTATAGAAATATTTAGAATTAAGTATATTACCATATATGGGAGCTACCCTATATAAAGTCTACACAATACACACACATATTCTTATTTCTGATCCCATGATGCATAAGACAGTTATCATTTATGGGATTAGTTTCCCCATGGCTCAGTTAGAGTTTACATTAACTGTAAGAAGAAAAGTCAACTTTCTTTTAAGTGCCATTGTAGATAATTTGGCCATGCCTATACATCCAGCCATAAAAGTTTAAAGTTAAATTAAGACCCCCTGCAAATCATTATGATAGATGGTCTTAAGTAAAACTTTCTGCTTATATGAAGAATTCAAATGTGAGTAATTATCAAGATGTTTATAACCCTATTTTTTTTTTCCACTCAGTTCTGTCTGACTCTTTGTGACCTCAGGCTCCTCTGTCGATGGAATTCTCCAGGCAAGAATACTGGAGTGGGTAGCCATTATCTTCTTCAGGGGATCTTCCCGACCCAGGGATGAATCTGGGGCTCCTGCATTGCAGGTGGATTCTTTACCATCTAAATGAAGGAAACCCCTATAGCCCTACACATGTCAGCTGTACTACGCAATCAGAGAAGTTTCTGTGAGCGAGTCTGTACTCCCAGTGGACTAGATGCACAGGAAATGCACAGGGAATATCTGCTGACTGACTTGATTCTCCATGTTTATAAATATGAAGAATCTGAATGACCTGGCCAGGAATCACACAACAAAGACTGTTCAATGGTTAGAACAGCTATTACAGCCACTGAGGCTATGTATTTTACTGCAGTGGATAACGTCTTCTTTTAAAATGTAGTTACTCCTACTTTAAAGCACTGTAGATTCAGCCTTTACCTTCCATGTAGTATAATGGAAACAGCACAAAGTTAGGAGCCAGAAGAGCTGGCTTACTACTAAACTATGTGGTTACCTGACTTTCTAGTTCACGGAAGATTGGGAACGCATGTACACCCGTGGTGGATTCATGTCAACGTATGGCAAAACCAATATAGACTTGTAAAGTAAAATAAAAAAGAAAGAAAGAAAGAAAAAAGAATCTAAATATTGCTTAAAAAAAAAAAAGAAGGAGCAAATCAGAAGGGACCAAGAGTTGGGATAAGAAAAAGGAAGAGTGTTGAAAAAGAAACAATGCCACCAGCAACAAGACACAGAAGGAAAAGACAGAAAAACTGTAGACACAATATGTTTTAAATTTTATTGACGTATAGTTGACTTAGTTTACTTAACCAAAATACTGGGTTTATGATAGACGTAAGGGTGTACTGTATAATATACAGAATATAGCCAATATTTTGAAATAACTGTAAATGGAAAGTAACCTTCCAAAATTGTATTACAATTTTAAAAAATCTCAGTTACTTAGAAAAGTAGGCTATCACAAAAATTAAAAACAAAAAAATCAAAGTAGATCAAGTGGTCCTAAAGTTTCTCCTGAGTGTAGTAAATTAATATTTATAACTATGATTCTAAGTTGTCAAGATAAGGATAACTATAAAATGTATTATTTATTTTTAAAAGCCAGAAATGAATGTATGTGAAACACGCTAGACCTACTTCCACCTAAAAACTCAAAATGTAAAAACGGCTCAATGACATGGAAAATGTACTGAGGTAGAATTCATTCCTGCACGTCTGATACATGAGGCATCCAGCGCAAGTGTACGTATTTGTGCATAACGCAAATGTTTGATAAAGAAATCTGGCATTATACCCAAACAGAAGGAAGAGGTTATTTCCGACAAAAGGCTCCTATCTAAGAAATGTTATTAGAGGGGCCTAGACCTTGGGGTATCACTTTGTTGTTTGTATTTACAGTATTCTTAATTACTTATTAAGTGGGATATGGCTAAATATAACAAAATATAGAGATTAAAGGTATTTGTCCATTAATTAAGAAGGAAGAAAAATCCCAAATGAGCAGACATTCAGTAAAGAGAGAAAAAAACTCAAGTAACTGTTTCTAGAAATAGTTTCTGAAATAATCCATAAAGCCACTAGGTGTTGCTATATGCCCAATAAAGAAAACTGCTAAAGGGCTTTTAAATGCAGTTTTGTTAGCCACATAGGTGTTCACCTTCCCTTAAATCCAATCTTCCCTTTAAATTAGCTCTAATTCTCAATAACCAAGGAAGGGGAATGATTAGTATAATTAAGAATTATGACGAGGTAGTATTTTTCCCACAGGCAAAATGTACATTGTAATAACGAGAGACATAGAAACATAACCCGGTCCCTTTATACAAAACAAAATTAAGCCAGTTAAATGCACTGTAAGTGGTCTGGAAAGTTAGGTTTTATTAAGCCCATTCCTGCTTCTCAAGGCACAAAACCACAGTCACAGAGCTGGACTGTGATGAACACACAGTCAAGCAAAGCTATGAAGTGCACTGGTCGTATCTGAGCTCCACATCCCTGCCCTTGCTAATTCAAACATTTATTGATTGATTACTCGTTCCTTCAACAAATATTCAATAAACACCTAATATGTCTCAGAACAAAGATTGCTGCTCTCTTTTAAGAACCCTACATCCCATCTGTGTGCCTTATACGTCAGGGAATAAAATAACCCTAAGGGGATGAGTCTGGCCCTTAAGGTGCTTGTGGTTCAAGTGCCAGGAGACAGCTACACATTAAGAGTAGATGTGCCTCCTGGTGGAATATTACAAGGTCTATGGGAGGACAGAGAAGTGGCCTTCATTCTATCTGGGGGTGGATGGAAGAAGTAAGATAAGTAGCATCTGAGATACCCCGAGAAGGAACATCAGACTTGTGGAAATGATGTGGTAACAGCAGAGGGCAAAGTATGGGTGATGTGCCCTGTGTACGTGAGCATCAGTGACTTTCCCAGTGTGGCTGAAGACTGAGATGTCTGGGAATGTGGTGGGAGATGAACTGAACGCTACTTAATAGTCTGATGATTAGGCTGAAGGCAATGGGGAGTCAGCCAAGGTCTATAGTCAGAGGAGAGGCATGATGAGAGATGTGTAGTCAGTGCTTTCAGTGGAGTGCAGGATGACTCTAGCTGGGGAGTGACTGGAGGCAGGAGACTAATTAGAAGGTTAAGGAATTAAACCAGCTAAGATGCAGGGCCCCAGTTCAATCAGAGATGGCATTTGCCAGGCCTCAGTAACTACCGGGAAGGGTATCAAGGCTGAGGGAGAGGGGCCAGTAAGTGCCAGTGTTTCTAAGCTAAGTTTGTCTTCTTTGGGAGGAGAGGGGTTGTGAGCAGAGTCCCTTTCAGAGTTCAAGTGTAAAGATCTGGGTGACTCTGAGGCCCATGCACTGACTCTTACCCTCACTCAACCTGGCCCAGGCTTTCCCACAGTTGGCAGTTTTTACCAAGGATCCTTCTATACCAGCATCTGGGTGATCACTTAATTTGCATTTAATGTGAGATGTTAAATGGACTTGAGCTTTCAAACACAGGTGAACTCAATGTAAGTATACTATATCCAAGTAAGTCCTTCAAAATCTACTTAAGGACTAAAATGGAGCCACTCTTAATTAAACCTAAATGAGGTTAAGGAGTACCTGAGGATTAAAGAAGTGCACTTGACTGACAGACGTCAGGGCTGGGGTGCAGCTGAAAGAGAACCAGGCCACCCTGGGATCACACCAAATAGTACCAAATAGAATTGAGAATTCCTTGAAACTAGAATGCAAATCAAGGCAAGTCATCCTGGGCTGAGAGGAAGGATAAATGCCTGGTTTTTCTTAGGGCGCCAGGGCCACCAGAGTCAAGTTTCCTGTCATTCTAAGCCATGTGGTAGAGAGCACTAGGATGAAGTTCAAGTCAGACTCCAGGCCACTTCTATGAAGTGCTACAGACACTGAGAAAAACCAGAGCACCTTCCCACCTCAGTTTCCTCATTTGACAACAGGTAACAATGCTACTGACTTCTTCACAGGACGCAGTGAGGACAGAATGCAGTTGTGCATGTAAATACACTGTTGACAACAACGCAGCAGCACAGGCCCACCCTTCTCCTTCATCCACTTGTTCATTCTCCTCTTTCCTCACTCACTTGCTGCCCATTCCCCCTTTCCACCACCTCTGGGAAACGGAGGGGCTCCTCTGAGCTCATCAGCCTCTTGAGCAATGCAGCCCAGGGACTCATTGAGGACAGGTGCCTGTCAATCAGGTTGGGCAGAAGCACTTGATTCTCTGGCTTTGAGCCCCACTGTTAAGAGATGGAAGATGCTGGGCTGAATGGGCAGTGAGCAGTGGCATATTATAAAAAGGAAGGGTCTCTACCCAGAACTGAGGAAGTTCAAAGAGCCCATTTAATGTGAATTTAGATATAAATATAGTATTTCCTCACTATGTTTAAAACCTATAAAACTGTGAGAAGGGAATTAAAAGCTTTGAAAAGTGAAAGTGAAGTCGCTCAGTCGTGTCTGACTCTTTGCACCCCATGGACTGTAGCCTACCAGGCTCCTCTGTCCATGGGATTTTCCAGGCAAGAGTACTGGAGTGGTTTGCCATTTCCTTCTCCAGGGGATTTTCCCAACCCAGGGATCGAACCTGGGTCTCCCTCACTGTAGGCAGATGTTTTTTACCGTCTGAGCCACCAGGAAAGCCCATATATTAAAAGATTTGGTGGGGGATAAAAGTTGTGAAGAGGGCAAGAGTTGGGGGTGGGGTTGGGATTCAGTGGATTTTAGCATCCTGAAGTGGTCAAATATAGCAGCCTAAGGCAGGCAGAAGTCACAGTAGCTCAATGTTACCAACAGGTAGTAAAAATAGCTGTCCCACTTCACTGATATGAGAAATTATAAGAAAGGGGAAGTTTTTCAATTTTACCAAAATCTGTATTTGTTTTAAATTTAAAACTCACAGTGTTTTAAACATGGACATGTTCATTAATTTAACAAATACTGGTATTACCACCTTTTCTTTATCTCATTTTACCCATCTCATTACTTAACGGAACATATACAGGTTTAAATCCTAATATAATGACTTTCTTACTCTACGACGTTAGAGAATTTGTTTAACCTCTCTAGCCTAGTTTCCTCATTTATGAAACGGGAAATAATAAACCAACCTCTTAAGGCTCATGGAAAGATGAAATGAGATAACCAGTGTAAGTGCTTAGTATAGGGCTTGGTCTCCAGAAAGTACTCATGAAATGCCTGTGCATAAGGGTACAGCTCAGAACACTGCTAAGAGAAGGGGCCGGGGTTGAGGTGAGGTGGGCAGGGACTGAATCACAAGTGGGCTACTGGAAGACTGAAGTTAGTCCCTCTGGGTTCAAATCCTAGTTCTGTCATTTCATAGTCACACAATCTTGAGCAGGTTATTTGCTCAATGTTGAGTATGCTGCTGGTAAAGCATACTATAGCCTGCAGGAGTAATAGCCTGACATTTCAAGTATGAAATGCCTAGAATAAATTATGGTAATAATACTAGGTACAATACTAGAATGCTTTTCAGGAGAGGTAAAAACGTCTTTTTTAAAATTAATCTTCATAGAAGTCTTGGGAGTTAGAGGCAAGCGAGTATTATTAGCTCCATTTTACAGGATGGAAGGAAAATAAAATGTGACTTGATCTTAACTTTACTGTCATATTTCTTCATGCCAACAAAAGAACTAGGCATCTGAAAACCACAAATTCAGGTCCAATACACTTGCAAAATATTTGAAGGTTTGTCTTCATTTATTCAACTAAATAGATATTGATACTATCAAACCTTTGTATCAGTTATGATTACTCTGCCTAATTTTTCTTATTTTCTATTATTCCTCAAATCATCTCTTCCATTTCAGGCAAGATGACTTCTGTGCTCACCTAGGTCTAATACTGACCTTTCCAATATTATTCCAAGGTGTTCTATACATTATGTGTTGAATAATCTCCCCTTGCATCTCTGAAATATATTTCTTCCTGCCTTTATTTTTAAATTTTAATTTAGCTTTATATTTTTATGTTTTATTTCTTTAAGTTAAAAATATAAAACAACAGATTTTCAGTCCTGGAGATTACTTCCAGAAATTCTAGATCATAATACTTATATTTTATTTATTGCATTTCCATCTTCAGAATATAACTCACTGATATGAAACATAAAGGCTTAACTCAATGTAATAACTTCCTTCTCCTTAGCTCTTCCCAGAGTTTGTGAACATTATTACTTTGCTTAAATTTTTAATAATATTACTTTTAATTCTTCTACTTTTTCTTTCTTATTCCTTAAAAGTAAAAAAGAGAAGATATGTTCACTTAAGCTGCTGGACACTGTTCAACAGACCAGCTCTCTGATGTTCCCTGGTTAGTATATTTTAAGCATATATCATATTTTCTCAATTAAAATGCTTTATTTGCTTTTTGATTTATGTAAGTTTACTAAAATCTCATATTCACTGGAAACACTCCATTTCCTTCACTGTTATGGGGTTATTTCCTTAACAAGCCTTCTATGCTTACATTTCACTGGGTCTCAACAGAGACAAGCTTAACATGCCATTTTGAGTGTGTGTGTGTGTGTGTGGTGGTGGGGGGGGTGGTCACTCCCCAATGGCTGTCTTGTATACAGACACACCTTAAGAGAGATCACGGGTACAGTTGCAGACCACTACCATCAAAAGCGAATACTGCAATAAAGCTAGTCACACAAAGTTTTGGTTTTCCGGAGTACATAAAAGTTATGTTCATACTATAAATAGCCTATAGATGTACAAGGGCATCCCAGGTGGCACTAGTTGAAAAGAACCCACCTACCAGCGTAGGAGAGGGAAAAGTCACAGGTCCAGCCCCTGGGTTGGCAAGATCCCCTGGAGAAGAGCATGACAACCCACTCCAGTGTTCTTGCCTGGGGAAGCCCATGGACAGAGGAGCCTGGGGGCTACAGTTCACAGGGTTGCACACAGTTGGACACGACTGAAGTGACTTAGTGCACACACCTCTGCAAGTGTACAATAACTGTATACCTAAAAAATATACACACCTTAATTTAAATGTCTTATTGCTCAAAAATGCTATCATGAGCCTTCAGTAGGTTGTAATTTTTTTTTTTTTTTTTTGATGGAGGGGCTTGCACTGACATTGATGGCTGACTGATCAGGGTGGTGGCTGCTGAAGGTCCGAGCGGCTGTAGCAATTTCTTAACATAAGACAGCAATAAAGTTTGTCATGTTGATGGACTCTACCTTTCACGAATGACTTCTCTGCAGCCTGCAATGTTCTTTGATAGCATTTTACCCAAAGTAGAAGTTCTTTCCAAACTGCAGCCAATCCTTTCAAACCCTGCCACTGCTTTATCAACTAAATTTATGTTACATTGTAAATCCTTTCTTGGCATTTCAACAATCTTCATAGCATTTTCACCAAGAGGAGATCCCACCTCAAGAAGCCGCTTCCTTTGCTCCATTAGAAGCAACTCCTCAACCATTCAAGTTTTATCATAAGATTGAAGCAATTCAAGTTATATCCTTAGTTCCTAATTCTAGTTCTCTTGCTATTTCTAGCACATCTGCAGTTACTTCCTCCACTGAAGTCTGAAACCCCTCAAAGTCATCCAGGAGGGTTGGAATCAACTTTTCCCCATCTCCTATTAATCCTGATTATTATTATTTTCTTTCTGGTCATGCCACATGGCTTGCAGGATAGCCTCGGGTCCCAACAACTGAACTGCCAGGGAATTTTCTTAATGTTGATATTTTGATTTCTTCCCGTGAAATGCAAACATTCTTAGTGGCATCAAGAATGGTGAATCCTTTCCAGAAGGTTTTCAACTAAATGACTTTGCCCAGATCCATCAGAGGAATCACCATCTATGGCAGCTACAGCCTTACAAAATGCATTTCTTAAATAAGAAGAGTTAAAAGTCAAAATGACCCTTTAATCCATGGGCTGCAGAAGAGATGTGTGGAATAGTATGAAAACATTGGTCTTGCTGGGCACCTAGGTCAGAGCTCTTGGATGGCCAGGTGCATCGTCAATGAGCAGTGGTATTATAATGGAATCTTCACTTCTGAGTAGTAGATCTCAACGGTGGGTTTGAAATATTCAGTTAAC
Source organism: Oryx dammah (assembly GCF_014754425.2). Lineage (NCBI taxonomy): Eukaryota > Metazoa > Chordata > Mammalia > Artiodactyla > Bovidae > Oryx > Oryx dammah. The sequence continues at coordinate 104,018,624 of NW_024070186.1, forward strand.
TATGTTATAAACAGACATGCTGTCACTCAGGTGGAGCAGTCAGAATACATACAACATTTATCAATTAAGTTCATTGTTTCATATGGATACGATTTGTCCACCCCACCACCCCCAGCTCAAATTACAATAGTAACATTAAAGGTCACTGATCATAGATTGCCATAGCAAATATAATAATAACGAAAAGTCTGAAATTCTGCAAGAATTGACAAAATGTGACAAAGAGATACAAAGCGAGTAAATATGGTTGGAAAAATGGTGCCAGCTGACCTGCTGGACGCAGGGTTGCCAAAAGCCCTCAATTTGTAAAAATTGCAGTATCTGCAAAGCACAATAAGATGAGGGATGCCTACACATTTATTTTGCTTCTTTAATTCAGATACTCTTTTAACAACAAACACTGCTTTTTAAAATTTATCTCAAATATGAAATATATTTCAGTGTATTCTGGGTATAAAGAAAATACAGGACTAACCATTTATGTGGAAAAGAGTCAAACTGTAAATGCAATTCTTACCCCATTTTATTCATCAGAGGCACAAATAGTAGCATATAAAAATGCTGCCCTAATAATGCCAAAAATACTGTGGCAGATTTAGAGTTAATCAGAAGACTAAGGAGAAAGCAAAAACTCAGACATCCTGCTTGTTATTATTTGCTCATTGCTATATCAAGAACCTATAATTTCTCTCTAAAAACCCTAAGAGTACATTATATGTAGATCTACAAAATGTATAAACTAAAGAAACTTTAACCTAGAATTTTATTGTTCCTGTAACAGTAAGCCTCTCTACCTTTCTGTTGATAGAATTGTTTTTAAAAATAAAACTATTACCTATATTAAATTTTTCATATTAAAAAAATAGGCTTTTGAGGACTTTTTCTATGTGATTAGGTTTCAGGCTGATGAATAAAGGAAAATCTCCTTTTCAATAAACCATTTCAGAATAAGAATCTTCTCATGGCATTTAAATAAATTCATTACAATTAGACCTCCTCTGTGGAAGAATTTTTGTAAAATGTCACTTTATTTGACTGGTCCTACCCAACAGTTTAAACAGACTTCATGGTAATTGTTCCAAATCTAAGAAGTATCAAATTTCTGTACCTCTTTTCTTATCTCATTATCTTTATAATTTTCTTTTAAAAATATAAGTATGTATTCATTGTATTTTTCATCTGCCAATGTACATAAGCCCCTAAAGTTCTATGACAATGTCTACATATTTGGAATACGACTTCGCATAGAAATTAGGTATTAAATGAAATCTACTGACAGCTATGAAATAAACTCTCAAACTAATTACCTTTAGAGACAGCATTATGTTATACAAACTTTGCCCCTTTATTGTTTCAATAGCTCAAGACTATTTTCAATAATGCCTAAATATATCTGAGACGAGAAGGAGGAATTATGAAGAAAGAGCTGCATTCTTAGAAGTGGTCCTTAAAAACCTAAATTCCTTCTCCTGTATGGTTCACTTCTTTTGGCCATGTAATTTTCTCTGCTTCTTTAGCTTGAGAATTTTCAAAATGGTTCCCCTTCATCAGAAATGGAAGGTTGACCACTGCATGACTTAAACTGCTTGTGTCAAGTGGGGAGAAGAGCTATTCACTAAAAAGAGCCCCAAAGACAAATTTTAATTCAAAGGAAAAAAAAAGTATTCCCTTCTCTGACTAGCATTTTCATCCATCTGTAAGTTCTATACATGTTTATTTGTTTACATTTTTTCCTGAAAATTAGAAGGAATGCTAACAGATGTTTGGAAGAAAATTTCATTATTATCTAATCTATTAGAAAAGATGGTACTGACTTTCACAATACAGTGCATTCTTGGAAATCATGAGTTAGACTGTGCTGAAAGTTCAAATGCACATTATTATTCCAACATTCACCTTTGGGAACATGCTTGGGATACTCTATGCTCTAGTCAGAGTTAATCTGATTGTTTTTAATGTGTCATAAAGTCAAATGATGCCAGAGAAGGCTGTCATGTGAGGAAATACAAACATGCTGAATGATGAGTACGCAAAAGTACAAAGTTTCCTTTTTCAGCTAAAGGTAAGTACAATGTAAATAAATACCGGTCCACCAAATTTACACATTTATTGTGATTCAAAATTGAACAGAACTAAAAAGTTAAATCAAATTGAATATCTGGTAAACTACTATGGATCCCAAATATAAACTATAAATAATAAAAGAGTTTTGTGATATAAATATGTGGTACCTTCTAAAACAACTATTTGAATATGCTTTAACTGTAATTCATAAGGCATGCATACAACTTAAGAAAGGAAGGAAGAAATATATATATGTGTATGTGTGTGTAGGTTGCTCAGTCGTGTCCAACTCTCTGTGATCCCATGGACTGTAGGCTGCCAGGCTCCCCTGTCCATGGAATTCTCCAGGCAAGAATACTGGAGAGGGTTGGCATTTCCTTCTCCAAGGGATTTTTCCCGACCCAGGGGTCGAACCCTGGTCTCAAGTGTTGCAGGCAGATTCTTTGCCATCTGAGGCACCAGGGAGGCCCATATATATATATGTACATACATATGTATATACATATATATATGTATGTATATATATATGTATATATGTATATGCAATAAAATTTCTATTTTGGGTCCTAAGTAGTAATGCTGGTTGGGGATTGAAAAATATCCATCTCAAGGACTTCAGTGTATAAAATAATGTGACCAGCAGCAGGTCAATGCATCTGGCCTCTGCTAAATGGGTTTGGAAAATAGAGAAATTCCATAAATGCAAACTCTGCATGACTATTGACTACTACCTGCCTGTCAAGACTATATCTAAGAGTTATTTAGCAAACACAGCCCAATAACTATACAAGGGAATAAAACAAGACCAAGGTCATTAGGAGGGTCTGAGTCCTTTTTCATTTTCCATTTTAAAGAATAAGCAATCCTAAAATGCCACGTTTTCTGATTTTCAAAAGCAGGAGTTTGGATTTATTCAGGTACCAGAGAGACCAACAGTCTCATGCTTTTTTTTTTTTTTAACTCTCACCTTTTCACTAACAAGTCTAAATGAGAACATCACAAAAGCAGACACTGTTATGAACAGAATGAATGACTCATAGGATCCACCCTCTGGACTCCATTACAAAGCCATGGCAAATGCTAATTATCTGTACGTCCTAAGTCTTACACCTGTGCTCAGAGAATCTCGAAGTCTGCACCCAGTCTCTGTTTGTGTCCTTTTGGGTTCATGTAACCCAGTCTGTTACTTTCAAGGCATAATACCATGCACACAGAAACCTTAATGAAAATTAAAAGCACAGTTTGTTCATGAGCTGTTAACAGTGAAACTGCAGAATAAACACTGTGAACAGAACACAAGTGTCTGTGTTATCAACTTCTAGCAGGAGTGGAACAGAGAGGGATAGGGACTGCTTACCTCTGGTGTCCCAAGAGCATGTTCTCCAGCTAGAAGCAGCATGCTCAGGCCTCCCATTTGAGTAGGATCTAAATAAGCCAAAGGTAAGTAAATTATCAATTCACAACCATGGAGAACATATAATCCAAAATACTCACAAAGACTAACAATCAAAAATCCAACAGAACCACACATAACTTGTTATAGAAAACTTTTGAACTTTATGAAGCAGTAACCTGGCATATACATGCTTAGTATTCATACTTCTGTGAGCTTTAAAAATACCACTGTTGTCTACCATTCCAACAAAATACTTTACTCAGTACCACAGCTATTTAGAACATGAATTATCTCCTAGTGCAATGCTTCTTTCCTTACGGCATAGGGAGTTTGGATTAAAAAAACAATAGAGTGCTTATGCTTGTTTTCTAAGAAATTTGAGATTGTTATTCTCATATTGTTATTTCTCCCACATGAAATCAGGGCTTGATAAAAAGAACCAGGTCACTGGAGGAACTTGAGAACAGAAAGACATTTTACAAATGGGCCACCAAAAATTTAGTGGGCTTTGTTCAAATAGTCTTTCTTTAAAACTTTCAAAAACAAATCTAAGTTCAACAGTGAAGTATTTCTGACATCTTAAATCTTAGGGGTAAGGTTAGGCCCTTTCTCAAAGTATCTTTTAGCATTTAAAATGAACCCTTTTTATACTACTGAAGGTCTGTTTTCATTCCTTCAATAATCAACAGAAGTAGAAAGAGAAACTGGTAGATCTATGACCCAGGATTATATCTAAACAAAGAAAATACAGACAATAAGAAACCTATATCCTTTAAGGTTGTCTTAAATGAGTTACGTTTCAGAACTTCAATAAAATAACATATGTGAAAATGCCTAAGTCAATGCTTAACCTAGTGCTTCCTGGTCCTCAATAAACACATTTTTTATTTTAGTAATCTCGCTACAATTAAAAATGAGGATCAGACATAGTGTTGCCTGAAGACATTCAGGTGCTTCTTTTCTCTTTCGTTTTTAATTTTGTTTAAAGATATGTCCTTAAATCCATCTTTGAATACAAATCTGTCTCAAGAACTCATGAAGCAACTCTGACCACATCTTACAAATGGTCCAACTTTAAAAAAAGAAAAGAATCTGCAGGAGCTTTTTAAAAAAAAGAAAGAAAGAGCTTAGTAGAGGTAAAATATGTCACCAAATGATCAGGTGGTCACAAAACAGCTCTATGTTGGAAGACAGCCTTGTAGGAAGACATGTAGGAACACAGACTGATTTGCTAAAACAAGGCTCTTTCTTGTTCAAATTCAATCCTTAATTAAATGTTAAGTTTATGAACTATTGTGGCTGCTAAAACTGACACTTAAATCTACTGGCAAATAAAAATTAAGAGAAATGAACTGGGTGGAAAGTAAAAGCGAACTTTAGTTCTTGGGGCAGCAAAATACTTTTGGAACTGTCATTCTAGAGATAAGAAGGATTGAATAATTGCTTTCTAATAAAGATAAAAATGTGTTAGTTCAAATTATTTAGTAAAATATGAACATATGTCCATGATAATCTATTTACCTTATACACGAATATGACTTTGCTGTATAGACACTAAAACACAGACAAGAAATTACCATCATCCTTTATGTTAATTTATGCTTATATAATGTTATTTGGATATATCAAAACTATACTTATATAAATAGCATGCATTCCTTTCACTCAGAGGACCTGCACTAAGTTAAATTCTACACAGCTTTTCGTTCTTGGATATCACACACGTGACTGCTTTGGGGTTACTAAACAATGCACAATGTCATGTGACAAGGACTACACGGAAAACAAAATAACATGAGATTCCATGTAAGCTTAAACTGGCCTCTAAAAGCCCTACAGCTTCTTCCTCTAGATTTAAACAGCTAAGAACCATGTTTTAATTAACAGCAAATTAGTTTGCTATCCTTGTGCTGAAAAGGAACACCAGACCAATGTTATCAGCTATATATAGCTTAACAAGGGCTGTGATCATGGATTTCCAACATCCATCACAGGCCCTTATATAATGAGATAAATGTGAGAAAGTTCTTTTCCTTCTTTTCTGTATTTTTTAAAAAGAATGCTGTTTTTAAAAGCTGAGCTGTAAATATCTTGGTTGAAACCTAGGTCCCAATTTGAATTTGTAGGTATAACAAGTAGACTAATAAAGTAACAGAAATAATGCTATAGACAGACATCTTTTATAGCTTTGTGCAGTATTTCTGGTTTGTGAATAGCCACTGTATGCAACAAACAAACAAACAAACAAAACACAACCTAGAAAGACTGATCTAGACTTAGAAGTGGTAGAAAAAGCAATGGAAGATACATGCTAATCAAAGGAATTAATTTAGAAGCCAGTCAAAGATATATTCTGATTTGGTTCTGATGATAAGTTCAGATGATTAAGTATTTTATAAAAACTCTTACTGACACAATCTGGGGATTCTAGACGCAGCAAGCAGGTTGAAGCTTAACCTGTACAAAGTAACAGCTGAAACAAAGATCTCTATTCTGATTCCTCTGAGTTATGCAAAGCATCACTTTGTAAGCTTACCTAGAATTATACCACAGATGTTTACATAACAATCACCTGAACACTGTGTTCCCCCAGAATGGCCATCGTGTCAGGTGGCATTTCTTAGATTTACACATGACATCACCACATTGTTAGATGCCACAAGTCACACAAATCTCACTAGGCCTTCTGGCTATTAGTGAAGTGTCATCACAATACTGCTCAACTTCCATTCCCAAGCTTTCTATTTTGTAAACTGTTCAGAGCTCCCATTTTGAAGAAAATGTTTGTACTAATGACATGGGAACCCTCTAGCTCCACACCAGTTTCAATGCTTCCATTCTGCCCAGTCTCCCTAATTCATCCTGGAAACTTCTCTTGATTATGGTATTATAATAGGTAGGAAGACAGAACCATTTGCAGGGTGAATATAAATACTTTATTTCATAGTAATAAATGCTGTAACATTCCTTAGCACCCAAAGGATATTAAAAGCTCAGAACAAATGGGACCATCTGGAATGTTCAATTTGCTGGGCCAGTAAAAGGATTGGGATGGCAATTCCCTCTAAAAAACAGCTGTCAGATCCATCCTAGATTTGTGATGGAGCTGTTCATCCTCCTGCCCTCGATGTTTCATATCCTCAAATGATCTACATAATTTATGGCTTGTTAGGTATGCAACACAACTAAGGTGCTTACAGTGTGTGTTAGTTGCTCAGTTGCGTCCGACTCTTTGTGACCCCATGAACTGTAGCCTGCCAGGATACTCTGTCCATGGGATTCTCCAGGCAAGAAAACTGGAGTGGATTGCCATTCCCTTCTCCAGAGAAGGTGCTTAAGGGGAACAACTTAATAGTGGGCATGAGTGTGCAAGCTGTTTTGTTACATTACAAAATCCCTGAGCTCCTGACAGTCTCCACATTGTTCTCTGCTTTTCCATATCAATGTCAGGAATCCACAGATATTTATAATGGCTCCACCACTTGGCCTAACCCTCCTTTCTTTAATTATATATACATTCTAAAGCATGTCATACTCCAAAGCTTTAAGCTAAGGTTCATATTTGCCATTACTTCCTATTGGTCATAAATTTTGCTTTTCTCTCCCTCTCTATTATCTGTTAAAAATACTGCCTACATGAACTGCCCCAGTCTTAAAGAACAGGGAAAATCAGTGCTTAAACTCACCAGCCATTCCAAAGTTAAGCTGAGGCATTTCTTCAGTCTTTGCTTTCTTGGGGCTTGGCAAGTCTCTTGAAGAGTCAGATGGGAAGGCCCATAGTTTCTTTCGCGGATTGACAGTGGTGGGTGCTGGGGATTTCACAGGCTTGTTTGTGGTAGGACACCATTTGTAGCCAGGATTTGCTTTCATAAATGCATCTTTATACTATAAGTAAAGAACAGACAACATATTTTAATTAACACATAGACTGAAAAGGTTCTAATAGCCTTCACCTTACTCCACTATTAAGATACTGAATAAAAAAAAACAACAACACTGCTGTGTCTTTCCTTGTAGAAGAACGACAGCCTTAGTACGGGGCTTTAGAGCTAGGACGTGAATTTATCTACTAGAAAGTTCATTTGTGGGATGAGGGTTCAGAGGCAACACATTTTGTGTCTTTCAACTTTCATTATTATTTTTTCTTTCCAGTATCCAAATTCAGATTTCCGCCTGATCTTGGTGGAGAAAGGGCGTTATCTGTCATGTTATTTGTCAAGCGTATCTATCTCAAAGTAGGTATCAGATGCACAGTACAAATGTGAGCCAATACCAGGGTCAGTAACTAGATTCTGCTCACTGCCTAATTTGGTAAGTTAAAAACGAAAACATGCTTTACCGCACAGGCGAATACAGGCAAGTCTTTCAGAGCAATGTAATCAGTTGTACGATAAATGAACCAAGATCAAGAATGGCAAGAGAACAGGGCAGGGCGAACTGATGAACTTTTCAGTTATCTGCAGGGGCATGTAGAAGAAACAGCCCTGGATACAGAGTCTGATTATCTGGGTTCAAAACCCACTTCTGCTGTTAGTCAGTGGTGGACACTAAGCAAGTTGTACAACCTTTCTCAGCCTCAATTCCTCCTCAAAACTACAAAGTGTAACTGCACCTGATCACATCCTAGAGGTTTCCAATGAATACATGTGATCACCAAAGTGAACATACAGAGATCTGTGAGGTCGTAATTAATCCATTACAACATGGAGGTTTTCAGCCTTTGGTATCAGTATCTTCTTTTCTCCTTTATTTTTCTATGGTTTTCTCCCTCTTTCCCAACTCTGCCATTCCCTTTCCTGACAATAAAATTAAATAAAATATATGTATGCTATTCATGTTCTATTACCAAAATTATGTCATTTGATAAAATATATTGATGTAGTCTTCAATGATTTTGTTATTACTGCTGCTACTGCTGCTAAGTCGCTTCAGTCGTGTCCAACTCTGTGCGACCCCATAGACGGCAGCCCACCAGGCTCCCCCATCCCTGGGATTCTCCAGGCAAGAACGCAGGAGTGGGTTGCCATGTCCTTCTCCAATGCATGAAAGTGAAAAGTAAAAGTGAAATCGCTCAGTCGTGTCCGACCCTCAGCGACCCCATGGACTGCAGCCCACCAGGCTCCTCCGTCCATGGGATTTTCCAGGTAAGTGTACTGGAGTGGGGTGCCATTGGTACCTTATTTAATTAATATGATTTGTTCAATCCTGTAAAGCTTGCTTTTCAAAATGAATACTGTGTGTAAAATTAATTTAGTGTAAGATTGAAACAGCTTTTTAAACTAACCCATTTAAAAAGAAGTTCCTTTACCCTTAGTGTAAAAACGGTATATCTGATCAAACTAATAAACATCACTTCACTTTAAATCATATAAATAAGAATTGTACTGTAGACAATATAATGTAAACTTAGTAGTCAATGGTTTAGTATTACCCCCCAGAATTACCCTTAATTTAAATTTTCTGGATAATCTTTTTGCTGTTAAACTAAAAGCTGTACATCTGCATATTGCTATATAGGTACACGCAGAAGGAAGATACAGTAAGATAAGTTCTACTCTTCTTACAAAAATAATTAAAACGGGATACTAAGGCCAGATCCAAACTAGAACTTATCATCACATAGCAGAGTAAATTTGGGGGTACCAATGTAAAGTAAGAGGTATTCTATTACGAGCACATTCACATGCATGAGGGCGATTTACATGTTTGTTAAGATGACGCAGACAAACAGTTTTGCTTGCTGTCTGGAAGTGTAAAGTGACAAATGAAAGGGTGAGATGAAAATCAAAGTAGCAGGCACCGTGCATCATCATTTTGTCCCAGCAAAAGGCACACGAGCTGCAACAGTAGGATGAACAGTTATTTGAATAAAAGCCACCACTCTATGAAGTAACAAAGGACTATCAAAGTAACATATCTGTCACAAGACATTTAAAAGAAAGTGTTTGATACTTTTGGTGGTTGTTTTTTTTAGAAAAAGTCCCAACTGTGAAAGATCCTAGATGGATGGATGTGACTAGATTTCAGATTTCCTCTGTTTCTAGGTGTCACCTTCTTCCCTTCCTATGTTGTCAATCGGCTAGATAATATAGTTCTTTTCCAGTAAATATTACATCCTTTTCTAAGAATCACTTAGCAATTTACTTTGATGAAAATCTGCATGTGTGATGAAAACAATAATACTGTCATTCTTATGAATGAATTATTACCAGCATTGACTATTCTTAAAAGCACTGATGGTATTAATAAGGGCTAGCTTAAACTAACTTATGATATATGCAGCTGTGCTGAAGACAACGTAAAGCAGTGACAATCACTGACCATAAACGTCTCTTTCTCTTGCACTTATTCTACCCGCTCAGTCACCTCCATCTCCAATACTTTATAAGGACTGACTAGATGACAGACACTGGTTAAACACGGGGCATGAAAAGAGCATGAATTAGTCTCTGTTTTCAAATTGATTGCAATCCACAATTAGCCACTCAAACATATTACTTCTTGTAATACACGGTCCACACACCTTCCCCTGGCTCCAGCACGATAACTGTTTTTCAGTGGGTCTGTGAGAAGTGGACCATAAAGAAGGCTCAGTGCCAACGAATTGATGCATTTGAATTGCGGTGTTAGAGAAGACTCGAGAGTACCTTGGGCTGCAAGGAGATCAAACCAGTCAATTCTAAAGGAAATTAACCCTGAATATTCATAGGAAAGACTGATAGTGAAGCTGAAGCTCCAGTACTTCGGCCACCTGATGTGAAGAGCCAACTCACGGGAAAATTTCCTAATGCTGGGAAAGACTGAGGGTGACATGGTTGGATGGCATCACAGACTCAATTGACATGAGTTTGAGCAAACTCCTGGAGATAGTGAAGGACAGGGAAGCCTGCTGTGCTGTAGTTTATGGGGTTGCAAAGAGTCAGACACGACTTAGCAACTGAACAACAACTACTGAAGCTACCTATGTGTAGGACAAATGGCAGAAGACAGGCCTGGAGTATGTGGGGTTTTATAGAAAACAGAAACGGAGAATTCACTATGAGGATCAATACTATGTAAATGAACTACAATATTAATCTTTTATATTCTTAAACTCAATGTAAAACAACAGAGCAAAGGGTTAAGAATGAAGGAGATAAGAGAAAAGAATACCAAACAGCCCTTGTCCTTAAGGAGTTTAAAGCTTAGATGGAGATGTCATAAATTCATGAAAAGACAGACAGGTCAACACAGGCAGTGTATGAACACCCAGTGAGGGTGGAGGCAGGAGGAGCCTCAGGGCATGAGGATGTCTGTCCTTGGAACCCAGCACACACACCATCAGTCATTGGCTCTGATTCGGCTATAAGAGACAACAGAAAGGCTTAATCATTTGTTGTGATGAGGTTATTAGGAAAGGGATCACAGAGAAAGCTGAGTAAGGGAGAAATCAGAAGCGGCTATATATAGTCTGGAGCAAACAGCTGAGTGAATCTATGAGCACGCTGGTCAACCATGTGGGCAAAAATCCATCAGCACAAGACTGAAAGGACCAAAGAGACAGGCCCACTCATCTGGATCCCCAAGGGAGGGCTTTCTTGCTGGGGGTAGAGGAGGAAGCTCAGTTATCCTTCACAAACATCAATCACAGGCTATTGGTCCTATCCTTGAGGTAACTAACCTCTTGCTAAAATATTTATTTTCAAAAATCTCCCATTAAAATAAAAATTCCCTTACTAAATTCGTTTTGTTTTGCAGATTTCAAACTGATTAGATAACCTAAGTGAATCTACTTTATAGACACAGTTCCTGACCTACAGAAGGTGCTTATTAGTAAATGTTGGCCCTCCTCTCTCCAATCTCAACCACCACCAGACTTCATTAGCAATGATAATACACCACTGCTATTCAGTAATGGTATTAAATACATACCCTTGATGCAGTATTTGGTCTACTTTATATATGACAATGGTATTATTATAAACCAAAAGACAGTATTATGTTAATCTTTAAAAAATTGGTTCTCAAAATTACTTTCACAGATCATTAATAAGAATGGGAAATTTGATCTTAAAAAGCACCTTAAGGAGACATGTACTTATTAATTGTTCTCCAAGTATTTGTTCTTAATTGGAGGTGGGGCGGGAGGGTTGGCTCAAAAAGTCCGGCAGTATTTCTAGCTATTATTGCAGTCTAGCCCTTCTCAACAGAGTGAGAGAGAATAATAACCCTGTTGAGGTAAAGTAATAAGGGACCCTGGGAATATCTATACAAATAAAGAGAGCTGATACTGGTGTAAATATGTGAAATATCACCATGATAAAAAGAAAACCTACCACAATTATAAGAGATTATCCAGTAATTATCTTGTTTTTTTAAAAAAGGCATAATACAATTTAAATTCTGTAACTTTGCAGGGGCTAAGTGAATCTTTAGCATAATAAACTTTGAGATGGCTAATGAATCTGGAGACAACTGTACCTCCTCATATTGGCAGGCAGAAATCACATTATACAGGGTTGAAGATGAGAGGAAGATATTTGAGAAGTGGCACTAATTAGTACTTCCTTAGTTCTAGGAACCTTTCCTCATAAAATGTTAAAACTTACCATATAGGTCTGAATTATTCTTACTAGACATTTTAACAGGAAGAAAATGAATCAGACTTTTATATGATAGGATGATGAATTAAGTTTATGCATCTGATAGAACAGAAGTATTTTAAAGTATACACTAACCTATGAAACTTTCATGATAAAGCCACTCCAGTAAAAACCATACATTTCAAAAAGTGACTTGAATAAGTGACCAGGGAGTTATTTGGTTCTCTTGCAGAAAAGTCATAAAGGAAAAACTGAGTTGGCTATAGATACAGTTGCCTAAATTCCCTGTAAGGATTACTGTGGAGACAGTAGTTCATTTCCACATATAAATTTTTTTAAAGGACAATTTCTCTCCCCAATTTGGGTTAAGGAGGAGAAAGTCTATTTAATCAGTTAGCACTAATTAAAAATAAAAATTTCAGAATTTCTTTTAAGATTTAATTTTGGCACTTTATAAAAGGATGGTAAAGGTCTGGGTAAGCAAACATTATCTGCATTTCTGGAAATGCATTAACAGATAATTCATGTACAAGCTGGATTTAGAAAAGGCAGAGGAACCAGAGATCAAACTGCCAACATCCACTGGATCATAGAAAAAGCAAGAGAATACCAGAAAAACAATCAGCAAATTAGAAAAACAACTAACATTTAGCAAATGGACTGATATTTCTGAAATCAAGTAGTTAGCTCACTTAGTGGAACATCTATTTTGTTAGGAATCATTAATCACGTTGGACAGGATCTGCCAAGCTAGGCAAATGATACTTTTAGTTTTGTTGATTCTTATGTTTCAAAGATTAATTGTATATTTTAGTAGCACTTCAGTGTGTTAATAGGTTCTAATAAAAACAGTAAAAAAATTACTAGGTAAAGAAGTATGAAATACAAACATAAGCTTATCAGGAACAGCTAATATTTCATAGCATTTTAAACTTCACGCCTGTGCGCACAATGCCTTACTTGTATCTTAACCTCAACCCTGTGAGGACAGGTATCTTCATTACCAATTACAAATGTGGAAACTCAGAAGGTCTGACAAGGGAGAAGGCTACCCAAACTCTACTGCTAGTGATTTGTTGCCTTGGATAAGTCACTTAACTCCTCTGGGCTGCAGTGTCCTCATCTTTAGCTTTCAGAAAATAGTATCTACTTCGTGGGATTATTTTTAGGATTAAATGAGTCAGAACCCTAGAGAAAATAAAGCAATATTCATAAATTGGTATTATTTCAAAAAATAAACACAAGTATTTTTTTTTTATAATAAGAAAGTCCTGACATCCAGAACACAGGAATAGGAAAGGCCTCAGAAACAAGAAATTTGAGAACCATGAAGCCCAAATCTTTGGTTTTACTACCCACCTCTTCTTAAAGTGCTGGGGCCCCAGTTAAGTCATACTCAGAAAAACCCACACAGAGTAAGTTACTTCATTAGAGGTAGCAGAAAGTGTCTGATAGAAGAAAGAAATGTCAATTGACAGCTATGGCTTCACTCAAAAGAAAGATTCTTGGAAAACCAAAGTGGAAGTTCCAAAGAACTTTGGATGATTCTTTAACTTTGGGTTAAGAATCATTTAATAAACAGATGAAAATGTGACTATAACTCAACTGTTCACAAAACTCTCACCAAATTACAGATTATAAAATAATTCTTGTATGGAAATAACAAATGTAACACTTGTTTCTCAAGAATGTGGGGATCAATGAGGTGCTGCTCTAGCTCAGTGGTATGCAAGATGCCACATCAAGCTAGTACAAAGACAAATTCTGTCGAGCATGACACATGACTGTTAACAAAAGTTGTACAGAATAATAATACACAAGAAAATGACATCAAATTTTCTATGGAGAAGAATCCATTTCTGATGAAACCAAAGAAAGGGCATGAATACATTGATTTTCTCTTGAAGAAATATCGAAGAAGAACTGGTCACAAAACCCCATGGAGATTTACAGTGATAATCTTTCCTAGACTCCAGACCACAACAGACCCCAACATTTACAAGAGGCTATTACAGTTTACTTTTAAACTTTTTACTGCATTTGATTCCATTGCTCTTTTATTAACGTACAACCGAGCTTCCAACTTTTCAGGCCAATTTCTCAAGATGTTCACCTTTATATCATCATTTCCTATTACTCACCTACTAATAGCTCAGGCTTCAGGTAAAACTTTCTCGTTCCTGAAGTTGTTCTTATTTTTCCCTGTCTGCTCGTATCCTTGCCTTTCTTCTGCATCCTGTGCCAAGGGACATACCAAATTCTACTAACAACTTCATAAAGCCTTTTCTGAAATACCCCCAACCCCAGCACAAGCAGACTCTTCCCATGAGATCATGATATTTTCTAGTTACCATTTTTCACTTCTTACTCAAATCTTTTGTCTCACAGTCATCTAAAATATACTACAAGGATGCTAGAAACAAATAGCAAAGACTATCCCATGGTCCATAACTGTATGACTGGTCAAGGTACTAACACCCAAAGAGCCTTAAGTCTCTGCTCTGTAGAATAGGAGCACTCATTGCTGTTGTTTAGTTGCGTCTAACTCTTTGCAACCCCATGGACTGTAGCCTGCCAGGCTCCTCTGTCCATGGGATTTCCCAGGCAAGAATAGTGGAGTGGGTTGCCATTTCCTTCTCCGGGTGATCTTCCCAGCCCAGGGATCGAACCCAAGGATCCCGACCAAAGGATCTCTTGCATTGGCAGGTGGATTCTTTACCTCTGAGCCACCAGGGAAGCATGAGACATCCACTCTGGAATGAGCTAACTAGTCAATAAATGCATGTGTTCTGTCCCATGCCTAGGCTACAAAAACCAAAGTGGGTATGATAAAGGTCATTCAAAATTGTCTTAACTTCCCAGATCCTCCCCTATCTTTGGTACTGACTCTATCTGAATAACATGTGTGATCCTCTATATTGACTGTCTATTAATTAATTATGATTATTAGTTTAAGTGACAAGTAGAAGTTTCCAGAAATGTCCTAGTAAAAAATGCAGACATATATTTGTACATTTGTACAAATGTATACATAAAGATGTTAAAAGGAACAATAATATGGTTTGAGTCTACTAACAGGCAGCTGCAGAAGCTAGAGGCTATGAATGCCCACAACATTGCACCATAAGGCATGCTGCTGAATTTAAGAAAGGAATCCAGGTTATATCCTTAGGACAGTTTAAAACCCTCAGAAAACATGAAACCCTCATTCAACTTTTTTTTTTTTTTCAACAATACAAACCAGCCCTGGGAAACAATTTAAAAAAACTGAAAAATTCCCAAACAGGTACTTCCCCTCACCAGATGCACTAATAGAAAATAATCAAACAGCAAGTAATGAGTCAGAGAAAGTTATAACAAGTAAAAAAAAAAGTGACATTTCAACTAAGGCTGTAATATTCACACAAAAAAACACCAGCACAATTGCCTGCACTCTTTTGTAATTTCAAAACCACTTGGTAAGCAGGTAGAAACAAGTATCACTTACGACTAGAAACCAATTGTATAAGGATTTTGAAAGTAGCTGAACCTTCCATGCATGGCTCTAGAAGTGAGACAACATTTCATAAGAGCAACTATAAACAAGATAAGTTGTGGGGTGGAAGAGCCAGTTATGACTCCACTGGAGTAATTTGTTTGGGGGGGCGGGTGTTGCGCAGCGCACCTTATGAGATTTAGATTTCACTACTCACCACAATGGCAGATATTGTGAAGCTAATTAAGTAACTAGTAAAGGAATTCCTGTATGAAAATAAGACTTCCTTCCTCTTAAAAGTGGCCACCTGTTGGGTTTTATCAATTAGCAGTATTTGAGAAAGTAAACAATTATTGGACAGGCTGCATGTTACCCAAAAACAGTAATCCAAAGATAAACTCGAGAGTTTAATTATAGGAAGCTTATGCAACTCCCTATGAGGTTTCAGATTAATTGTTTTATCACAGAAGCATGACATGAAAGGATCTAAAGCTACTTAATGGGCATCTTTTACTGTTAATTATTGTTATGAGAATGAAAATCTCCAGTAGCATTTAAATCATGTAGATTACTGGAATTGATTTTAAATTTGCTAGGTGCTCTACATAGTTAAAATTCTGTCTTTAACAATTCAGTTAATTCCTGAAGCCTTATGTGATCATTAATTACACAATAACTATGCTAATCATTTATTCTGGATTCAAATTTCCCTGAACACTGAGTAAGAAATTTTTATGTTCCATGTTAGCCTGTTAAGCAACTCCATAAAACCACAGCAATTGAAAGAATTATTTTTCTACATACTGAGATGTCTAATAAAATATCTCACTTGAAACTCTGTATTTGTCACCTGCTGGTCCGTCTTTTCATAGAACTTAACCAAATGTTTGGGTGGCTGGGGTTTTTCATGAATCAATATTATTTGTAAGCTGTAACTCTAAAGAAATATAGTTAGAATCATTCCTTTCAAGTTTACCCACAATGATATTGCTTTGCTTTCCCCTTACTTCCTAAATCCATTACACAATACATTTTAAATGTACAATGAACTCACACTAATTTAAGATTACTTTAGAAACAGATCAGTATACAATATTTGAATAAATTAAGTCACATTTTGGAACATACACTCCACTTCTCTGGAAAGCATTCCTATACAGAAATACTTCTCACCAACTACTGCTTACATGGTGTCTACATGCATGTGCACATCACAGTACATCCTGTTCCACTGCCATCCATTCCTCTACTGGCTTTGAATACTCACGCTGTACTTACTACCTACAGAAACAAATCAAAGCATATCTTTTGATAACTGTGTATATTACAAAATTTTTTAAAAAATTAGTGCTGGAAGGGATGCAAATTTTGTTCCAACTTTCTCGTTCTCATAACATCGTTTTTAAAAAAGGAAAAAAAAAAACCCACAAAAAAACTGAGACCCAGAAATTAACTCAGATATGGTTACAAAGCTTTTTAGCTTTAGAACTAGATCAAGACTGTCATCTTCACCATGGGCATTCTCTGACAGCAGAAGCTGGGTTCCTAGAAAAACTAAAAACAAAAATCATTCATAATAAATAAATCACCATTCATAAAAATCCATCCCTCATGTCCATCAGTGCAATACATACAAAGAGAAAACACTTCTTGGCCACAGGTTTCTTTTGGCACCTCACCAGTATTTGCAAGGTGGACTTGGAACTCAGGCATAGGAACAAAGCCTGTAGGTCTTCATTTAACACTTGATTCGGGATTCCCCTTCGTGCTGCTGCTAGACCTTTAGCGTGGACTCTACTAACTGGGGGATGCAGGATTGGTTGTTCACAGTTACCACAAAGCCTCCTCACTGTAACCCACCTCCTTGGCCATGTCTGTGTATTTCTGCTTTTCCTTTGGATCGAGAACAGCCCACCAATCAGCTAGTATCTTGGTAGCACCTCGGTTATCAAGCCTGGGGTGTTCCTGACGTACAAGAGAGCGATGACGTTTGCAAAATAAGAGAAATGCATTCATTGGTCTCCGGGCTCGCTGTTCTGGTGATTCATCATCTTCAGTTTCACCAGCATCTTGCTCTAGGCCATCGGCCCCAAGAAGTTGAACCTATTAGCAACAAAACAAAAGCCAAAATGTTTAACACATCCTGGATAACTCTCTTTTTAACAATTAGTGTCGGTTTTTAAATTGTATTTTTCCTTAGCTCTATTTAAACAATTTACAGATTGGGGGAGGAAGGGTTTTTAAAAATTATCAACCACTATTTGTGGCTGGTAACCAACTTAAAATGTTTTCTTTTGCTGAGTTTCCATAGCAACCTGTGCACGTTTCTATTACAGCATATATTACATTGTTGTTATAATTGCTTGCATTTTTTCCTCTCACTAACAGTGAGCACAAAACCTCTCTTATTTCCCTCATACACAGTGCCTAGTTTACTGTCTTGTACAATATTAGTACCTAACTAACTGCTGGATAAATGATTAAACCCATATAAAGGATTAAACCCATTCTACAGTATATGGGTCTCAAAGTTAACAATATCCTCATAAAGATACATGAATATTGGTTCTGTCTTCTTCCTTTTTGGAAAGGGCTTTTGTACAACTAATAATGTGAAAATGAATAAAAATCTAATACATCAAAAAGTACATCAAAGTGAAGCCTCCTACCATAAAAATCAAAACAGACATTTGACATTATTTGAAGGAAGAACTACAAAAGTAAACTTTCAAGTCTATAGATAATTACACATTCTCATCTACTGAAATTCTATGGTGATAGGGCTTAAACTTTCAAAACTGCTTTTGAATCCTCCGTTTTCCTGAGCATCTCACTCAAGAGCTTCAAGGACCTCTGCAAAGCTCTGATCCTGTCCATCTGTGTAATCCTCACTGCCGCTGTCCTAGTAGCACTTTGACCTATGGCTTCACCTTCCTGCTTTTAATCCTTTATGATAATACTTCCTACGCATGGCTGCAGGTTTAATTTCTTAAAGCACATCTCTGACCACACAATCTTAGAATATAAATAGCACTGTTAAGTATCTTCTGAGGCTAAAATATGATTCCACGGTACTTCTTGGAAACACTGCAACCAAGAACAGAAGTCCAGAATGCTTACTAAAAACCATTCCTTCAATGCTCTTTCATAGCTAAAATCAAGAAGGATCAAAGACGCTGTTAGACTGCATTATACATACAAGAGGGCTGCTGCTGCTGCTGCTAAGTCACTTCAGTTTTGTCCGACTCTGTGCGACCCCACAGACGGCAGCCCACCGGGCTCCCCTGTCCCTGGGATTCTCCAGGCAAGAACACTGAGGTGCTTTGCCATCTCCTTCTCCAATGCATGAAAGTGAAAAGTGAAAGTGAAGTCGCTCAGTCGTGTCCGACTCTTAGCGACCCCATGGACTGCAGCCCATCAGGTTCCTCCGTCCATGGGATTTTCCAGGCAAGGGTACTAGAGTGGGGTGCCATTGCCATCTCCGATACAATAGGGCAGTAGTTCTCAAATGTAAGTGGGCATAGGAATCCCTGGAGGTCTTGTTAAAACACAGATTGTTACGTCCCATTGCCATAGTTTCGTATTCTGTATGTCTGGAGTAGGCTTTGAGGATTTGTATTTCTAACAAGTTGTGCAGTTATGCTGATGCTGCTGGTCTAAGGATCACATTTGGAGACCATTACTATAACAAGGCAATCAGCTTCTTTTATATCATGTTTATTGGGCAACTGTTACAGACACTCTAAGACGAATCACTAATTTAATCCAACTAAATGTTTTTTAAAACTCTTTTAAATTTAAATTAAGCATTGCATACCCATCAATTGTCTTCAGACACAAGTAGTACAGAACAATCTCAAAGTCAGAGCTATCTGATCTAGAAGTACATTAGGGATTATTACCAGGAGTGAAGGCTACAGATTTATCTTCCTTGTTATGGGTATAATCATTAACAATGACTTGCGTTTTCAAGGAATATTTATCTATCATTCTGAAACTGACTAAGAAGTTACAGAAAAATGAGGCGTAAAAATATGTATTATGTAGGTTGAGGAAGTAATTTTATTTTCCCTTCAGAAAAAATAACTTTGATCCAGTGACTAAATTATAGAACTCAAGACAAGAGTTGGAAAAAGAGATAAATAAGACAAGGTCCTGGCCCCAGGAGCTCACTGTTTGGGGAGAGGAGAAAGACATAAAAGCAAATAAATTAGAAAGCAGGATGATGACTGCAACAAGAAACCAGTGTGATAATGAAACACTAGTGGATTGGTAGAACAACAGAAAAGTCTCCCTAGAAAAGCTTCGTCTGGGCTAAATTTTGAAAGACAAATCAGAGTATATATAAGGTAGTCGATGGGAGGTTGTGGGGAACTAACAAAGATTAAGGCTCAGTGGTTTATTCAGACACTCATATGCAGTTCAATAGAACCAGTATATAAAAGATTAGAATGAAGAACTAGAGTTGTTGTAGAAGAAGGTATGGGGCATTTCATGAACAATGTGCTTTGTCATTTTTTTAAAAATGCAAAAGAAAAATAAGTGCATTTAATCCTGTAAATGAGTGGTTTCAGATTGTATGACTCAAAAAAAACCCCTTGAAGGGGACCAACACAGACTGGAACTTTTTGTTCTGTCAAGTATGAACACTAAAAACATTTTTTTTTTTTACTTCTAATATAATTATTTCATTAAATTAACTAACTGAAAAATAAGTAAACAAACAAGTGCATGGTATATAAATTAAACTGAAATGAAAAATTATCTGGACCTTTTTTTTCCTTTCACCAGAGGCCAAGTAACACTCTGCAACAAGCCAACACTAGCACCAGACCAGAATCTGCAATGGACAGCCATGAGTGGTTTTAGCAGGGGACACTGTCAGATCTGTATTTCAGGATAACTCCCGTCATTAGTGTAGAGCATGAATTACAGTAGCAAAACTAGCAGCAAACAAGACTAGAGGAATGAATTAAAAGTTTATGCCAGCAGTCCACACAAGAACCAGGACAGGGCTGAATCAAGGCAGTATTCATGAGAATGGAGAACTGGGAACAGAGACCACACTCACTAATGAGGAAGAAACAAGAGTGACTGGTGTCTTAACTGAATGTAAAGGTTGAAAAAGGAAGAATGTTTCCAACTTTGGCAGCCAGATTCCTTCATACACAACTGAGAACACTTTTTCTCAAATGAAGGGAAGTTATATCCAGTGGGGAGCAGAAAGATTAGTATTGGGTAGACAGAATGTGAGGAGGCTCTTGGCAGAGAAGGCTGAGTTGGGATAAGGAACTAAAGAAGTAAGACCAACAGTGTAGACTAAAAAGAGAAGAGGACTCATTGACTTTATTCTTTTACTAAATAACTGTTTACTGGGCACGTGGTACGGAGCAGCCACTGCTTCAGGTGATGCCGGCAGAGCAACCACACAGAATCCCCATCCTCATGAGGTTGAAAAGTAGCACAATCAACCTGTTACTCTGGAAGGATCTCTCTGGCTGCTTGAGAACAGACTGCAGAAGGGCAAGAGCAAGGGAGAGAGGGGCAGAATATAGTAATCTGCACCAGCGATGGTGGTAGCAGTGACACTGCTAAGAAGGGTCAACTCATGAATACCTTTCGAAAGTACAGCTGAAAACCTGCTGATGGACAGACCAGAGACTTGAGCAAAAGAAAACAAACAAGGTGTCAGGTATGACCAATCTGACAGCTGGAGTTGCCATTTACTGAGAAAGGAAAGAAAGATGCCCGGAGGATGGGGGTTTGGAGAAGAACAGAGAAAGCTTCATTTTGAACACATTCAATCTGAGATTCTAACTTGATATTTAAAGTGGATATGTCAAGTAAATAGTCAGAAATACAAGTCCAGAATTTAGGGGAAAGCTCCAGGATGGAGACAGAAATTAAGAGGCTCAGAGAACATCAATATTTGAGGGTAAAATAATGGATGGACAACAAACGGAAGAAACCAGAAAGGTAGAATTGGGAAGGTACGAACTGAAGTAACAGTGAGTGCTGTCGTGGACATAGGAAACAGCTTCAAGAACCAAGTCATCAATAGGTGCAAATGTGTGAGAAAGATCAATTTAGGCATGAGCATGAAAAGTGAAAGTGAAAGTGAAGTTGCTCAGTGGTGTCCGACTCTTTGTGACCCCGTGGACTGTAGCCCACCAGGCTCCTCCGTCCATGGGATTCTTCAGGCAAGAATACTGGAGTGGGTTGCCATTTCCTTCTCCAGGGGATCTTCCCAACCCAGGGATCGAACCCAGGTCTCCCACATTGCAGGCAGATGCTTTAACCTCTGAGCCACATGAGCATAAACTTGGCAATTTCCTCAAATAGGAAGAGTGACACCATTTCTCTGAAAAAGGAAAGGAAAAGATGGATAAGGACTGAGATAAGAGTAAGCTGAGTAGAGAAAGCTGAAGGAGTCATTTTTGGTGGCCTCTATTTTCTCTGTGAAAGAGAAGAAAAGTACAGCAGTGAGGAGACCATAAACAGTATCCAGAGAAGATGTCTGCACAACAGGAAAAATGTTTATAATTCCTGATAAACAGAGTGAAAAAGGGAGTTGACCCAAGTTTGACCCTAGGACAAAAGACTGAGTGGATATTGAAGAATTTTTATAATATTTGTAGTGACACAAAATATGTACTCATTTATTCTTCCATTGACCATGAAAGGTGAAAGTGAAGGTTGCTCAATCATGTCCAAATCTTTGCAACCCCATGGACTGTAGCCCACTAGGCTCCTCTGTCCATGGGGATTCTCCAGGCAAGAAAACTGGAGTAGGTTGCCATGCCCTCCCCCAGGGGATCTTCCCAACCCAGGGATCAAACCCAGGTCTCCTTCATGAAGGCAGATTCTTAACCATCTGAGCCACCAGGGAAGCCCATTGAGCTGTTCAAAATCAACTCTGCACCAGTCAGCATCCTGGGCTTTAAGGAAGGAGAAGATGACAGGAAGAGGAAGACCCCTGCTCTACCGAGGTTATACTCTAGTCTGGGAAAATAGACATAAACAAGTACACATAGCTAACAGAAAGAAGTTCAAGGGGACAAATTCCTCAGACGGGGAAGACTTGGGTGTGAGGGACATCTCTGGGGAGGTAAAAGCTGAGGAACAGTCATGCCAAGATCTGAAGGAATACGTGGCTTTCTAGTCACCTGCATCATTGTGTAACTTTCTAAGCAAGAGCTGGCTGCTCCAGTGCGAGATGAGAGGAGGGGGACTGGGAGGGGTGGCTGCACCCAGATGCTCTGAGGACCTCAAGGATGAGGGCCTGAACAGCTCTGAACCTGCCTGTAGTGGCACGGCTGGGCTGGGAAGGAGGAAAGAGAGGCCAGAGGAGCAACAGGTGGGTGCAAGGTGAACATATCAAATTTTATGAACTCACTTCATTTGACTATTGCCTGCAAATCACTAGCTAATTGAGAGAAATACTAATTAAGAAGGATCTGCTTCAGTCTAAATTATTTGGAAGTACAGATACTTTAAGAGTCATCAACATTTGGGATGAAACTGTAGATAAAGTAGTTAAATAGAATTCAAGTTATACAGGCTCCTAGAAACACATTCACTGTACCACACGTGTTCAGTGCAGTTCCTGAGTGAAAGTTCAAACTTAAAACTTCTACAATAAACGGAGAAATTACCTTATCAATATCCTCCTCTTCGTCTTCCTCTTCTTCCTCTTCTGAAAAGTCAAGGAGTTTCTTTGCTAGCAACGGATGCCACTGAAGACACTTGCGCTTTGGTCGTTTTCCAGTCCCTTCTCCTTCTGCTGAATGATCTTTATTTCTATTACTGCCTTTCATTACTGTGACCTGTGGTAGTGAAAAGAAAAAGAGAAAGAGATATCAAAGTAAATTTGATTAAAACTAGTTTATTTAGCTTCCTTAACTTTAACTGGATTATAGTTTTAATGATTAAAATATCTACCAGCTCAGGCATTTACTGGATTCAGTAAGAACTCTAAGTTAACATAATCAAACATTCATTTTAGCGGGCTAAATTGCTAATAAAACCTGTCTTTTCTGAAATCTTCTTCCTTCCACTTTATAATTTCAGAACTCAAAACCCAAATAGTGTTAAGATGATGATAAGTTATTGTCACCTGTTCATATTTACCCAGGATAGTGTTTCTCAGAGTCTTCCACTAGAGTAATGTGAAAGATGCTTCCCAGGAGAGCAGAGATCCTCCCAGATGTAGGTCTCTCTACATTCTCTGATAGCTCCTAGTTTTTCATTAATACTTTATATGAATTTCACATTCTATACTATGATAAATCTTAGAAGTATTAAGTAAAACGAATGCTTTGTAAGAATGAAATGTTTTAGATTCAAAATAAAACTATTTCATAAGATGACATCCATTTTTAAAAAACTAACTGCATGCAGCCTCCAAGGATCCCGTCCATACACAAAGGCACTCAGTGTGATGAGCACCCACCTGTGATACAAGGCACCAGTATCTGTGCATCTCCCTATTACATATGCACTGCAAATCTGCAATAAGTTTCACTCTCTAGACTTTTTTCCCCAATAGATGACTGTCTGAAATAACTATGAATCTGACAAAATCTTTCAGAAACCTAAATTCTAAAGTATTTTTCAATGACTTAAATTTTTTTTTTCCCTCAATGAAACAACTACATATATTGTAAAGGTGAAAATTGCAAAAAAAAAAAAAAAAAAGATGTACTTTGTCCATTATGCTCAGCCCAAAGTTAAACTACACACAACCAGTTTCTTACATGCTTTCCCATAATTATATAATATTTCTCATTCATTCATTTGAAGTAACATTGATAAATAAATTACTCTTTATACATACTCATGTGAAAATTCACATAATACAGTTAAATACCATCAGTTTAAATGGCTCATGCTGATGACTACAAACACAAATGCAGTTGCCAAAAATCACACAGTGGTGGCCTTCCTGGTCAGTTTAAATTTGCATTGATCCAAATGCTTGCAGAGTGTTATCAATAAACTTTTAATGCGAAGTTGCTAACATTAGGATCCATGAACATACAGTTTCAAGATTCATCTAGTTCTCAAGTCTTCAAAACAATACGATATAGGCAATTTTTTATCTTCCTTCCTTGTTTTTGGGTTTGAGGGTCACATTTAGGTCTTCACTTCAAAATCAAAAAATATTCACTAATGTTTCCTTCTAGAACTTAGAAGACTTCATTATTTTAAAAAATGTAAATAACTAATCAATCTGGAATTCATTCTGACAAGGGAATGAGGTGGGGATTGAGCTTATTTTTTTCTCCCCAAAATACCAAACCAACTATTTCAAACCATTTATTAAATCCTCCTGCTTTCCCCCAACCCATGTATATAAGTCCATTTCTGGACCATCTTCTGTTAATAATCTTCCCCTCTGTTTTCCCATCCTTTGACCAATTCTAATATCTTAATGGATAATATCATTCTGTACCTTCTCCTATATACAAATATATCAGTAAACACAGCCACTTAAAACGTCTAAGCTGAAAATTTCATGCTTTAAGTTAATCAGTTTGATCATCCTCATTTTTAATAACCATATATTTAAAAATAAGAATGTATTGAAATTTTCTCAATTATTTCATAATTGATAGGCATTAAGATTACTTATCAATAAAATCTTCATTTTAATAATTTTTTTATCTTCATTCTGATAAAATCTTATTTTTAAAAGCTGTGTCTAGTCAAAAAAAAAAATAATAAGCGGGAGGGTGAGGAGGGGAGAAGAATATGTTCCTGTGGTTTCCCTAGCAAGAAACTTCTGTTGAGCATCTGAAGCAATTACATGATTCCTGTGGCTGCCTCAAGAGTAGAAGTGATTGAGAACTCTAAATGGAATTAGTTATCTGGTATGTTTTTAATAAAGGAACAATAATTTCTTTGAATTGATAGACCAGTTAACAATTCCCAGTCTATCTACAAAAAAAAACTTGGCATAGGCAACCCGATTTCCAAAAATATCAACGCTGTATGGAAAGAAGAGGAAATAGTTATTTTTGTGGCTTACTAATCACTTCAGGATGAGATGCTTGAGTGGTAATTAAACCCATACTGGGTTTTAATACCCAATATTTTATGATATAACACATTTTTTAAATAAGTAAAAGAAATCAGCAGGAAATTTTAAGTCAGGCAAGCTGTTATCAACTGGAGAGGTCAAAGTGATTGCCAGTGCCTAGAGAAAAATATATCATTTAGATTCAATGATTTTGATTATGCTATTTAATTATGCATGAATGTGTTTTAGAGTATGTGCCTTTGTATATATTTATGTGTAATTTCAATTTCAAACAGAATACAAAATGTCAAGAATCAAATGAATGGATGGTATATGTGGCTTTGGGGTTCAAAACAACCACATTAACCTCCTTCTACCACACTGCTCCGCTTCTTTCCACAAAGCTGCCAGGCCACTATGACACTGTGTCTCCTCTCTGATACTCCCCAAATTAATCTCTCCACCCCCATGAAAACAACAGAAAGATCCTATATTGCTAATGATACCAATCACATTTTCTCCTGAATTACAATTATGTGGGTACATCCTACCTCCATCACTAAGCCTTCTCCTTGATGATCCAAGACTAGTTAACTTTATACACCCAGAAGCATCTGGCTTATCAGAACATCAAGATAGGTTAGTTGTGAGGGTTGCTGTAAGCAACCATATGAAACTCCATGCTAAATTATGGTGATAATTCACTATTTATACACTAGAATGGCTTCAAAATTAACACCTTCTCTTTCATTCCTGTGAATTCAGATATTCTTTCTTGAGTGACAAAAAGGAGGTCTGACAACTACATATAACAGTGAATGCAGGCCTAGGTGGCAATGTTCTGTTGGGAGAACCATTGACTACCTGGGCTGTGGGGGAAAAAAGAGAGACAACTAGCACAGAGTCTAGAACAAAACAGGAGGAAAACAAGTATTTTTAGCATGAATAAAATAAGCGAACTGAAGACAGAAAACTTGGGACAAAATAGTCAAGAAAAGTGTGTCTGATCTAATGACCATGAAATACCCCAACTATAAACTAGACACTTTAATAACTTATAGTTTTCTGATTACTTTTTAAATCACCATGGATCTATTTTCAAACTGTTGAAAGAAGGCAAGAGTCCATGGAGGGTAGGGGTGGGGGTGTTCCTGATTACCATTCAGAAGTAATGAGAAAGAGAAGAATGAAAGAAAAGGTGAAGAAAAACATCTAAGAAAAAATAAGGGCAAAGAAAGCATATAATTTTGAGATTTAAGTATATTACTTATTTCAACAGACAGGAGGAGGGAAAATTGTTACTTTTTGACAGTAACAGAGACCTACCTTTGTAACTATTTTGCCACTAAAAACCCCACACATTTTACAGTTTGGTTTCTTGTTCTGGTAAAAGAGCAAATTAAGCTAGCAATCTACAGGTAATGAATTAAGCAACTGGGGGACTTTGTTCAAAAGGGGTTCTTTTTCCTTTCTACATGGCAATTCTAGAATAACTGAAGTCAGGTTATTTTTACTATCAGTGGACTCTGTACTTGAAAGAATCAATATCATAAAATTAGGTTGCTGAGATCAAATGATGGAGGCTGAAGGTCCCTATCCAAATTACAGTTGGCTTTTGAACAACTCAGGTTTGAACTGTGAGCGTCCACTTATACATGAAACTTTTTCAGTAAAAACAGACTATATTACTACATGATCAATTGCTGGTTGAATCTACTGACCAGAGAGCCAAGGATACAGGTAGGTGACTGTATAGTTACATAACCCCAACATTCAAAAGTGGACTGTACTGAATGATATTTATTTATCTTATAAAAATACACCAACCCATGTGTACCCTTTTCTTTGCCAGGAAGAGTTGCCCTAGATACTAATAAGACTAAACCAAATGTAAATCAACTTGGTGATACATTAGGAAAAACTTCATTTAACTTTTTTCAAATGCAGCAAGCCCATTCATGAAGACCTTCACTGAGATCAAACTTCATGATAAATTTAAGGAAGAAATATCATAAAAGAAACAATACAGAGTGAATACCACATTTAACAAAAGAAAACCATGGACACTGACACCTAAAGGCCTCATTTAGAATCCTGCCTATACCACTAACTGCTCAGTGTAAAGCTGTTTATCTTGCTGGTCTCTCTTCACATTAAAACTATGTTAACAGCTCTACTGTGAGAACACTTTTCATGTAACACCCAGCACACAGCCTGGCACCAAGACAGTTCCCACTCCATGGTAGTAAACCGTCCTGACACCCACGGGCTTTTTAGAGGGAGTATGGGTTCAAGAGACAGCAAGGGCTCGCTTTAACGCAGCCTAAGATGCTGTTGGAGAGAGAACATAGAGGACTCCCATTCAACAGTGGTCCATGTTCTTTCATCTCCAGCCTCAGAAACTGAAAAAGAAAGATGCAAAGTTTCTGTTCTTTTGTATGAGTGATATACAGTCAGAAATGGACCCT
This sequence comes from Oryx dammah, assembly GCF_014754425.2. NCBI lineage: Eukaryota > Metazoa > Chordata > Mammalia > Artiodactyla > Bovidae > Oryx > Oryx dammah. The sequence continues at coordinate 104,046,630 of NW_024070186.1, forward strand.
TCGCACAGTCATAAATTCTGTAAGATCCTCTATTCTTTCTATCTTCTTGTCTCTCTACTTGGGCAATCAGTAAATTTTGGCTTTTAAAACACTGTGTAAATGTAACTGTGTCACAGGGGTATTTTAGAGTTTAAACTGTTTCCTGAATGTCCAATAAAACTCCATTCAAATCATATTACTGGAAATTCAGACCAAATGAGATAGGGGAAGGTGAGGGAGGCTATGAAATCTCATTGTTGGACAGCCACACATTCTATTCATAAGTAAACACTCTCCTGGGTCTACCTGAGACTGCAAAGCTTCAGAGCCATCTCAGGCCTACAGCAAAGAAAATCAGCCCCAAGAAATAGTGATAAAGCAGTAGCTCTAGAGCTTCCACATGAGTTAGGGAGACCTGCTTAAACAACTCTTGCGAGAGTGTTGCTGCTTTCAAAATGCTCCTTGCTGCCATTCTTTCAGGGATCCAGCTGAAACAGACACTGGCAGACACCCCAATCTGGAAGCCTTGCTCACTTCCTAAAATTCTTCCATTTTTTGACTTGTGCTTCTATCAAGGCCCAGGTCACATTCACTTCCCTTCTAAAGCTTTCTGTGAAAACCTTAAAGTCAAAATTCATTGCTCTTTGCTCCTGAGCTTTGATCATACTTGACCTTTTCGGTCCAGCACTTACCATGGTATTTCAGTTAGCTTTATCTATCTCCACCCTCTCCCCAGTCGGTTGTGAATTTCTAATGGGAAGGTGTCTTGGTTTCTTGCTTTTTTGTCCCTGGGCCTCAAACTGAGGCTGGTATATAGCAGTTTCTGAAAAGGGTATTTATGGCTTGTAATTTCCTCGCCTGACACTTAACCACATAAAACAATTTCCCAAAATGAAGTGTTCCTAAGGATAATTTTAAAAATAATACTAATATACAACTAATATTTATTAATACTATTTGCTTCATACTTGATATTCATTATCTCATTTAATCTTTGTAAGAACCGTTCAGGCAAGTCCTACGCACTATGCAACCCAGTTGAAGAAGCTGAGGGTTAAGCCATTTGTCTAGGGCCAAACAGTTGGCAGCAGAGGAGCTGGCCCGAGAACCAGGAAGCCTAACTCAAGAGCCCAAACACTTACCTAGGACAAAACTCCAACATAAAGCCTTCCATCTGTTGACTCACTGGGCATTTTCTACAGGACAAACAGCTTAGGAGCCATGGAACTACCTAAAGGGCACTCTGGGGGGTTGGAAGGTATATCCTTTCAAGGTTCAGAGCAGAAGAGCAAGCATACATCTCTGATAACTATAAGTGACAGTTACATTAGACTAACTTTAAAACTCTTTGAAGATTAAAGTTCTACAAGTGCTAATCATTATTTATTGTAATTCTAATGGCAATTCTAAACTGTAGACAGATTAAATGAAAACTAACTCATTCAATACGGTAATACTCTCATCGTAGAAGCAATTCAGTCACTCTATTCATGCAAAGAGTGTCTTTCAATGCACTCCTTATTGAAAAGCAGTAGCTCTTCAAGTTGAAACTTTAACTCTGTCAAGATGTTATCTACATGCTCTTCATGAATACTAATAAGACACCAACAATTCAAATAGTGGCTTAGCTACACTGGCAGTACTGGTCCCTGACCCCTCCCTTCATAAAGGAATCTGTGTCCTAAGATCTTTAACACTTACACTTCATGACATTTAGCCTTAGGAGGGCTTAACATGGTTCTCAAAATGCATGCTGCTCTAGGCTACAGATAGAGACAACAGCTACCCTGAAAGAGATAAGGCACCAAAAGAAGTGGCTGAGGGAGAAAAGCGATTTGCACAGAGAATTCAGTAACAGGCTTGAACGTGTTCCCCATCACACTGCCCTCCTTGCCAAAGCCCAACTCTCTGCTTTCCTGTAATTTTAGGGTGGCATTTACATTCTTCACCATAAAATCCCAAATTCCTAGTCTTCAACAGGTCTAGCGTAACATATTTGCCCCTTTTAGTTTCTAAATGAACATGGGTGTTTTGTTTTTTTTTTAATCCATTTATTACATGGTCAGGGCATAATTATCACCCTGACAAGAATCTGATGTACAAAACAAAGCCAATGGGAGCCTCTTCCTCATTTATTCTCCACACAGCTAAACATATATTTATTGATCACATGCTGAGCTATGCACTGTGGCAGTTAGGTGCCCAGCCTTACCTCTCATCTCATCACCATCTCTGCTGCCTCCGTTCTGCTGGCAGGCAGGTGTCGTCCTGTCTCCCACACCTGCCCTGTGCTTCCTCAGCTCTCCCAGGCCTTCACACTGTACCCCCCACACCCACTCTCACTTCCTATGCAAGTCCCTCTGAACTCTCATTTCTAAGGAGCTATTGTTACTTGCCCCAGCTCCTGTCTCTCTCCTTCCTGAGCACCATTTTTGACCACCCACATTTAATGTCTGTGCCATATTTTTTGAAACTTGACTGTACAACAACTACCATTTTCCCGTATAATACATGTATAATGACGCCATATGAATTCCTCCCAGAGACCCGGGAGGGTAAAGAACATGCCAGATGCCTTTTTTCAGGATCTGTCAGAGCAAATGTCCCTGTGCTAGACAGGGAGTACCTGAGGAAGTGAACACAGAAACAACAGCTTTCTGCGTTCACATTATGCTTTTCCTTTGCTTTGTTTTGCTAGGAGGCAGAAGAGACAGAAGGCTTGAAAGGAAAGCACGCAGAGAAGGAAAACTAAGAACCCAGAGGGTCGCTCAGGAGGAGTGGGAAGAGAGAAGAGGAACGGAAAACTTGACAAGGAGAAGTCACTTCCAAACAGCTGTTGGTACTAGACTAGAGACATTGTTTCGTAGCTTTATTCCATTCTCTGGTCAAAGACTGTCACTATGCTCTCAAAACAGAATATCATAGTACCTTCCCCTCACTAGCACTCTTTTCCTTTCATACCTGGTCTGCTAATTAACCTCAATTCTGAACTCATCCAATGATTTTTCTTTCCCAGTCTATCCCCAGGTTGCTGGCTATTCCCAGTGTCTGACACTACTACAAAAAATTTCCAGTTTCAGGTTGATCCTCAGTGCTCATTCATAATCTTTACTTGTCTTAGTCTTATCCAATCCCACGGTGCCCTTATATTAATAAATTACTGGTTCCTTCTCAAACTTCACTGATAATGAGGAGAATAATAATAGTTATATTTATATATATATATTATGCATAGAACACTTACATATATATAAAATGCTAATATATATATATATATATATATATATTGCTTCGTATGTGCCAGAACATCATGTGAAATGCTAGGGTGGATGAACCACAAGTTGGAATCAAGATTGCTGGGAGAAATATCAACAACCTCAGATACGCAGATGATACCACTCTAATGGCATAAAGTAAAGAGGAAATAAAGACCTTCTTGATAACACTGAAAGAAGAGAGTGGAAAAGCTGGCTTAAAACTCAACCTTCAGAAACTAAGATCATGGCATCCAGTCCCACCACTTTATAAGAAATAGAAGGGGAAAAAGTGGAAATAGTGACAGACTTTTATTTTTTGGGGCTCCAAAATAACTGTGGATGGTGACTACAGCCATGAAATTTAAAGATGCCTGCTCCTTGGAAGGAAAACTATGACAAACCTAGATAGTGTATTGAAAAGCAGAGATAGCACTTTGCTGAAAAAGGTCCACATAGTCAAAGCTACGGTTTCTCCAGTGGTCATGTATGCATGTGAGAGTTGGACCATAAAGAAAGCTGAGTGCCGAAGAATTGATGCTTTTGAACTACAGTGTTGGAGAAGACTCTTGAGAGTCCCTTGGACTGCAAGGAGATCTAACCAGTCAATCCTAAAGGAAATCAGTCCTGAATATTCATTGGAAGGACTGATGCTGAAGCCGAAACTACAATACTCTGGCTACCTGATGCGAAGAACTGACTCCTTAGAAAAGACCCTGATGTTGAAAAAGTTTGAAGGCAGGAGGAGAAGGGGACGACAGAGGATGAGATGGTTGGCTGGCATCACTGACTCGATAGACATGAGTTTGAGCAAGCTCTAGGAGTTAGTGATGGACAGGGAAGCCTGGCATGCTGCAGTCCATGGGGTTGCAAGGAGTTGGACATGACTGAGCGACTAAACAACTGCTAAACATTTTATATGAATTAATTTCTGTAACATTCCATACACCTCTTGGAGAAAGGAACTACAATGGTCACATTTTATATAGGGAGCGACTGGGAATGACAAAGCTTAAACAACATGTCCAAGGCCATTCTGCCAGCATGTGGCAGAGCCAGGATTCAAGCCTAGGGCTTCTGTCCTCAGAGCCCAAGCTTCTCCATATGGTCCTTCCCAGCAAAATCCTAGTCATTCTAAGAAATGCCTTTGCCTCCTGGTTAACAGGAAGATCTACATATGTGGACCCTCTCAAAGTTCCACCCTGCCTACCAATTTCAAAACTTCTTTTCTTCTACTTTTTCTCAAAGGCAGAATTTCAAGGCTGGCTCCTTCTCTCCCTCCCAGCCTGTGCTTCTCATCTTTCCTGCTCCCCTGGACCATTAGATGTTCAGTTTGATGAAGTACTGATGAATTCTCACCAGCTGCTCCCAGTAAAAACCTGCTCTTTTGGCCTGGACACAATTTCAATTCTAAAGCCCCCTCTGAATCCTCCTCCTTTAGCTAGTCCTCTATTTGGGTGCAAACTGCCCTCCAGCCAACAGGCCAGGAGACTGCCTAACCCCAAGCCACAGAACTAGCAGCCAAGAAGAACTGGCTTGCTTGGTACTAACGTTGTTCACAGGCTCCACCTTGCACTTCACTTACTGACTTGTTTCCTAATCTTCTCGGTTCTAAAATCCAGGATTAATTTCCTAGAAAGCACTCAAGGCTCATTCCAACCGTGCCACAGGCTCTGGCTTCCTTCTCCAACTCACTATGATTCACGCTTGCATCTTTAATTTCTAGACTCTCAGAGCAAACATATTGCCTCCACCATATCCATGAGGGACTTGCCAGAGCCCACATGGTACTCAGAAACTGGACATTCCTTCCCTTCACAGAAACATCTGGAAAATATGCACATCTTTTCTACTTCCTGACCAATTCCAATCATTGCAACTGGCTTCTAGCGCTGATACCTAATCTCTCACCACGTTCTGTCCCTTCTACAGCCTAATATATGGTCTGCTCCTCTCCATTCCCCACGCTGGCTCAGCGGTCTTGTCTTCCTCTCTATGGCTGCACTCACTTCAATTCTCCACACTACAAATACGTGCTCATGCCCTTCTGCATATGAAATCTCTTCAGCAGTCCCTCAATGTACTCAGGAAGGTGTCCAGACCTCTGCCTTCATACAGCACATAAGATTCTTCCTGACTTCGTCCCTACTTGGTTTTAAGGCTCACGTTTCTTTGCTCCATTCTCACTCTTAAAGTTCTACCTACACTGAGCAACATGCTATCACCTGGAACTCACCTCTTAGTATCTGCACGACTGCTCCCTGCCGTGAGGCTAGTAGGCCTGCTTCAGGCCGGAGCCTGGATCTCACATCAGCTCCCACTGGCCCTTACTAGTCTGAGAGAGAGGTGCTTCTTGGGTGTCCCCACAACACCCTACACTCAATATCCCCCAGTGAAACGGCGTATTTCCCTTGTTACATCCCTCTTGGCTTTGACAGTTATGGTATGAACTTGAGCCCACTCGTTCAGTGAAGAGTCTCAGGTCTGCTCCCTGAAGCCTCTTCCTGTCACCTTTACTGCTTCTCATCTGCCCCTGCTTCTTTTCTGCTCCTTCCCCACCATCCCTGGCTCTTCCTTCCTGCCTTGTGACCCTCCATCGCAAGAGATTCCTTACACCAAGTTCAAATGGCATTCTCAAACTCCCAAACCAGAACTGCTGACAATTTTACTTGTTTGGAAATACTAGCTTCTAGGCAGCAAATGTTAAAATGACTCAATGAACAATTTTGACCTCATAAGAGAGATAATTACTATTCTCTTTTCTCTTGTACCCATCACTGAACACTAATCTTACATGTACCAGTTTAAATACAGCCCTTTAAATAGTAAGAATGATCATGCATATTTTTACAAATATTTTAAAATATTTATATTAAAACTTTACCAGGACTTGCCTGATAGCTCAGTTGGTAAAGAATCTGCCTGCAATGCAGGAGAAGGGATAGGCTACTCACTCCAGTATTTCTGGGCTTCCCTTGTGGCTCAGATGGTAAAGAATCCGCCTGTAATGCAGGAGACCTGGGTTCCATCCCTGGGTTGGGAAGATCCCGTGGAGAAGGGAAAGGCTACCCACTTCAGTATTCTGGCGTGGAGAATTCCATGGACCGTATAGTCCATTGGGTCTCAAAGAGTCGACACGACTGAGCGACTTTCACTTTCACAATAACTAAAGTTAAAAAAAAATTTTTTCATTTATATTGACTTAAAAAAATTCTAAACGAATCCAGACCTTTTTATTCGTCTGGATGTCTTTCACCATCCTGATCTCTACTTACAACTTAAAAAACAAAACCAGAAACAATAGTTTCTGTTAAGAATCAACACTCTAGGATACCTCTAGATGGAAATCTCTTTTTCCTAAGCTAATATTCTTTACTCTTAAGTGATGGCAAATAATTTTAAGTTACATTTAAATTTAGTTCACTTAATAAAGCAAAACTTCTCCATCTTAATGGTTACAAAACAAAACTATTTTCCCATAACATTAGAAAGAAATCGCTCTTATTTTAGAAGTTGTAGTGTTTACTGAAGCAGCTTATCCTAGCTTCTGCAACGCCCACCTGCTTTACATTTTGGCACACTAGAACTGAGTTAATTTGTCATTTTCCAGATTACATACTGTAAGAAGGTAGGATGTTGCTTATCTTTATATTCCCAAATGCTTGGAATACTGCCTTGACTATATTATGCAATTAATAAAAAGTGCTTAAAATGCATTAACTAAAATGATTTTGTATCAGATTGTGCACTTGCCAAGGAAATTAATTAGAATACACAGGGAGTTATGATACATTTATAGTTTCTGTTTAACTAGAGTTAAGCAGAAAAACCATTTGTTTTATACCTGCTTCATACTTGGTAGATTTTTTTTCTTTAAATATTTTCTGACTTAATACACATGATACCAAAGTGCTTATTTGCAGCTTCAGAGCCATAATAGTGCCCTATTCAAAACATTAAACATTCCATCTATATTCTTATTAGGTGTTACAGTCCTTTTGAGTGCTCGGTCTGATTGCTTTAACTTCAGTGCCAAGTACTCAATGCTCTTTTCCTTTATTCAAGAAATGTATTAAATCCATGGTATTTGTTTTAAAAAGTCCTTCAGTTCATAGAACTAACAACATAAGTTTCTATTTCTATACCATTTGCCTGTTTACTCCCCCTCTCTGGAAAACTACCAAAGAGAGAACATAAATAGCTAGACATTTTAGGATGACCCGAAATTCATTCTTCCTTCCATTTTTCTTTCAATGCACAGTATGCAAATGGGTATTACCCACACAGAGTTCCAGAAAAACATTTATTTCTGCTTTATTGACTATGCCAAAGCCTAATGACTGTGTGGATCACAATAAACTGTGGAAAATTCTGAAAGAGATGGAAATACCAGACCACCTGACCTGCCTCGAGAAACATACAAGTTTCTCAACAGTCAGAACTGGACATGGAACAACAGACTGGTTCCAAATAGGAAAAGGAGTATGTCAAGGCTGTATATTGTCACTCTGCTCATTTAACTTATATGCAGAGTACATCATGAAAAACGCTCGGCTGGAAGAAACACAAGCTAGAATCAAGATTTCCAGGAGAAATATCAATAACCTCAGATATGCAGATAACACCATCGTTATGGCAGAAAGTGAAGAAGAACTAAAGAGCCTCTTGATGAAAGTGAAAGAGGAGAGTGAAAAAGTTGGCTTAAAGCTCAACATTCAGAAAACGAAGATCATGGCATCCAGTCCCATCACTTCATGGGAAATAGATGGGGAAACAGTGGAAACAGTGTCAGACTTTATTTTTGAGGGCTCCAAAATCACTGCAGATGGTGACTGCAGCCATGAAATTAAAAGACACTTACTCCTTGGAAGTAAAGTTATGACCAACCTAAAAAGCAGAGACATTACTTTGTCAACAAAGATCTGTCTAGTCAAGGCTATGGTTTTTCCAGTGGTCATGTATGGATGTGAGAGTTGGACTATTAAGAAAGCTGAGCACCAAAGAATTGATGCTTTTGAACTGTGGTTTTGGAGAAGACTCTTGAGAGTCCCTTGGACTGCAAGGAGATCCAACCAGTCCAATCCTAAAGGAGATCAGTCCTGTGTGATGTTGAAGCTGAAACTCCAATACTTTGGCTACCTGATGAGAAGAGCTGACTCACATGAAAAGACCCTGATCCTGGGAAAGATAGAGGGCAGGAGGAGAAGGGGACGACAGAGGATGAGATGGTTCGATGGCATCACCAACTCGATGGACATGGGTTTGGTTAGCCTCCAGGAGCTGGTGATGGACAGGGAGGCCTGGCATGGTGTGGTTCATGAGGTCGCAAAGAGTCGGACACGACTGAGCAACTGAACTGAACTGATTACCCATAAGATATGTGGTGTACTAAGGCATCCTGGAATATTTTTCTTACAACCTAATTTTCTTACAACCTAATTTTGCTCCCTCTGCTGGTCGAAGTTTTATCCTCTAGCATCCTATTTAAATACAAAAGGCAGTGTTTTATACTCTAAAGAAAATTAAAAACTCCCCTATAAAAAATTATAAATAAAATTCCAAATAAACTTGGAAAATCACTTAAGAAGCTCTTCTGTATCAGGGCATGGCATTAGATGACTTTAGGGAGAAGCAGTCTTCCCGGTATTGAATTAAAGGCAGGGATTTTCCAATTTAGTTATAATTTTTCCTCTAAGCAAGATCCTTACCTCTACCAAGACAATTTCTCATTAATTCAGCTCTTTTTAACCTGGAATTTCCACAGTACTTTGCAGTAAGTGTCTAACCAAATCTTTCCATATTTACACAGACAGCAGTACGGAGAGAGTAGGCAGGAGGGAGCACTCTCACTCACACATATAGTGATTTGTCACGGCAGCAACAGTTAATGGCCGAACACATGATCGACACGGGGCTACAGGGCTTCTCGTATGCCTGCACTGGTTTTTCCTTTCACCTTCTTTTTTTTCAAAGATGAAAGCTATTTTGCTGACATATCTAAACAAATTGCTTTGATTTAGATAATAAAGCTCTTTATAATAAGAAATAGGAGGTACATTTCACTAATAAGTTGTAAATACATTTTCTAATAAGAAAAATCAGTACTGGTCTAAAAACTTCCCGGTTACTTTAACTGCTACTTCCTGATCATGAAAGACATTGTGACTTAAATTTTACCTGTTTATCTAATATGACACAGTCCTGTGAAGTGGGTAGAAGTAAGCCCATTTCACAGCTGAGGAAGCGGAGCCTTGCAGAGATTTACGTAATCTCCCCAATGTCACGGAGGGACGAAACAGGGGCACAGCCTAAAGGCTTGGGCTTTAATCTCTAAGCATAAGTACTTTCTTCCACACGACTGTATCACTGATTTTATTTTTAAATCAATACATTTATTTTGAGAGGAAAAGTAATGCCACTTTATAAGCCTTTTTGAGCATTTGTTTAGTGCCTTAGCATTTACTTAGCTAGAGAATTCCTAAATTTCCATTTATATTTCAAAACAGTCCTTTGTATGGATTTAGACATACTCCGTACACTGGGGGAAGGGAGGGATCTGGAGTAAGAAAGCATATGTATCTGCGAATATTCAGTATACTTTCCTTCACTTTGCATTTTGTAAATATTGATGCTGCAGCTCCCAGAGTGCTCTCATAAGTAGTTATGACTGACAGTCCATGAGTGCTGTGTCTCTCAAAACAAATATGCTTTACTGACAGAGAGCACGTGAACCTCCATCTAATTATTGTGAGAGGCAGGGTGGAACAAACAACATGATTCCTCAGCTCAGTTTGGCATTCTCCACTGAACACGATAGGCAGGTTCCAGTTTAACACATACGCTGCTGCTGCTGCTGCTAAGTCGCTTCAGTCGTGTCCGACTCTATGCGACCCCATGGACGGCAGCCCACCAGGCTCCCCCCGTCCCTGGGAATCTCCAGGCAAGAACACTGGAGTGGGTTGCCATTTCCTTCTCCAATGCATGAAAGTGAAAAGTGAAAGTGAAGTCGCTCAGTTGTGTCCGACTCTTCGCGACCCCATGGACTGCAGCCCACCAGGCTCCTCCGTCCACGGGATTTTCCAGGCAAGAGTACTGGAGTGGGGTGCCACTGCCTTCTCCAACACATACCATGAAAGCCGGTCATTTCCATGAACAACAAAACAGATCTGCCATGTAATCCTAGAGCAGAGTACATCTTCCTATGGTTCTTGCAAATATTTTTAAGAGTAAATGAAAATTCACTGCATATTTAATACAAAAAAAGGTGAACCTGGAGCTCACCCCTGATTGTTTCTCAGTGATGTGGGTAAATGTTGTTGTTGTTTAGTTACTAAGTCATATCCGACTCTTTTGTGAGCCAATGGATTGTAGCCTGCCTGGCTCCTCTGTCCATGGGATTTCGGTAAAGAATCTGCCTGCAATGCAGGAGACTCATGTTTGATCCCTGGGTTGGGAAGATCCCCTGGAAAAGGAAATGGCAACCCACTCCAGTATTCTTGCCTGAAGAATCCCATGGACGGAGGAGCCTGGCAGGCTACAGTCCATGGGGGCACAAAAGTCGGACACGACTTAGCAACTACACCACCACCACGACTAATTTGTTCTTGAGAGATAGGCAAATTCCTCCTACAGCTTCTTTGTAGCTCCTCTTGGGAGACCTCCTGATTCCAAGTCAACATTTGCCAATGCAGGGAATATAAGAGATGTGGGTTTGATCCCTGAGTTGGGAAGATCCCCTGGAGAAGGAAATGGCAACACACTACAGTATTCTTGCCTGGGAAATCCCATGGACAGAGGAGCCAGGCAGGCTGCAGTCCATTGGCTCACAAGAGTCGGATATGACCTAGTAACTAAACAACAACAACGTTTACCCACATCACTGAGAAACTATCAGCGGTGAACTCCAGGTTCTGGGACTCCCCTGTCAGTGCAAAGTCTGCCAGCTCTCACATGGCTTCTCCTACTCTGAGCAATGGCAAAAATTGCCCTTTGAAAATATCGTGAAAAGAACTGTTCAGATCCTGGTTGATTGTAGTATTATTTAAGACTGGAGTAGGGGCTACAACTTTCCACGGGATGAGGGAACAGGAAGGAAGTCAGGTGGCTGACCACTCCTGAAACCTCAGGCTTGACTTAAGAACTGGGTGGCACTTAACGGGAAAGTAATGCTTAGGGGGCGCTTCTCTCGTCTCTCAGTGGTAAAGAATCTGCCTGCAATGCAGAAGCCACAGGACACGTTGGTTGATCCCTGGGTCAGGAAGATGCCCTGGAGAAGGAAATGGCACCTCAGTCCAGAATTCTTACCTGGAGAATTCCATGGACAGAGGAGACTGGCGGGGTACTGTCCTTAGGGCTGCAAACAGCTGGACAGTGACTTAGCATGCACACACGCACGCAATGCTTAAGGGAACACAGAACTGGATGGAACTTTGTTGGCATTCACACAGAAACTGGTCAATGATAACCTCAGACAGGTGTAAAGTGCAGTAACATTTTATGTTTCTTATATCCATTTTTCTCTTGTTTGTAGAGTTTTTGCATAGAGAGAAGATGGGATATATGGGACCAATAATAGTACTGGATTAAGAATAAGGATATCCAACATCTAGCCCTGGTTTTCACCTCACCAAAAGAGAAAGACTCAATACCAGACCTGTTCAAGGACAAAGCTGCAACTGCATAAGTAGGAAAACTGTGGAAATTCTTCATGCATCAAAAGCTTGGTCTAGATGACCCTGCAGGTACATCAGTACCACTCTCTGCTATGATTTTGACCTTGATGTCTCCAGTGGAGACCAGGCTGTACTGCAGAGTTCCCCCTCTCCTATACAAAGGCCTTCATTCCCCTCTCTCACCTCCTACCAGGAAGATAAAGACATAATAAAGCAGCTTTCACAACCCCTAACATAGCCTTTACACTGGTGACAATTTCTTACCTGTCGAGGTGGGTCTTTTAAAAACTGCCAACAGTGATTCTGTATCATTCTTCCCACATTGCTTTTCTTATAGTCTATGCCCACCTCTCTTACCATTAATTAACACTGCATTCTTTAATTTGAAAATTGAACCCAATTTTGAATTTTGTGTATCTTCATTAAGTTGTTTTTAATTACTGACATTTTAAACACTTTCCCTGTGCTTTGTCAGAATTCCATATTAAGGAAAAATAACTTTTCCAACACTTACAGAAGACTTAGCAGCATGTTTTTAGGGAATGCATAAGGAAGTTTTTTTTCCCCTTAAAAGTCCATTTCTAACAGCTTCAAATCCAGGCTATGGAAACTCTTAGTATTTTTTTGTTTTACTTTATAAATAATTGAATGTATGTTTTATTATACTTCCCAGGTGGCACAGTGGTAAAGAACACAACTGCCAGTCAGGAGATGCAAGAGACTCAGGTTTGATCCCTGGGCTGGGAAGATCCTGTGGAGTAGGAAATGGCAACCCATTCAAGTATTCTTGCCTGGAAAGTTCCGTGAACAGAGGACCCGGTGGGCTACAGACCATGGGGTCGCAAAGAGAGGGACACGAGTGCGCACACACACACACGCACCTTCTTATGGAGACGCTCAACTCTCAGATACCAGGAGATTCAGATGGCTAACAAGTCGGTTAGGATTAAACCACCTTTGATCTCCTTTCACATTTATTAAGAATAACAGAATCCTGGAGAATCTGAAGTAAAACTCTATGACTCTGGAAAACCTGAAGACCACAATATGCAGCTCAGACAGGTAATAAATGTGGCCAAATCTGGGACTTTAAATCCTGGGTCTCTTCACATAAATCCAAACCATTCATGTGCCAAGAGGGGAACTATCTGTGACACTGAAGAGCTCCCTGGTGATGGAAAGATTAATGGGAATTAGAGGCGCCCGAAATCTTAACAGTAGACAAACAGGGCTGTCCTTGACACCTGAAAGTGCTGAACTGTTAACTGTGCCAAGCCCAGGCAGCTACTGTCACTAGTCTTCCAGACCATGTAAAACGTTTACTTTCTGCCTAAAACTTACCACAGGTTTATAGTCATAGAAATCCAGTCATCATATATTCATTTAAATATTTTAACCTAATATTTAGAATTTACAAAGTCAAAGAGAATGCTGTGTAATAGAAACAATGTGCCCACGTGCACGCTCAGTCGCTTCAGTCGTGTCCAGCTCTTTGCGGTCCCGTGCACTGTAGCCCAGCAGGCTCCTCTGTCCATGGGATTCTCCAGGCAAGCATACTGGAGTGGGTTACCACGGCTGCCTCCAGGGGCTCTCCCCAGTCCAGGCGTGGAACCTGCTTCTCTCATGTCTCCTTCATTTACAGGTGGATTCTTTACACCTAGCGCCACCTGGAGGGCTTCACTGGCGGCTCAGTCAGCAAAGACAGCCTGTAATGCAGGAGACCCAGGTTTGATCCCTGAGTCAGGAAGATTCCTCGAGGAAGGAAATGGTGAGCCACTCCAGTATTGTTGCCTGGGAAATCCCATGGACAGAGTGGCCTGGCAGGCTGTATAGTCCATGGGGACATAAAGAGTCAGACACAGCTTAGCAACTAAACCACTAAAGCCACTACCTGCAAAGTCCAAAAACAATAATAACACTTTCAATTCAAAAATTTATTTTCAACTTCATAAAGTACATTTTTATTGTAAATAAAAGAAGACTTGTAGTTTAAAACTGAAAACAGAATTTTCATGCATACAGTGTGCTTTTTTCCTTTCTGAATTTAATCATACATCAGGACACTATTCTAACTATAATCATTAGTTCACCTAGTCCTCAAAACAACTCTATGAAAAAGGGAGCATAATTATCCACATTTTACAGAGAAAGCAGCTGAGCTTGGAGGGAAACCTTCCCAGGGTAACAGATAGAAAAGTGGTGCATTGGACACCAGGATTCAGACTCAAGTGGTCCAGCTGCCATGCTACATTGCTATTCAATATGTCTTATCCATTAGAATTTGGGGAAATGATAAATACTGCAGTGGTAATACATTTTTTAAAGTGGGATTAAACTAAGAAGTCTCCTTTTGAGTCCTCTGAAGGTCAAGAGAGGCTCAGAAGTAAAACATGATGATTATCTTTGTCACCTTTTAACCTGTGATTTTCTTTTTCAAGTGACATGCATCATGTACTACTGAAGTGACTTAGTATAGCTTAACCTTGCTGTAATAAGCATTATGAGTCTGCATTAAAATTAAATCATTGCCTTACCTGGGTAGTTTATAAGGGTTGTATTATTAAATGTCCTTGAGTTCATTTAAAACAGAGTCCAGATAAATACTTTGTTGGGTGATTCCCTCCCACCCCAACTCTTAGTTGTGTATTTCATAAGAAAAACTTGCTTTACTTAGTATTTCCCAGATATACTGGAGCCCATATATTATGCCAACCTTCAAAATCTCTTGAGAGTCATCTAAGAGGAGTTTTTGGAATGCTAAATCTTAATTTCTCCTCTATTACTACAAATTTCAAATACAGGGTAGGATAAAGCAAAGTATGTGGAGGGCGGTGGGCAACAGGTACAGGAGCTATAACTACTTCATTCATAAATACAACAGGATTTGAAGCACAACCACTAATGAGTTTCTGGAATTCTGTAACTGTAAATCCCAAGTTCTATCTGGAATGCTCCCTAAAAATACGGTGGTCAGAAATAAAAGGCCAGGTATCTATCACCAAAAAAGATGAAATTCTTCTAAACACATTGAAAAAGGGACAGGGGTGGGGAAAGAAAGGACATTCTTATACAAAAATTGGATTCTACTACTGCTAAAGTGGAGAGAGGCAAACCAGATTTATCATGGTTGTTTCTAGATACTGGTTTCTACGAGATACAAATTTGGGTTTGCTAACGAAATGGCAACCCACTCCAGTGTCCCTGTCTGGAGAATCCCAGGGACGGGGGAACCTGGTGGGCTGCCGTCTACGGGGTCGCACAGTCGGACACGAGTGAAGCGACTTAGCAGCAGCAATAAAACTGCACAACATTAGAATCAAAAGGGACCTTAGAAATCACAGGTCAACACCCAACAATTTGAAGATCTTGAAAAGTAAGTTCATAAGAGGTTAGGTTTAAAATTAAATAGTCTTATTCTCTGATTTGGTATAAAATTCGGGTTCCTTTTGAGAAAATTATTATCATTACTATTAGGGTTTTTTTTGGTTTGTTTTTTGTTCTTTTTTTTTTTTTCCTTTTACTGAATTACAAACCTGAGATTGCTTTATGGTTGTATTATTAGTAAGACAAATGAGTAAACTGCCATTTAAAAAATTCAGAAATTGCCAGGTTTATTTACAATAAAACAACAGAAATAGCTCTTGGTTTCTTTCTCTTGTTCCACTTTCAGCCTATGAAATGAACTGGATCAATATAGGAAAAGCTTCTCATGGGCAACCTTATTCTATTATCAATAGAAGAAGTTGCTGCAGAATGGAACAGCCATGAAATGATCCGTTTCTAGGGCAACTTACAATTCTTTAGGTCCTTGCTATCTGAAAGAATAAAATAGCTCAAAGGAAAACTACACACTAACAAAAAACCTAGTGGGCACAAAATGTAAGAGAGCAAAATCCTACACTGAGAGTTTTAACCGAAAAGCAATCAATACAGAGAAAAATGAGGAAAGCTGAATGAAGGATTCCATGGTTTAGGGGGACTTGTGCTCAAAACAGTATTAGTCAAAATGCTCTAAGACACAGGGAGTATTTCTGTAAGGCATTACTTACAGCAGATAGCAAGCAATCAGAAAAGTGGAAATCAGGGTCCATTACTCATGGCAGGATAAGCTGCATTATCCTGTTACAGAGGCATCACTAACGAGAGCTGATGAAGAAAAACGAAGGGAATGGTGTTTCTTTTACATGTAATTTTCAGCAAACTCTGATGAGTTGCAATCTGGCATCAGTTTTCCTCCCTCTCCTTCTTTCGGTTTCATTTAGAAAAATCATCTAGGTTAGGTTCTTCAAGCGTGACTTTGCAACTAGCCTAATGTGGTCCCAAAGTATCACCTTCAACATTCCTTGGAGGAAGCACCTGATTAAATACCCTCTGGTTAAGCAGATCAAGGTGGCTTAATGCCGATTCCAAGAACAAGAAGCTGTCAAGCTGACAAATTGGTATCTTTACCCTGTTGGATACCATCTCCTGTCAGGAGGGTTTCTTATTTCTTAAAACTTGCTTCTCCACTTTGGCAGCCTTCTAACAATCTATTTAAGGGTATGGCTCCTAAACCTTGTAAATTCTATTTTCCATTCTATTTCTCTACAGATTACACCGTTGACCTCTGCTACTGATCTTGAAGGAAGTTATCTGGAAGCCATCTGCTGTGACCCTAGCACAGAATTAGAACTGCACTTCTACGAGAGCCAATTTCTAAAACAACTCATTAAAAAAGGATCGCCACTACCATGGTGCTATTCTTTCCCCAACCCTTCGTCCAGAGTCAGAAAAAAAAGATGAAAGGCAGGAAGTAGCCTATCAAGTGGTTCTCCTTTGAAGAAAGATAACAAAATGCTGGAATTAAAAGTATATTTGTAATTGCAAAGTTACTCTTCTTAAACAAATTCCAAGTAAAATATCTGCCTTTGATCTTGGAAAAGTATTTTTCTCACTGTTCACAGCTGACAGGGATAGTTCAGTTAGGCACCCCAACTCCCATCTCTGGGAAAAATGTTCCCTGAAATTCAATCATGTCAGTTATTAGCTTCTAGTTGTCAGCCTAGAAGTAGCTGCTTTTATGCT
Source organism: Oryx dammah (assembly GCF_014754425.2). Lineage (NCBI taxonomy): Eukaryota > Metazoa > Chordata > Mammalia > Artiodactyla > Bovidae > Oryx > Oryx dammah. Next base: position 104,063,599 of record NW_024070186.1, read on the forward strand.
CTGCCACTGCTACTGCCTGTGAGAGTTCTGCCTGCTCTGATGATGTGACAAGCTGTCATGGTAACAGCATCCATCTGACCACCTGGCAGACCCTCAACTCCCTCTGTGTGACGCTGGACTGTTGTAGAGAGTCATTCAGCATCTCCTTGGACAAGGACCATTATCAGTAAAACATATGCTGCAACTAAGAAAAAAAGTCTGAGGACCTTAAACCTAAACAGAGTCTAGGGTTCAGATTTTAAAATGAAATCTATTCTCGACCTTCTACATTTTCTATTTTGGCAAGAGTCTAATGGTAATATGTGGTTCCAATAATGCAACAAGTGTATTTTAAAACAATAAAAATATTCCTAGTGTCCCCATGGTCCATTTTAAACAATTAGGGGACATAAATACCATGTTATGGTATCATTTATTCGAAAATATTTTCTTTAACAGCTACTGGTTGTGGATCTTTTAATACAAGAAGGAAACAGACAGTAACATGCTAAAATTACGGGGTTAAGCTCTTACCTTTAGTAATTAATAGCCCTTAAAGTTCAGTTAGTAGAGAGAAACAGTAGTGTCTCACTGAACCCTATGGAAGATATGTATTCCTAGGTTAAAAGAACCCTTTACAACAATAGGACTTTGGAGGCAATGGGGAACATCTTCCATGGAGAAGAATTATGCTTTTAAAGTTCACACATACATGTGGTGAATACATGCACACACATATACATATACTCTCAAAGTGTAGAACTGATAATACTGATAGATACTAGAGACTGCTATCTGAACTTGGATGGTAAAGTATCCCATACTTTCATAAAATGTTTTCTTTGAACATGACCCCAAAGGCCAAAAGTCTCTAACTTTTGAGACTCATCTATAAAGTCAGCATTCAGTATATTGCTGACTGGTAGGCTGAGCACTGAAGAACTGATGCTTTTAATTGTAGTGCTGCAGAAGACTCTTGAGAGTCCCTTGGACTGCAAGGAGATCAAACCAGTCCATCCTAAAGGAAATCAGTCCTGAATACTCATTGGAAGGGCTGATGCTGAAGCTGAAGCTCCAATACTTTGGCCACCTGACGCGAAGAGCTGGCTCACTGGAAAAGACCCAGAAGCTGGGAAAGATTGGGGGCAGGAAGAGGTGAAGGTGGCAGAGGATGAGATAGTTAGATAGCATCATCGACTCAATGGACATGGATTTGAGCAAACTCTGGGAGATAGTGAGGGACAGGAGAGCCTGATGTGCTACAGACTATGTGGTCATAAAGAGTCAGACTTGACTTAGCAACTGAACAACAACAGTAAAGCTGATAGCAAAGCTTTGAAAGTAACATTAATCACCTTAGCATGGTGTATCTCACAGTACCTGCAATAACATCCCAGGAAGCAGAATTAAGCAATGATAATCAAGTGTCATTCTGCCTGTCAGCGTCAGGCAAATTTGTCGTTAATAAATCCTTACGATATCCTAGCAAAATAGCTATTTTCTTTTGCCTGAAAAAGCAAACTGTGACTCCCATCCTTATCAAACAGCAGTGATTTTACAGATACACAGGAAACACATACAGAAAAGCATAGATTTCTACACTGTACAGCTCCACAGCACATCACATTGTGAATCCCACCATCTTTCTGAAATATAAAATCAAACACTAAGCAGAAAGAAAACCCTTAACAATAAAGGGCACAGGAATTAGATAATTAAATCAAGAAACTTAAAAAAAAGGAAAAAAACACCCCACCTTCACTTAAATGCATTTATAGTGACATACTCCATGATTTCTATCTTAGAAGAAAACAAACTGTAAAGATGTATCTATACCTACAAAAAACACTGGAAGGAGAAATATCAAACTACTTTGTTCAAATGGATATGGAGTAGTATAGGTACTGAGGGTGATTTCCATTTTTGTCTTCATGCTTTTCAGTGTTTTTGACATGTATTAAAAGCAAAAAAGAAAGTCAATAAAGTATTTTAAAATCAAATATTTTAAATGTAATTTAACAGAGAACAAAGTGGCAGGCTTCTGAGGTACAAAATCAATATACTGCAGTGGAAAGTCATTTTCTTTCTGATCCTGCCTGTGACCATGTGACATCTTTTCACACTTGCTCAAAATTAACTGCTTCACTACATAATGACTGCAACTACAGCAAATGGACCTTTTTGTAGGTAATTCAATTACTGTAGAAGATTTTACAGTTTGAATATTAAGAAGTGAAGCATACGTTTGACTATATACAGAGAAATAAAGCAGATGCTCAACATACCATACGCTAATTAAGAGTGAATTTTTAAATTTCACTATCTGTTTATCTATCCCAGAGGCATCCTAGCTTATTAGCCATTGCTCTGGGTCTAGTTGGGAGGGCAGTGTTCTGTCTCATTTCCAGGTAACATAAGGGACTTCCATACTGTGATCAAAGGCCAGAATTGGTTTGCTAGAATGCATACCCGAAGCCCCACCGTATTTTATTCACAGATCTACTGTGACATTGTCAGCTTGGAGAGTAATCTTCACATCTTCCACACTTGACTGACGTATACGGACTACCAAGAATGCATCCAATAAATGATAAATGAATGAACGAGCTGTCCTATACAAATAACTAAACTTGGAGACAAATGTCAGAAATGGCGCAAAAAGTCATAGTGAATCATCTGTAAACTCAACAACATAAAACACTGAAAGAAAGCCAGTACACGTTCCTTCCTTATGGAAAGTTACTGGCGACTTAAAGCTGCTTCAGTCCCTGCTCACCTCATCCATGTTCCTGACATCGTCATGAATGAATGTATTCAACATCTGCTTCTAAAAAGAAAGGGATGAGTTATTTTTATCTGTAGTATGCTTATAAAACCTGAGTTTTTTCCTCATTAACTATAAATTATCTTTTGGATACCATTACACTGCACTGTTATGAAGAATGCTGAATGCGTGTCATTTTATTTTGCATTCGATTACATTATCAGTAGTGGCTAAGGACATGCTTTCAGTGCAGCCTCCTCCATGATCTAGATTGACCTGTATAGCCAGCAGGTGTTAGATTTGGGTAGTTTATATCTACGGCACTCCTGTTGCTAGCTTTACTCTGAGACTAAGAGATAAAAGTTTACTCTCAGTTAAGTCACTGAGTAAAACTATCCACAAGATAATTTAATGAAATAGGAACTGCAGAAACCTCCAGAATTCCTACAGGATTTATAGTACCATCCTTCTTCTTTATGCATGTGGTGGGCAGTCTCAGAATCTGAAGAGCAGAAATGTCCAATTACTTATCTGGTTTTGCTCAACTTACAGGAATATCCTTTCCTGTAAATCAGCATTTCTTAGTGAGGATGCTTTTGGCATTTTGGGTGGGAGAGTTCTCTACTAGGCAAAACTGTTCCACTCCCTGCTGAGTCAACATACATCGTAGCTCCTTTCCCATTGGTTCATCCCCACCCTCAATCTCAGATAGTAGAACTCCCTAATCACCGAGACAAATAAAGTCCCACAGCTTTCCAAACACTCCCAAGGCAAGGGGTGGAGGGGAGTAATATGAACCACGGCCCCCTCAATTAAGAATCATTGCTCTACATAAACCCAATACATAAAAATTCACAGTGGATACAAATCCTCCTGGCCAATGCAAGGGACACGGGTCCGATCCCTGGTTTCCACATGGCGTGGAGGAACTAAGTTCCTGTGCCACAACTACTGAGCCCGATGCTGCAACTACTGAAGCCTTCGCACTCACAGTCTGTGCTCTGCAACAAGAGACACCACCACAATGAGAAGCCCATGCACTGCCAACGAAGAGTCGCCCCCACTAGTCACAATTAGAGAAAGCCCGCATACGGCAACGAAGACACAGTGCAACCAAAAAACAATAGTTTTTAAAAATCCACATTTAAAAACCAATTGTTACTGCTCTTTAGTTGCTAAGTCACCGCTGACTCTGAGCTACCCCCATGGACTGCAGCACGTCAGGCTTCCCTGTCCTTCACTGTCTCCAGAGTTTGCTGAAACTCATGTCCATTGAGTCAGTGATGCCATCCAACCATCTGTTGTCCTTCTCCTTCTCCTCCTGCCCTCAATCTTTCCCAGCATCAGGGCCTTTCCCAGCGAGTCAGTTATTTTTATCAGGTGACCAATTGGAGTTTCAGCCTCAGCATGAGTCCTTCCAATGAATATTCAGGGTTGATTTCCTTTAGGACTGACTGGTTTGATCTCCCTGCAATCCAAGGGAATCTCAAGTCTTCTCCAGCACCACAATTTGAAAGCATCAAAAAACACTCTAAAAAACAAGCCTCATAGGGCTTTCCCTGCAGTGACTATTCATTAACACCTGCATCACATCAAGCCCACTCCTCACATTTTCAGGAATATGCAAGGCTCACATATACTACACTTAAAAACAAAACTTTGTATTGGGCCAATTAGCGATGTTCAAGTGAACAGCGAAGGGACTCAGCCATACATATACATGTATCCATTCTCCTCCAAACTCCCCTCCCATCCAGGATGCCACATAACATTGAGCAGAATTCTTTCTGCTATAGAGGAGGTCCTTGTTGGTCATCCATTTTAAATATAGCAAACCTACACTATACTCTTAAGGCATCATTTAGCAGCTTGATTCTATGTGACCTCTGATCATTAATTCTTACATCATAAAACTTCTGTGTGAGTTAATATTTCTATGTCTATTGTGCTGATTACATATGAGCTATCTAAATTGATTTACCCTTGTCAGAACAGGTTTCCTATAAATATTACAATGGCCTCCTATAAATATTTCATTAAATAGTTGTTTTCGTGACTTCCATCTGAAAACCCAGTCTCCTTCATGTATGCAAGTCCTAAAATCTGGTAAATGAGTCTTCCCTGGCACAGTGTGGTGTGTGTGTCCGACTCTGTGACCCAAGCCCATGGACTGCAGCCCGCCAGGTTCCTCTGTCCATGGCATTTTCCAGGCAAGAATACTTAAGTGGGCTGTTATGTCCTCCTTCAGGGGAATCCTCTGGATCTAGGGATCAAACCCTTAGCTCTTGCATCTCCTAAGCACTGGCAGGTGAATTCTTTACTCTTGCACCACTTGGGAAGCCCCTGCTTAGGGAAAGCTCTAGTTGATGGAAAGCCAACCCATTTATGTCACCCTCAACTCTGCTCTGCAAACAACTTTTCTCAGAACCAAACAGTCCCATGTGGCCAACGAGCAAGTCTGGCCTTCTTGGCCGTCCATTATCCGAAAATAGGACTCACTTGTCAGTGACTGACCGCCTTCTGGAAACAGTAACACTGAGGGGCAGGAAGTACCTGAAATCTTAAATTACACTCTGTTTTACACTTGTTCCTCCCAGGCTTTCTTGATTCCTGGAACTCAGGTCCGACTCTTTTATTGGTGCTGTTCATTGCTACCAGACTATCCACTTTAAATGCCTGCCCTGCATCAAAGCCCAGAAATTTTTATGAGCCTAAATTCTGCGTAATACACATCAAATTATTCCCATGGCCTATACATTTGAAACAAGTTAAAAATTATGTATCTTCGTGTCATCTTCACAAAATATTTGCTATTAGCATATTTCTTGTCTACATTTTAGAACTTTTACCGTGTCCAATAAAAGTTCTGGGCTTCTGAGGTGGTGCTAGTGGTAAAGAAAATGCCTGCCAATGCAGGAGATGTAAGAGATGTGGGTTTGATCCCTGGGTCGAGAAGATCCTCTGGAAGAAGGCACAACCACCACACCAGTATTCTTAGCTAGAGAATCCCATGGAGAGAGGAGCCTGGCGGGCTACAGCCCATACGGTTGCAAAGAGTTGGAGTTGACTGAAGCAACTTAGCATGCACAGTGTCCAATAATGAATTCAGTAAAGAAAATCTGATGATATTGATATCAATATTAAAGGAACCACACATATTTCTAGTCTTTTTTTTTTTTAATGAAACCTTGTAACACAACTTTGAAAGAAATCCCAGACCGCCCTGCCTAATTCCATTTTGCCTTTATCTAGTGCATCATGTGATTTGGCAGAAAGGTTAACACTGTGGATGCTTATTTTTTCCTGGATTCATAAACCTGGGTCAACAAATAATTAACTCTGTTACCTGGTTCAAGTAACCTCTCTATGCCTTGGCATCCTCATCTACAAAAAGGGGAACAACAGTCCTACCACACTGTGAGGATTAAACAAATATGTTTGTATGTGTTTGTGTATAAACTACTTAAGAGTATTGCCTTAAATAAGTGTATATGTATGAACCTTGCACAGAGTAAGTATATATGAGAATTTGCTATTATTATTATATCATCACTATAATTAATCACAGAATATAAACATTCAAATCATCTTTATTTCATTAACCTCATATAGTCATAACACCTTGATTATTTAACTTATATGCAGAGTACATCATGTGGAATGCCAGGCTGGATGAAGCACAAGCTGGTATCAAGACTGCTGGGAGAAATATCAATAACCTCAGATATGGAGATGACACCACCCTTACGGCAGAAAGCAGAAAAGAACTAAAGAATCTCTTGATGAAAGTGAAAGAGGAAAGTGAAAAAGTTGGCTTAAAACTCAACATTCATGGCATCTGGTCTCATCACTTCATGGCAAATAGATGGGGAAACAATGGAAACAGTGAGAGACTATTTTTTTTGGCTCCAAAATCACTGCAGATGGTGACTGCAGCCATGAAATTAAAAGGCCTTTGCTCCTTGGAAGGAAAGTTATGATCAACTTAGACAGCATATTAAAAAGCAGAGACATTACTTTGCCAACAAAGGTCCATTTAGTCAAGGCTATGGTTTTTCCAGTAGTTGTGTATGGATGTGAAAGTTGGACTATAAAGAAAGCTGAGCACTGAAGAATTGATGCTTTTGAACTATAGTGTTGGAGAAGACTCTTGAGAGTCCCTTGGACTGCAAGGAGATCCAACCAGTCAATCCTAAAGGAAACAGGTCCTGAGGACTGATGTTGAAGCTGAAACTCCAATACTTTGGCCACCTGATACAAAGAACTGACTCATTTGAAAAGACACTGATTCTGGGAAAGATTCATAGAAGGCAATGGAAACCTACTCCAGTACTCTTGCCTGGAAAATCCCATGGGCGGAGGAGCCTGGTAGGCTACAGTCCATGGGGTCTCACAACTGAGCGACTTACTTTCACTTTTCACCTTCAGGCATTGGAGAAGGAAATGGCAACCCACTCCAGTACTCTTGCTTGGAGAATCCCAGGGATGGCAAAGCCTGGTGGGCTGCCATCTATGGGGTCGCACAGAGTTGGACACGACTGAAGCGACTTAGCAGCAGCAGCAGCTGGGAAAGATTGAAGGCGGGAGGATAAGGGGCCGACAGAGGATGAGATGCTTGGATGGCATCACTGACTCGATGGACACGAGTCTGAGTAAGCTCCAGGAGTTCGTGATGGACAGGGAAGCCTGGTGTGCTGCAGTCCATGGGGTTGCAAAGAGTCACATGACTGAGCAACTGAACTGACTGAATAAATTTATTCAATATTGAGAACTTATCAATAGATGCTGTGCTAGGCTGACTCATGCTGCTTTAATGTAGTGCTCTTATTAGTAAAATTATAAGTAAATGAATATCTCTGCATTTCAAAATTCCATGGGTAGAAAAATCTGGGGGGAAACAAAAATATAAGCAGTGGGAGATTAGTTTAAAAGGAGTAATATGAAAATTCTTTTATTGACAGGAAGAGCTATGAGACAAACTGTTAAATGAAAAAAGAAGGAACAGGTTCATAAGATAAAATTGTAATTTATTTTATAAAAATATGACTTAATATATATGGTTATATATGCAAAGAACAACAACAAAAAAGAATCCTGGAAAAATAAGCACAAAATTGTTCACAATATTATCTCTATATAACAGGACTGAGTTTTTCTTCCTTTGTTAAGTTTTTGGCAAGTAAAAATAATTCAAAAACCAAAAGTAAGAAAACATGGGGTATCCTGTAAGCTTTCATAAAGAATAAGCTTTTAAAAATACTCATTGGCTAAACAGAGGTTAACCAGATCATTCATAAATTTGTATACAAAATGCAGATAGGATTATTAGTACATTTATAATAAACTATTTGAAAACTAAACTCAAATTTCACATATTTTCCACAGGATCAGTCCAGTGCTTCTTAGAACCTTATCTTAAACAGAACTTTGGAACCACACCAAATACATAATTTGAATCTGTTATAAGCACAATGTTCTACATCTGGCAGAAAACAGACATTATTTTCTAACTGATGGCTATTCTAACAGAGGACCACTTTTTTCTATTTTTTTAAAAATAAAATTAAGAACTTAATATGGTTAGGAAAGCAGTCTTCCCCCTTTTACTAGTACAGGTTACCAAAGTCATATGTTTGAGAACATGTCAGGGATGATGTAGAAACTTTCCTTACAATGAGTAGGCAACATGACAAAATCACTGATAAAGCTTTTCACTTTAGAGTTAAAGTTCTCCTGAGTCCAGATATTCATGAACATCCAGCCTTCAGAGAAAGATATTTCCTGTTTCAATTATACCCTCTGGTCAAGAGAGCTGCAGGGCTGATTCTTAACACAAATAGAAAGTGCCATCTAGTGGATGCTTTTATCAAGATTCTCTGCTTACACTTACATGCTGTGAAGTAATCTTCAGAAAAGCTACTTGGGTGGTCAGAAGGTACAAACTTCCAGTTATAAAATAAGTAAGTCCTGGGGATATAATGTACAGCCTGGTAACTATAGTTAATAATACTAAATTACATATTTAAAAATTTCTAAGAGAGTAGTTCTTAAAAGTTCTCATCACAAGAATACTATGTGTGGCTGCTGCTGCTGCTGCTAAGTCGCTTCAGTCGTGTCCGAATCTGTGCGACCCCATAGATGGCAGCCCATCAGGCTCCCCCGTCCCTGGGATTCTCCAGGCAAGAACACTGGAGTGGGTTGCCATTTCCTTCTCCAATGCATGAAAGTGAAAAGTGAAAGGGAAATTGCTCAGTCATGTTCGACTCTTAGCGACCCCATGGACTGCAGCCTACCAGGCTCCTCCGCCCATGGGATTTTCCAGGCAAGAGTACTGGAGTGGGGTGCCATTGCCTTCTCCGACTATGTGTGGCAATGAATGTTAACTAGACTTACTGTGGTAAGCATTTTACTATACAGATATATATATACACACACATACATACACACATATACTGAATCATTATGTTGTACACCTGAAACTAATATAATGTTATATCTTAATAAAAATAGCTACACTGTATGAGAAAATTGCTATCCCTTATAGTACCTCCTCACCAATTACTGAACTGAGCTGGTTTATAAAGTATCATTTTTTAAAAAACACAACTCTGACTAATAATATTGATTATATATCTCAAGATGAATCTCTGCCATCGCCACAGAGAAGAAAGAGTCCAATTATCTTCTAAGTGTTTCAGGATCTATTAACGATACCATACATAAGCTAGAAAGGAGATCCAATTTAATATGATTTTATCATTCATTTCAGTTGATAATAATAAAATATTAGCATTACTAATATTTCAGTTGATAACAATAAAATATTAGCATTACTAATATTACTATAACTTCTGCTCTACACTATATGAAAACAAATTCACTTGGTCTAAATAAGCTATATCTGGTATTTAGAAATCAGCAGCATTTCCAGCAAAGCATTTGTACAAGCTGCAAAGGCCCTTGTTTGCGATCAGTGATGGCAGCAACACAAGTTATCACCAATTAAAATGAAATTAATGAAAAGAATTAAAGTGAAATAAATACACAATTGAAGTAAAGTAAAAGGCTGAGGTATCTAAGTGTTTACAGTTTTAGTATGTGATAATTCAGATGAAAGTTTAGGGCTAGACTTAAACCGATGAAATCCATTTTTTAAAATATCCATGAAAATATCTATCTAAATTTTCCAAGTTATAGACTCAATATTTTGCCTTTGGAAGTAGTCTGTAAATATTTTTAAAAGCTTCTAATTGTCTAGATATTTTCAGATTCCCATACTATAAAACAGAAATGATCAGTTTATTTGGAGAACATTATACTCACTGATGAAATGGAAAGCTCTGACTCAAAAAAGAGTTATTTACAACCAGTTATACTGACATCTTCAGGAAAATTTTGCATGTTTTACTATTATTTCTGGGTGTCATATTTATGGGATAATTTACAGGATAATTTCTGTCAAAGAAGTCACTCTTCTAAAAATGACAGGGACTCTTCTAAAAATGACAGGGACTGCAAATTCAGAATCAATCCTGGGAGGTCACTGCATCCTCCAATCTACAGATGAGGAAAACCAAGATCCACAGAGGTCAAAGGCTAGCTCAAGTTCACCCAATGAATTAATGGCAGAGTGAGGATCCAGCCCTCTTAGTCAGAAAATTAGAAACCTTTCCACTATAGTGAAAGGTTTACTCAGACGGTAAAGCATCTGTCTACAATGCAGGAGACCCTGGTTCAATCCCTGGGTGGAGAAGATCCCCTGGAGAAGGAACGGCAACTTACTCCAGTATTCTTGCCTAGGAAATCCCATGGACAGAGGAGCTTGGCGGGCTACAGTCCAAGAGATCACAAACAGCTGGACACGACTGAGCGACTAACACTTCTTCATTGCTTCTTCCACCATATTGCACTGCCTTTTTATTTTTCTTCAAATAGAAATGGAGTGTTTCCATTAAATTCTTAAGTACTACAGTTTCATTTTCAGTCTGAAAGGTCCACATGGTAACTGCTGCTGAATTGTGCGTGTAGGGCAAAGAGGAGTGTTGGAACTGCGAGTTTCTTCAGTATCATCAAAGAAAATACAGTGGGGTCGGTGCAATGCAGCCTCTATGGAGAGATTTACACCAGCGATTTCGAAGAGGGGATCAAGAGAAGAGGGAACAGACCCAGCAGTTACTGAAGTGGGAGCCATTACTGTTTACTGAGAGGGTAGAACAGTGGCTTCTTGCTCCCACCAGCATGGTCCTTAAGACACCATCTCTTCAACAGGTGCTCCAAAGTGAGATCCGGGAGTTCCCAGGATAAACAGAAGTGCAGGGGCTAACTTACTTAAGAAAAGTTCTAATTCCTCTCAAAACTGTTACTTTTACCTCTCATATCTCAAAGAGTAAGCATATACACACCACACAATCTTTCAGCTCTGAATCAGTTGCAATTTCCAGGATCTGAATGCAACTTTTATCTGCGGTCTTTCTGCCATATTTGGAGCAATTGACTTTTAATCTATGGTTAAGAATGCCCTTTTTGTTACTACTTTGCTATTTACCTTACTATGCATAGGGCCATATTTCTGACCTAGTAAACACACAGTAAGTTAAAGTCTGAAATCGTGGACACAAATACTGAGTCTAAACGGGAACATGCCTCGGCTAAGTCACCTAACCTCTGAATCTCCATTGTCTCCATCTGGCTCCGAAGAGGCCCGTCTAGCTCTAAAATTTTTCTAAGGCTCTATTTCTTGAAAACACTCTACAACAGACTTCAACAAAACAAAACCTATCTGGCCTGTCTTTAACATTGCATCCTCAGCAAAGGCATTAAACACTAGTCTGTGGAGTGTAGTGATAGGACCAGATCTTTTTAAAAGAGGTTCTTTGTAGTTTACAAGTGAATTGCTTTTGAGAAAGTCTCTGTGGACATCTTACTTTGGCTCCTCCTCTATACAAACTGCTGTGGGAGCCTAAGAAAAGCAGCTTTCAAATGTGCAAGTGCATAGAGTTGGTGTTGCTGCTGCCAGGCTGCCACGGCTGCCAGGGGACCGGAGTGAGTCAAAGCAATTCTACACATTGCAGGCCTCAAGGTCTTCCCTTTACTTGGCAGCTATACACTGGGATCAGTCATCCAGCTAAATGTCAAGTGTCCCAAAGTCATTACTGGTGCAACGGGTTCCAGTCTGAAACTTTCAAAATGATATAACTTTCAAATCATTACAAAGGAGATCTTTTTATGTTAACATTATAAATGTGGACTAATTTGTGAAAAATTAAAAGGGTAGTGAGACTATGACTCAGGAATTACACAGTGTAACTGTTTAGAAAAACATTCACATGAACCTTTTCTGGATCAAAGGCATTACTGGTACTTATTAAAAGAATCAAATAGAATCAACAGGAACTATTTTTAAGGCTACTTACCCAGTCTGAGAATTCTCAAAGATTTACATCTGAATGCCTCATTTTCATGCTCCTGTAACACTTGTTTCCAACTTTTAAGGCAATTACAGATGATTTACTTACAGGCTTTTTACCCTTGAAAAATGTATCTTCATAAGTATTATTAATGGTTTGTCCAAAATACATCACATGTAAGCTTGAATGCATTTTATTTTTCATGAAGGAGAAGAATTAACTTTACTTTTGTGGTCACACCCCTCTGTAAAAAGCAGTTTATTTCTGCCTCCAGCATAAATGAAATACTTGAGGACTGTCACTGAAGACAGGTGCTCCTTCACAGACACTGTTCTGTTAGTCTTTTAGATGAAAAGAAACTATCAGATTAAAAAAAGGTACACATTTAGGTATCAGGAAATGTATTTTATCAAATAGGCTTCTTGATTTTGAAAATAATTCTGCATATAATATGTAACACTAATTTTTGAAAAAGTTCATAGTAGACTAACATCTCAGTATTTCTAAGAAAAAAATTTGAATTTTTTTCTAGGTCTTACTAATAATTTGTTCTCTTATCAAGAGCAATTTGTAAAAAGGAAAATTTTATTGTGAAGAAGACACATTTTGACCTAAAATGGCATTATTTTTATTCTCCGACAGCCTGACAATTTTTAAACTTTTGGCTATGCTTGTAGCTTTGTGGAGAGATTATATTACCCAAAGAGTAAATGAATAATACAACTCTTATGCTTTGGAGGGGGTGAGGTGTGGTGTGGGTGGTTAACGAAACTAATACCCCAGGGGTTTAAAAGAAATATAGAATAAAAGTTTCCTATAAACAGATTTTAAATGACCATTTTATCAGAAATTGAACTTTTGAAAACAGAACATAAACATTCTCTAGCTTACTTATTTCAATCAAACAAATCTCACTGCAACTGCACCCCACACCAAAGCTGTGTTACCATGCAACTCCCTGCATCACTTCCAGAAGGAATGTTTTCTCTACCAACTTATTCTCTTCTCTTCCTCATCAAAATTCTGCTAAAACATCATAAATGTGGAACTCCTCCTCTTATTAACCTCTATAACTTGATTTAGTAATACTCATATTTACTTTGAACTTCCACTTTATTCTCATTCAAAATCACAGATTTACAGAGTTAGAACAAACTTTAAAGATCCAGTTTAAACGTCTCATTGAAAGAATAGGAAATTCAGGTCCAAATGAAGAAATCTGCTCAGGAACTTGCACAAGGTGTACCAGAGTCATTCCTGGGGTTAATTTTTCATTCTACATTGAGAAACTCTAAAAGTTAACATTTAATGATAACTAAAGTTTATTCATTTAATATTTTTTAAAACAAGAAAGCAAATTACTGACACTTGCAAAGTGTAAAAGTTTCATTGAACTTCATGTCATTAAATTTGCTTCATCAAAGAGACCAGTAGTCATTCAACATTCAAAACAAATATACTGAACAAATATACTGAGAATCCATTGCTTTGCCAAGCACCTTGGGGAAAAAGACAAAACAATATATAAGAACTAAGAAAGAATTCAGACCTATGAGAAAATTCATTATAAGATCATTATACTATCCTAAAAAGGTTTAATCAACTCAACGTATCATATTCCAATAGACTATAGAATCAAGTTTAAAAAAAAGAAAACAACAATAGGCTATATTCTTCATTGGTTGCAGGTACTTTTTTATACCGGCCCCTACTTCAACTTGTAAATAATTTACACCTTGCACTGAGGGTGTATCCTATATCTCAAGAAACTAGTGACAGTACAGCATATGAGAAACACAAAAACACAGTAAATGTTCCATAAAGCCTCTACCTGAACTACAAAACATTTTCAGCCTAAGTTCTTTCCACAAAATTCCACATTCAATGAAGCTTGAAAACTTCAATCATGTATGTAATCCTAGATCTTCTTTAACTTAAAATATCATTTTGCATCACATGTCTCTATAAAGTAGCTAGCACTTTTCTACTAACTAATAGGTCAAAATGGCTGTCTAGGGAGGCCTTACAAATAGCTGTGAAAAGAAGAGAAGTGAAAAGCAAAGGAGAAAAGGAAAGATATAAGCATCTGAATGCAGAGTTCCAAAGAACAGCAAGGAGAGATAAGAAAGCCTTCCTCAGTGATCAATTCAAAGAAATAGAGGAAAACAACAGAATGGGAAGACTAGAGATCTCCTCAAGAAAATCAGATACCAAGGGAATATTTTATGAAAAGATGGGCTCGATAAAGGACAGAAATGGTACGGACTTAACAGAAGCAGAAAATACTAAGAAGAGGTGGCAAGAATACACAGAAGAACTGTACAAAAAAGATGTTCATGACCCAGATAATCACAATGGTGTGATCACTCACCTAGAGCCAGACATCCTGGAATGTGAAGTCAAGTGGGCCTTATCACTACGAACAAAGCTAGTGGAGGTGACGGAATTCCAGTGGAGCTATTTCAAACCCTGAAAGATGATGCTGTGAAAGTGCTGCACTCAATATGCCAGCAAATTTGGAAAACTCAGCAGTGACCACAGGACTGGAAAAGGTCAGTTTTCATCCCAATCCCAAAGAAAGGCAATGCCAAAGAATGCTCAAACTACCGCACAATTACACTCATCTCACACGCTAGTAAAGTAATGCTCAAAATTCTCCAAGCCAGACTTCAGCAATACACGAACCGGGAACTTCCAGATGTTCAAGCTGGTTTTAGAAAAGGCAGAGGAACCACAGATCAAATGGCCAACATTTGCTGGATCATCGAAAAAGCAAGAGTTCCAGAAAAACATCTATTTCTTCTTTACTGACTATGCCAAAGCCTTTGACTGTGTGGATCACAATAAACTGTGGAAAATTCTGAAATAGATGGGAATACCAGACCACCTGACCTGCCTCTTGAGAAACCTGTATGCAGGTCAGGAAGCAACAATTAGAACTGGACAGGGAACAACAGACTGCTTCCAAATAGGAAAAGGAGTACGTCAAGGCTGTATATTGTCACCCTGCTTATTTAACTTCTATGCAGAGTACATCATGAGAAACGCTGGGCTGGAAGAAGCACAAGTGGGAATCAAGATTGCTGGGAGAAATATCAATCACCTCAGATATGCAGATGACACCATCCTTATGGCAGAAAGTAAAGAGGAACTAAAAAGCCTCTTGAAGAAAGTGAAAGAGGAGAGTGAAAAAGTTGGCTTAAAGCTCAACATTCAGAAAACGAAGATCATGGCATCTGGTCCCATCACTTCATGGCAGATAGATGGGAAAACAGTGGAAACAGTGTCAGACTGTATTTTTGGGGGCTCCAAAATCACTGCAGATGGTGACTGCAGCCATGAAATTAAAAGATGCTTACTCCTTGGAAGAAAAGTTATGACCAACCTAGATAGTATATTCAAAAGTAGAGACATTACTTTGCCCACAAAGGTCCATCTAGTCAAGGCTATGGTTTTCCCAGTAGTCATGTATGGATGTGAGAGTTGGACTGTGAAGAAGGCTGAACGCTGAAAAATTGATGCTTTTGAACTGTGGTGTTGGAGAAGACTCTTGAGAGTCCCTTGGACTGCAAGGAGATCCAACCTGTCCATCCTAAAGGAGATCAGTCCTGGGTGTTCATTGGAAGGACTGATGCTAAAGCTGAAACTCCAATACTTTGGCCACCTCATGTGAAGAGTTGACTCACTGGAAAAGACTCTGATGCTGGGAGGGATTTAGGGCAGGAGGAGAAGGGGATGACAGAGGATGAGATGGCTGGATGGCATCACCGACTCGATGGACATGGGTTTGGGTGAACTCTGGGAGTTGGTGATGGACAGGGAGGCCTGGTGTGCTGCGGTTCATGGGGTCGCAAAGAGTCGGACACGACTGAGCGACTGAACTGAAATGCATAGGTCAAATCTTCCCAATACTTAGTTTTCAAATTGTCGCCTCAGAATAAGAACAATCTTTCTCAAAGAACCTGAGCGAAGAACTATGTAAGAAAACATAAAATACTTAGGGCACTTATTTTACACTTGGGGAGCTAAGGTGAAGAGACCCTTAAGGTTTCACATAAGTTTCACGTAAGTGACTCTAAAACATCTGCTCCACTCCTCAACTCACCATTCCAGACAGAAAATCAACTTCATCTAAAAGTAATCAAGCAGGAGGCTGAATCTCCGATTTGCCTAGTTTTAATTATGAGTTTTGTCAGTGGCCATAATTTGGTGTTTAGGACTTTTCTCAACCATTATTAATTTTTCAGTACCCATCAGGGATGAAGAGTCACAGGTGAAAACTTCTGAAGGTATATGATTTTCATGAAAACAGTCTCAACAATGACAGCAAAACAGAATACTAAAAGTAACCTGGATTTCTAACTGAAATATAATTTATTCTTTTAATATACTTGTCCACGGTGAATATTTTAGTCATGCCAGAGACTTATCAACACTCTCTTTCTCCCTAAATATTTACAGCAACAGTCTCTCAAGGAGACAATCAGTCTGCAGTCTTACATGGATCTAATAAAATGTGTGAATAGTTTTATACCACTGTACTCAATTTTACAGTTCCTAAAAGTCTTTTGGGACATCATTCTCAACATGCTTCTGGCTTTGTCTATTTCATTCTTTGGATTGATTTTCTTCAGTGAACTAAAGCATTTATCACTTCTTACCAAATAGCACACACATAAAATTACAATTCTTTTTTCCATCTTGTGAAGAGTATTGAGATACATCCCTTGTCATGACAATCTGGAGGTGACAATTCAATGTTTCCCTTCGAGGAGTCAAGAGAAAAACAGGAAGCATATTATCACTTAAGATTAGTTATTAACAGCCACGTTGGTGTTTAGGCTCAAATCTGTCCAAATTTCAACATAAGATTGCACTATACATGAACTCAAGACTTCAAGTTACAGACAGAAGTTCTTACTACAGCAGCCAAAACCTAATCTGAAAGCTTATTTTTATTTCCTTACACTACTCAAATCAAATAACTTTTGTTGGGCAACTGCAGACAGTCAGCTGAGTCAATGAACATATTTCAGACAGCTGCTTCTTGTTTGTAAAACTGAAAATGTTTTTGCTGAAGGAAATGCAGGTTATACAAAGAGAAATAAAAATTAAGATTAAAAAGAAAGGCCTCCACTTGGCACAGCTGGAGGATGAAACAGAAAAATCTCATTTATACATATGTAAACACATATGTAAATCTCATTTAACTAGGAAGCAACTAACCAAAATTCCTCCATTAACCGTGTGTGTGTGTGTGTGGTTTTAGAAAAAGTCACAAATTATAAAAACAAGCCTACTTTGTTTAAATGACTTCAAAAAACAAAAACAAAAAAAACCCCACAACAACCTTCTTTGTTTAAATGACTTCAAAAAACAAACAAACAAAAAACCCCACAACAACCTTCCAGAATATTTTAGGCAGGAGGTGAAGAGTTTGTTAGTGTTGCTGCTGCTGCTGCTGCTGCTGCTAAGTCACTTCAGTCATGTCCGACTCTGAGCGACCTCATAGACAGCCTCCTACCAGGCTCCCCCGTCCCTGGGATTCTCCAGGCAAAGAACACTGGAGTGGGTTGCCATTTCCTTCTCCAATGCATGAAAGTGAAAAGTGAAAGTGAAGTCACTCAGTCGTGTCCAACTCTCAGCGACCCCCATGGACTGCAGCCCACCAGGCTCCTCCATCCATGGGATTTTCCAGGCAAGAGTACTGGAGTGGGGTGCCATTTGTGGGCAGTTCATTGGATGTCTGTATCTTCTTCAAATTTCCCACTTCTATATACTGTGTGTTTTTTAAACTGTAAAATAAGTGTTAATCATTAGAGTGATGACACCAAGATCATTTTCCCTTAAAAAAAAAAAGTTTCACTAATTATTGCTAAGAAATTCAGTTGTATACTAACATTTCTAGATTGATTTACAAATATTAAAAACTTTTCTGGCTACTTTCAATCAGTAAGAAAAATTAACCAAAACATTATTTTCTAAACAACTGTTCTGGTTTATGCTATAATTTTATTCTAGGAAACTGGGATACTCATTTCATTTGCTATATACCAAAATTACTACTTGGTAGGAAATATCTCTTCCTATTTATTCTAAAGTGATATAAAATATCATTGACCCAAATTCTATCAATTGATATTATCCTCTAAATTATCAGAAAGGAGCCATTTTCCCAAATGCTGTGATTGAGAAATAGCTAAATCTAACATATAACATCTTTATCTAACTCAAACTCAGGTGTACTGACATACATATGATTATATTAATAAGAATATGCACGAATATCATCCTAATTTGGATCCATTCAATAATTCCTAAGAAAAGAGTCTATGATAAATCAAATTAGGAATAAAAAGTTCATCTGTTCTCCATTTCATGCTTCATGAGTCAGAGCAAGGGAGTAGGAAAGGCTGGACTTGGCATTCGGATACACTGGGCTATGAAACTTTACCACTATTAGTTATGAAATTCAAGGTCTTCTCCATTCACCCGTCTATAGAAGTAGACTGGTATTTTCTTCATAAGATGGGAAGAATGGAAACAGATGATATGTAAAATCCCTTCTAGAATGTCTCACATATGTTGACTTATATATTTCCTTTAAAAAAAAAAAAAGCATGAAGGAATGTATTTTTTCTACAAGTTGTTTGGCACCACCTCACCCCAAGAGATGCTTACAGCAACTTCTAAATGGTCATCTCCATTTCCATCTCCAATCTCTATCAGTAGATTTATTCAGAGTGAAATGTGAAGCCTTTCATGCTGTGAATTCAAACCCCTCAGTGGCACTTCTCAGTCTCCCTCCAGAATTGAATTCCTCAAACAGGCATTCCACACACCTTTTGTGTGCCCTCCCTGCCTCATGCCTAATGCTCCCTAATTCTCCCCACAGAACACACAAAACCTGGCCCTAAACTTCCACTGACTTTCTCTATATCCAATACCCCAGAAGATACACTCAAGCCTTGGCTTCCTGCATTTGAGTACTTCCGTTCCTTCTTTTATTTGCCCAGGGATGCCTTCTTTTAAACTGCTCCTTTTCTCTTCCTCTCTATGCAGGTGAAAATAACATTCCTTTCCTCCAAATTTCTTAATGCCCTACAACATGAGCCAATTTCCTTGTGACCTTCTGTTACTGTCTTGAATGATTATTTAAATCTGTCACTCAGCCTCTTGTTTTCACCTTCACTACAGACATATCCACAGCACCATTATCAGCCTGTCGACCACTGATGGTGTCTTACACAGAAAGTGTCTCGCTGAAAATGATAGGCTTAAATCCTCTAAGTTAAACTTCTTCAGGCTCATCCTCTCCATAACTGTTAAGTCACCAGAAAAATGCAAAGGAATAAACAGGAGAACACAATCCCATCACAATTTCACTCATCCTTACTATAATAAGTACGAAGAGTAAAAGAGCCAGAACCCCTCAATGAAAACTGTCTTGGAAATTATTTAAATGCAAATAATTTTAAACAGATGACCAAAAAAAGAAAAATCTCTGGTATGTTTTTTAAAGTTTGAAGGAAAAAGAAACAATCCTTGAATAAGTTCCAGCAAGAGCTGAAGAAAAGCTGTGTTGATGAGCTTTAATCCCGACAGAACAGCTGACTGGAGATTCCATTCAGTGAAAATCACACTCGCTCACTCTTGCGTTGGCACTGAGATGGAGATGTTCTCTGACTCAAGTGCTCCAGAGCACCCATTTCCCGAGGTCCAGAGTGGTTCTGCACAGCTGAAAGATACTAACTGACGAATATACAAATCCTGTATTTACAGGGCAGCTTGAAACACAGAAAGTGTAGGGCTTCCCTGGTGGCTCAATGGTAAAGAATCTGCCTGCAATTCAGGAGATGCAGGTTAGATCCCTGGGTTGGGAAGATCTTCGGGAGAAGGAAATGGCAATTCACTACAGTATTACCGACTGGTGAATCCCATGGACAGAGGAGCCTGGCAGGCTACAGTCCGTAGGATTGGAAAAGAGTCAGACACAACTTAAGAAACTAAACACCACCACCCAGGGTATGGGCTAAGTAACAGCAAATAACTATAAATGGATGAAAGCAGCAGCTAAGATTCCTCTGAGCTCAAAACAGACCTTACATTTTGCTGTACAGCAGAAACTAAAAACAACATTTTAAAGCTAATATACTCCAAAAAATAAAAAATCACACACACACACACACACTAGACCTTATAACCTAAGGGCAATGATGCCATCATTCAAATGAGACATGGTGCTTGGCTAGCACAGAGAAAGGGAGTAAGGTATCCACTGCTAAGCTGCTAAGTCACGTCAGTCATGCCTGACTGTGCAATCCCATAGAGGGCAGCCCACCAGGCTCCTCCATCCCTGGGATTCTCCAGGCAAGAATACTGGAGTGGGCTGCCACTGGGGAAGCACAAAAGCGATATACAGAATCTAAGGAAGATTTCTGTGGGAGAAAGTTTGGCACCAATACAGCAGAATATTATATTTAGTGATCTTTAACAATATGATGATGCCTAAGGGAGCTTCCTGGGAGTGCCGAGCCCTCCAAACAATTATCAATATTAAAGTGCTGCTGCTCTATTTTCTGTTCTATTGATTAAACAAAAGAAGACTCAGTGATTTATTTTTCAAATTAGTAACACCCAGTGTTCTAGAGATGTGGATTCTGCAACTAAGATAATGAATGGAAATTAACTTCAGGAAAAAAGATTCATTTCTCATTTTTCCCCCCCAAATTACAGACCCATTGAACATTTCACTGTTTTTTTACCCAGATATAAACTCCCACACAAAATATTACTATTCTAGCAACACCTAAATTTAAATGTAGTCACTGAATTTAAAACTATTTTAATAAGATGCTTTTTAGTAATATAGATAAATCTGTATTTTGTATAATTATGAGTAATTACATAAAGCTCTAAGTTGAGCTAGCTTTGATATGTATTACTAAATTTGCTGTATGATAGATATAAAATGAGTAAAAATACAGTTTAAAATTTAATTAAGCATTTAAAATTTCTTCTTCCAAGACCATTCAGTCTGAAATCTGTACTAAATACATTTCCTAGTTTCCACCAAAGGAAAATTCTGTATCATTTGTTTATATACATTTATAAATTTTCTACAGTATTTAAACAAGATCCAACTTTCCAACTTATTAACATGACAGTATATTTTTTAATATTTGCTGCAATGTAATCATTATAGAATGTATAGTTCTTTCTCAAAAGACATTAAAATACTAAATGAGTGCTGTAGGTTTTCAGAAGCACTTTCAAGCCTGTCTGTATTAATAAGATAGCCTAAATGAATTAGTATTATAAAAGAAACTTATCACTAAGTTAAAATATTAATGTGAATACTTAATAGGTCAAGCCTTTTACATTAATCTGAGACAATATAAGAGTGGTTAGAGTAAGCATTCTCCCATCAGTGAAGTTTTCATGTCAGATAATTTCTTCCATTTTCCCCTTATAAAAGCACAAAAGAATGTTTCTCTCCTTGTATTTCTGAGGAACAAAAAGTAACCTGTTCTTTCAGAGATAGGATGGTAGTCACCCTTCTTTCCAGAATAGAGTTTTGGCATAACATGTTTTTGCAGAGTTTTGTTAAGCAAGCAGTTAGGAGGGGTGACTTATCACAGGTAGCATGGTTTCTGGTTCCTCATGGCAGAGATGTATGCCCACGCAAAGTCATGTCCAACTCTTTGCGACCCTATGGGCAGTAGCCCACCAGGCTCCTCTGTCCACGGGATTCTCCAGGCAAGAATACTGGAGTGGGTTGCCATTTCCTCCTCCAGGGGATCTTCCCGGCCCAGGGATTGAACCCAGGTCTCTTAGGTCTCCTGCACTGGCAACAGGTTCTTTACCACTAGTGCTACCTGGGAAATCTCCAGTGTTGCATATGTGTTGAGGCTGGAGGTAAGACTGAAGGTTAACAACTCCAATCAATGTCTTTCAATGAGTTTTTAACATTAAAAAAAAGATTATTTATTTATTCCATTTAGCATTAAGTTAATGTTATTAAAAATAAATCCTCATTTAAAAATCTTTTCCCCCCTGTTCGGGAAAACCATCTAAGGGTTGCAATCTGCGATGTCTGCTCGCGTTTACCGATGCTGCACTTCATTACTGACTCAAGTCGGAGATTCTGTCAGCAACCAAGGACTTACGTTTAGTCAACGGCGGGTTTTCCTTCCAACTCCACGGCTTTTGTCTGGTAATCTGCCTTTTCATTTTCAATATGTTGCTCCATTAAAAGCTCTGCCTATTATAGTTGTATGTCAACAATCATTTGCTTTCAATCTTAAAAGCTCTGCCTATTTTATTTCAATTATAAAATTGGTTTTAAATATTAATAAAAACAGTATGCCTGTTAAAAAAAAAAAAAAATCTTTTCCCTCTTTCATTTTTTTAGTTAGAAAACTTTTCTCTTGCCTCTCTTCTTAGCCTAAAATCTGCCTGACTCACATGAGATTTTTCACAAAGCAGATCTGTAAAATCATGACAAGATTAGATTTTTTACAAGATTAGAGCCTCCTTAACCTTGATTAATGGTCAAATAGCTCTCTGGCCAAGATCCTCTGGAGTGACTGGGCAGCGTTTACAATTCACAGAAAGTTAAGACAGTTTGTGCCCGTTGCCCCATGAAGTCTGCTCTCTGCCTTTGATCCACGGAGTTCAGTGGTACTCACAAAATGGAACTCTGGACAACTAACAGACGCTGGAAACAACAATCATGTGAAAATCTGAAGAGTCAGATAATTCCTTAAAAGGGGTTTGAGCACAAATCCATCTTACAGTGAGAGTCCCTTCAACAGCTATGGGAAGATGGACCAAAGGCAACAAGGGAGGGACTCCAGGTCTCACTCCCATTAACTTAGGGTTAAAGAGTTCCCAGCAAAGAGATCACGGGAGAAAGGAACAGGCAACTGGCTGCCAATATCAGGTGAAGACAGGTCCATCGACATCAAGGAAGGATCCGACAGTTAAAACCAACACGGACTCAAAGATGGCAGCTGGTGTATGAGAAAACACGTGAGGTTAAATTGTAATAGCAAGTAACAGAAAATAGGAGAGGACACTCTGCTCAGTCACAGCTATGGGGCTTGGGGAAGAGGACGAGAAGCAAAAGGCCAGGACTCAAAGCTCTGCACTGAACACCTGGGCTGTCTGGTGAAAGAAAGTTGGAAGCCGCAGGCATTCATTACACTTTCTCAAAGAAAGATAAGTGTAATCTTTCTCTGGGACAAATCAAACCAAACAACAAGAAGGGAAGTTTGATGTATGCTCCACTTGCTATGGTTACCAGAGGCAGTAATGGGCAGGTTGCTGTACACAGTTGAGTCTAATGCCTGGTAAGGTAGGTGGATTCAGGCTTAGGCAGTGGTGTCCAGAAATCCCAAGAGAAACTATCGATGTATTTCATTTTAACTGGAGACAGAGTACAAAAAGTCTGGAGTCAAAAGGATTCTTACAGATCACTGTTCTACCACTCATTTTGCAAAAACAGAAAAACAGAGTGAAGCTCAAGAAGAAATGACTACTTATAGTTTACAAAGCTATCCATATGCAGAACTGTTGACAGTATGCATGGTTTTTGCCCATTGTTTTTAGGGTAATTATTATTGCTGAGCAGGGAAAAGGCATTTCAGTCCTTACTCCATTTACATTTTTCCTTTCTTCATTCAATCAACATCTGTTCAATAACAAGAACTAGGCACTAGACTGGAACCTGGGAATCTCCCCTGGAAAACCTTGGAAAATAAATGTAGCAGATCATAGTACCAAGTCTGACAACAGGCAAAACAGTGAGGTCAGTCAAATTAACATCATGGACCACCAAGCACAAAATTAGGAGGAACTATGATATGAAAATTGGCATGGACTGTGCAAGTATAATCAGATACCAAAAGAACCAATGGCTGAGAACTACAGAAGTAGGTAAAGGAGAGAAAGAGGGAAAGATTAGCAAATGCAAGTTGTTACTTACTCAAGCTTTTGGGACTTTTGCAAAAGATGTGTACATTTCCCTGCTGAAACTATTTTTAAAAATTTTAGTCAGGAATAGCTGGTGATTTTCATCTAATATAATATAAAAGAACATTACATTATTTTGACATAGCTTTCCTGGGAGAAAGAACTTAGCTGGTAAACATACCCAGCTATTTCAGGATGTCTGGACTTAACTGGGTTTGAGAAAATGTGTAAGTGACAATTGGAAAACTAAGAGAAATAAAAGCAGCTGATGCAGAGGATAAAACTAATTTTTAAAAAAGTCATCAGGATTATTGTTAAAATGGTGTTCTGGACAAGTTACAAAATTCTTTAAACAAAAATTTAGTGATTTTAAAGAACTATATAGGAGATATGGACTTCCCTGGCGGCTCAGTGGTAAAGAATCTGCCTGCAATGCAGGAGACGTGAGATGGATCTTTGGGCTGGGACGATACCCTGTAGAAGGAAATGGCAATTCACTCCAGGATTCTTGCCTGGGAAATTCCATGGACAGAGGAGCCTGATAGGCTACAGTCCATGGGTTGCAAAGTCAGACAGGACTCAGTGACTAAACAACAATATAGGAAATACACATTGAAAACACTTAAACTCAGCTAGAGGGGGAGGATAAAATGTAGTAAGTTCTGTAGAAATCCATTTGCCACGATCCTATAGTTTCAGGGTGGGTTGATTCTGCATTTATAGCTATGAACATATATCCTAGAGAAATATATGTGTTAAGATGCATAAACAGGACTCTCAAGACTTTTTCTTTTGCAATTTTTTTTCTCATAACATAAACTGAAAACAATCTAAGTAGCCATGAAAAGAAAGTGGATAAATAATGGAATTATTATTTATTATGGAATAAATACTAGATTAAGTATGAAAATGTGGAACTTTCATACAACAAAATACAACTGTGATCATAAACGAATTACAAGTATAAGAAGGGTGGTTCTCTCAAACATGTTGAGTGGCAAAATAGGTATTGCAAAAGAAAAATTTATTATTTAATATAAATTTCAAAAAGAAGCAAAACAAGTAGGGGATAGATAAAATATGAAAAAACTATACAGAAAGATCAGGAAGTAATAAACTCAACACTCGGCACTGTGGTGGTGGTTAAAGAGAGTTGATGGAATCGGGGCTAGGCATAGCTCTGTTTCCTAAGTTAGTGGTAGGTATTCAGTTATTCAAGGTAATGTTATTTGTATCTTATTCACATGTATCTTATGCACTTTCTAAATACTATGGAGTTAATTCTATTTTTAAAAAGCGCTCAGAAAATTAATACTATATTTAACAAACTAGTTTTAAAGGTACTTTTTAAGAAGCTACAAGTACCTAGCACATACTCAGGACTTGAAAAAATTATCTCTAACTCACACAACTCCCCTTTGAGGTAAATATTTTACCCTTAGTTAACACAGAAGGAAACTGAGATTTCTGTTTCATAGACTGCCCAACATTAAACAGCGAGCCGAGGCGAGATTCAAACCGTATCCAACTGTGAAAGCCAGGGTGCCTGTACGTAGGACTATCTAAAATACAACAACACAAATAAATTTCCAACACAAACATGAAACTGTCTTGTTACACTGAAGCTTACTATTTTCATACCTCTTGGCATTTACAATGCATCCCTAGACCATATTCTAATAGTTTGTATTAACTTTAAGTCACAGTACCTCAATATTACTTCATAATCACAATTTACCATTAAACTCTCTAAATTCTAAAACTGGTAACAGATACCACGTATGTTTATGGAAAGTCCCAATTTAGCTGTACTTCTTTTCATACCCTGACTTCTCTAAGACTGGAAGTTTAAGGCAAGTTAGCTGTCGGTAGGCTGAAACTCCTTTCACTACCCTTGGGATTCACTCAACAGGCAAGGAAACAGGCTTCCCAAGTCCCACAGAAATTACTCACTTCTACCCTCTTTTTCCTCAATCTTTTTTCCAATAATACTTCAAAACCTAATTTTAATCTCATGCAGGAAACCTGATTAACACCACCTGGTTTTCTAACAACACAACTCACTTATATAATTATTTGTCAGCTTTTTACCTCATTGTTGTCTTTATTTGCATGTATCTAGCTTGCAAGAGCCACTGAGAAGTGTTTACAAGTTTATTTCCTCAGAGCTATGCCCTAACTCATTCTTCTTTGCCCAAAGCACCATCAACTGTGCTCTGTAAACAGTAGTCACTTAATAAATGCTGATTGACTTACTACAGTGGAACAATTCGCCTCTGGTATGTCTCAATAAGCCAGTGAATCCTCCACATCTACAAACATGCTGGAGATGATACCAGGTACTGTTAGAGGCTTGGGGTCTTCGTGAGGGTGCCTGGGATAAGAAAAACACAGAGAGAGACCAAAGACAGTCAGGAGAAACACAGAGAGAGGGAACATGGAAATAAACAAGAGGACAGAACAGAGTGAGAGGAGTCACAAAGTCAGCAGTTATAGAAAGATTAAGCAGTCAGACATACTTAGAGACAGGGCGGAGGTCAGTAATTTGAACTTGGGTTTCAAGTTGGAAACCACATTTTTTGTATCATTTACTCCTGTAGTAAATGCCTTTGTGTTACTAAATTTGTCATATAACTGACCACTTCAAAGTTATTTCTAAGCTTTTAATGAGCTTATTTATCTTTATCTATTAAAATTCATCTTTACACAGTAGCGTCTTTGGAGACACACAGATAAAAACACAATTCTCAAATTAACCTAGCAGTAAATATGGAAATATTTTTCCAATTCTTCAACTTAGACAATGGTTACTTCAGAGAGGTAATGTGACTTGCCCAAGGCCACAGGCAAGAACATAATAACTGGGGCCACAAATCTAATTCCAAACTCTAGGACTTTTACTGACATCTTATATTCTCTACTACATATGAATCATTTATAAATCCAAACTGTTTTTACAGAATAAAGTTCAAACTACACACTTAAGATAAAACTATGCGTTCAGACAATGAACTGCTGAGGTTACTCACTAGAATAATTTTAGAGCTTGAATTATTTAAAAAGTCTATCAGAAAAAATAAAGCAAAATGAAACTACATCAGAACGATAGAAAATTTCAAACAGAAATAAAACTATGGGAACAGGCACTGACAAAGTTTTAACATTTTAAAAAAGGGGCTAGAAAAAAAAGGGGGGGGCTAGAGTTAGTTCATTGCTTTTACAACCTTAATTTCAAAATCTTAATGATTCAACAAATTTCAGCTGAAAGATCAAAAGTTCTATATTTCAATGAGTTCTTACATCTAAATACTAGTAAACCTATCTCAAACGTGTTCTCTCATGACGCTGCACCTAAAGTCTATACTGCAACTCTACTTCAGAGTACTACATATAGTAGAAATAATTTAATGCACCTCTTGATAAGCATTGCATTTTCTCTTGAGATATACTGATGCTCTCCTAAATAATCATGCCTTTTTACAAGCAATCAATTGTAATCAATTTTCTGTAATTATCAGCAAAGCTCCTTTGATACAAGTGAAATAAGTATGTTAATGGATTTCACAGCAAGACACAAAAATAAAAGAGACTTCTATTCAATTCTACATTAACATTTTCCCATGTTCAGCAATTTTTTAAATTGCCAAATCAAGTATAGTACTGTTCTGCCCTCTAGTGACAGGCTAGGGTTTGTTAACTACATGTTTTTTGGATTTTTGTCGTTGCTTTTTGAACAATACTTAGGATTTTTAAAAATATATATGACAGTACTTTTTCATAATTGAATAAAGGAACAAAAGAACAAAAGAAACTGGTCAATTTTAATATATGGCTTGTGATATACAATTCAGGAAAAATACAATTTCTCCTCATAGGAATAGTACACCTAAGAACTACAAACAGAAAGTACCATTTATTTCAATATTTATGCATATTTTTATGAAATTTGGAAAGGCCAAAGAATTCCATTCAATTTCTTTGCTAAAAGCTTTACAAATTTCGTAACTATAAATCCCAAATTGGTTAATTCTATTATTTGAGCCTGAGACATGAAGGCAAGTGGCACTACATATACCATACACAGATGAACAATTTTCTAATAATCATAGTAGAGCAAAAATATGCTTAATAAAAAACTGCACTGAATATTATTTACCTTTAACTGTCCAAGTGGCAGTTTAGGATTTTCCTGAACCTCAGTGTCGTCACTAAGAGACTGACTGTCACTTAATACCTGGAAACATCAGTCAAGGATGCCAGCTGAGACACAATCATTACACAGAGATTCACCACGGTATTTTGACCAAGGTACTTCTTTCCTTCTTAGTTTCTCTTGCCGTATATACTCTTGCAAGGATGTGAGGCATTTCCAGAACAGGATTTCTACTCTCACTAATCCCAAACATACTACTTCTGTGTCTATACTCTTATGTTATAAATTAATATGACATTTGTACATGTGAATGTAAAAGGATACCTGGACATGTGAGGGCAATCTGCAGGCAGACTGAGGGTGCTGTTAGGAGCACAAACCCTAAAACCAGATTCCCAGAGCCTGAATTCCAGCTCTATTTCAATTAGCAGTGTGACCTCAGGCAGATTATTCAATTTCACTGTGTTTCAGTTTCCTTAGGCACAAAATGGGAATAAAGAGAGACACCTATCAGGAGTAATATTTTATGTCTTCAGAGGTATTTGAGTTACACAGGTAAGTATATGAGTTTATCAAATCCAGAAAATGTATATTGAAGATTTATGCATTTCAGTGAATGTAAATTTTACATTAAAAGAAAAAAGTTGGACATAAATGTTGAACTACAGTCAATAATATACATACTGAAGTATTTAGGCTATTTGCAGTGAGTCTTTACTTTTTAAATGCATCAAAAATGAATTTATGGATGCACAGACTATAGATAGTGTAATAAAATAAGTAGTAAGTAAAATGTTAATGGCAGAATCTAGGTGGTGAGTATAAACATATGTTATTTGTCTCACGTTTCAAAATAAAATGTTGAAGGAGAAATATAACTGATGTGAAGAATAAATAAGGGAATTAAATATGCAGACGATTGCCTGACAATCAACGGTAGAGAATGACAATACATTTAAGCAAATGAAAATTATATAGTCATCCCAAGTTGGAAGAAAAAATGAAGAAAGTAATGAGGCATTGGGCACCCAAACTGGAGTGAGTAGTTGCCACCAAGGGTGTTAAAACTCAAATTTCAAATACATCTTTAAACTGCACAGGCCATGTAGAGAACATGGTCTTTGAAAGTCAGAAAGAGCTGACCTGAATCCTGGCTCTATTTCAATTAGTCAAAAAGCTCACACAATTTATTTAAATGTTCTGAGTCTCACTTCTCTCATAAATGAAAAGAGAGTAAAGATATCTGCATCTAAGGGGCCACTGTGACAATTAAACACACACACACACTTCTACATAAAAAAAGAAATTAGCACATAAAATGCAAATAATAACTACTACAGTTCTTTAAAATTATAATCATTATTACTACTCTTAGGTTGAGTCTTTTATATCCTTACAACTATTCTCTGCAGATGGAAACGAAAGTAACTATGTATTTGGATTCTAACCTAGAAATCTCATATGCAGGTGGCCCTACTAATCCAAAAAGCTTTCTATGAGATCTTTATTAAAACAGAAAACTTTTTTAAAAGTAAAACTGTACTTCTTGTAAAAGAAGAATTGGCAATGAAAAGGAATTCATTTATCATCCTTCTATAATGCCAATTACATAATAAATGTAAGCCCCTATGGGTGAGGCATTTAGGAAGTATGTTTGATGATGATATATTAAAGAAAGTAACACTTAGTATATTTGAGGAAATGATATTAGCATCTGATCTGAAGCAATTAGGTAACACATTTAAAGAAAAAAATATTAAAACTATATTTATAGAAGATGAGTTCTATGTTCCCAGGGAGTGGCTCTGTAAGTCAGTTTAGATCCTTCCATGACAACTGGCTCAACATAGAGTTTCATATAAAAATCAAAGCAAGAAAGTGGAAATGAGAGGGGGAATTTTTGAAACATATATAAATACTTCCTGCCTTGACTACTCTGCAAAAACTGCTTCTCCAAATTTAAATCAAAACCATGTGAGAATGGCTATCACCAAAAACGTCCACAAATAACAAATGTTGGCGAGGAAATAGAGAAAAGGGAACCCTGGTACACTGTTAGTGGGAGTTTAAATTGGTGCAGCCACTACAGGGGAACAGTATGAAGGTTCCTCAAAACACTAAAAATAGAATGACTGTATGACCCAGCAATTCCTCTTCTAAGTATACACCTCCCCCAAATAAAAACACTAATTTGAAAAGATACTTGCACCCCAATATTCACAGCAGCATTATTTACAAGAGCTAAGATAACAAAGCAACCCAAGTATCCGTGAACAGATGAAATAAAGATGAGTTATATATAGTATGTGTGCAAACACACACACACATACACACATGGAATATTATTCATCCATAAAAAAAGAATGAAATTCTGCCAATCATAACAACATAGATGGACCTAGACAGTAGAATGCTTAGTGAAATAAATCAGAGAAAGATAAATAATATTATCACTTATGTGGAATCTAAAAAGTAAAGCAAACGAATGAATGTAATAAAACAGAAACATAGATACAGAAAACTAGCAGTTACCAACAGGGAGAGGGAAAAGGGAAATGGCAAGAGAAAGGTAGGTACAAATATAGCTACAGCAGCTACAGTAGTATATTGTACAGCACCAAGGACATAGCCAATATTTTAAGAAAAATTCAAATGGAGCATAATCTATGCAGTGTGTACATGTGCACTCAGTTGTGTCTGCCTCTTCGCAATCTCATGGACTGCCAGGCTCTTCTGTCCATGGAATTTTCCAGGCAAGAATACCGGATCAGGTTCCATTTCCTTCTCTAGGGGATCTACCCGGACACAGGCCGTCTCCTGGACTGGCAAGCGGGTTCTTTACCAGCTGAGCCACTGGGGAAGCCCAGTGTAAAAAAATATTAAATCATTTGCTGTATAATAAATGTTGTGAGTCAACTATACTTTAATAATAAAATTAATTTTAAAACTACTTTCTCCAAAGGACCCATGGAACACCTAACCCAAACACCTTTTCTTTTCTTTTTTGGACAGGAAATAGCATTTATTGGTAAGCATGATTAAGGAGGGAAAAGCACTGGTGCTCTCATGAGTGTAGGGCCTGCCAATTGTCCAGGGACCACACTTAGGGGTGTATTTAACCCCACAGCCATCCTGGATGAGCCGCTTTTCTGCCACCATGTTTTCAGATTCATTCTCATTAAACTTAGTAAATCGTCACTTCTTGGAGACGTGGATCTTCTGGCAGCCAGGAAATCTGAACTTGGTCCAGCAGAGGGCTTCGATCACTTGCTCCTTGTTCGGCAACGTGGCGGAGATGGACATTACGACTTGGCCAATGTGACCCCTGACGCTTTCCAAAGGCACCAGACATACCTGTCTGGAGTCTATCCACTCCAGCACAAGACAACATCTTGCTGATGCGGAGCGGGTAACGTGGAGAGGGTGGAACCGCACTCGGATGTGAAAACCATCTTTGCCACAGCTTTTCACCATGTACTTGCTGGCACAAATACAGGCAGACTCCAGGGCTTCAGAGGCGAGCTCTGCTCATACTTATCTGATACCATGTGGCCACAGAGAGTGGGAACTCATCCACCTTTGCCTTCTTATGCCTGAAGTCAAAGATGCGGATCTTAGCATCATGGACACCTTGGCAGAAGCAGGACTTTGGGTACAGCTTATTCTTACAATACCGGTAACACCAAGTTGGGCAGCGGTCCATGGCAACACCAGGATCTTCAGTGGCGTGCCAAAGGGAAAAGCCCAAACACCTTTTTAAATCTTTAAATGTCTCTTATTTTTTTTCTTGAAAACTCCCGTCTTCTTTAGCACTACACTCTATTGCTTTTCCCACCACAGACCTGATTGTTTTTCTTTCCTTTATACTTTTCTTAACAAGTAAGTAGATGTTTTCAAAGGATCTGTCTTAGCCTTATTTTCTACTTTCACCAATTTTCAAAGTTTCAGCTTTACAACCTCTCTCTTAAGCTATACCTATCTTCAGCTGGAATCACTTCCAAACTTATAAACACATCCTATACATAATCACACAGATATTCTCTTCGTGTTTCAAATCCATTCGATCCCATCCCCTCCCACAAATCAGTTTCTATTATTATCTCTCTACCTCCAGTAGTAGTATTATCTAAACATCTACAACTTATATTAAAAACCTATCTCTGACTTCCTTTTCAGCAAGCCCCACTGCTTTTCTTCCCTCTTATGATTCCTCTACACCTCCAACACAAGTTCAATCTGGTGCTAAATTCTGCACATTAGTAGTTTGGTTCAAACGACAAGACAGGGTTTGTATTCTCTGAGAAATTCTTAGAGTGAAAGCTAAATTTACAGTCACTAAAAACAGACAGAAACACACACACATCAATAGTGGCAGGCATCAGACATTTGAGAAAATCTTCATTAAAGGAATCATTAAAAGTGATATCTATTAATTTTTGCTTGCAAAATGGGAAAAGATTTATCTGATTTGGTGAGTTGGATACCTCAATCCAAAATATTTTAAGACACATCAAGACAGGGTATAACTTTCATGTCTCCTACAATGATCTTATTTACAACTCTCAAACTCTATTAGAAAAACAAATTTCTTTTTGCCTGGGATATGCTAAGGCCCCTCAAACCAAACTTTCCAATGCCTATTTCTTTCCCCTTTCAATCCATCTCATTTATATTGTCTGCTCAAAATTTTTCAGTGGTTTATTTGCCTTAAAAAAAAAAAGAAAGAAAAGAAAAAAAGTAAATTCACTCTGATATTCAAGACCCTCTTACATCTAGCTCTGGACCAAAATTTCCCATTTTACCCTTACAAACATTCCATTCAAATAGCAAAAGGTGTCTAGGGCATACCTTGAAGATACTGTGGATTTGGATCCAGTCTACTCAAATACAGAAAATGTCATAATAAAGCAAGTTGCACAAATTCTTTGGTTTCCCAATGCATATAAAAGTATGTTTACACTATAGTATAGTCTAGTAAGTGTGCAATAGCATTATCCCTAAAAAAGGGTATATCCAAGTATTAAAAAATACTTTATTGCTTAAAAATGGTAACCAATCTCTGAGCAAGTCATAATTTTCTGTAATAGTAACACTAAAGATCACTGATCACAGATCATTATGAATACAATAATAATGGAAAAGTTTAAAACATTGCAAGAATTACCAAAATGTGACAAACAGACATAAAGTGACAGCTCTTGGAAAAAAAAAAAAAAACAGATGGTGATAACGTTGCTCAACACAAGGCTGTCTCACCTTCAATTTGCAAAAAATGCAGTATCTGAAAAGTGCAATAACATGAGGTATGCCTGCATTCACCTTCTCCAGATTCTATATTTATTCCTCTGTGTAGTCTTCTCTGATATCCTACCTGGAATTTAAGATCTTCCTCAGAACTCTTGCTGCTGCTGCTAAGTCGCTTCAGTTGTGTCCGACTCTGTGCGACCCCACAGACAGCAGCCCACCAGGCTCCCCCGTCCCTGGGATTCTCCAGGCAAGAACACTGGAGTGGGTTGCCATTTCCTTCTCCAATGCATGAAAGTGAAAGTGAAGTTGCTCAGTCGTGTCTGACTCTTAGCGACCCCATGGACTGCAGCCCACCAGGCTCCTCCGTCCACGGGATTTTCCAAGCAAGAGTACTGGAGTGGGGTGCCACTGGCTTCTCAACTCACAACTCTTAGTGAGGTTTATTTATCTATCTATATTCTACCTAATTAGTTTGCCTTCTATTATCATAATGTGACCTTGACAATGTCTAACACTTGGAACACAGTAGTTCCAGTAAGTATTTATCAGATAAATAAGAGGAACAGAAAGTATGTTACTTTTACCTTTTAAGTAAAACAATTTTTCCAGTGAGATTACTATAGGCAGTTCAGGTTCTAAAAAAGGAATTCAAGAGCTAGAAAAAGAGTGCAAACACTCTTTACTCTTATAGGGGAGCCAGAAAAGTTTAGAATTTTGATATACAGTACACTAATAGTTGAAAAAGTACATAATTCAAGTCTATAAAATCCATAGTTATGTTTAGAAAATGCACCTATTTGACTAGAAAAGGGTAAAATTTCTATTAAAAAAAAAACACACAAATATCCTAATACAAACATGTTAACTTACAGAGAAGCTTTTAGAAGGAACCAAGGTATTTTCATAGACAGTCCTAAATTATCTTCAAAACCAGTTGAGATATACTAATTATAGAGATAATAAAAATAAATAAATAAAAGTTACTAGGGACAAAGAACAAAACTGTAATGCTTCATGCTCATTAAAATTACTAGAAATAAAAATACTTTCTTTTCTTGGATCAATTAATTGTGAAATGCTAAGCCAACAACCTAAAATGAAGGAGAATCTTGCTCCTCTAGTTTATGGATAAACTAGTAAAATAAGGTCATAATAAGGTCACAGCTGTTTAAAAGTTTTTTAATTTTTTACTTAGGTTGCAATAATCAATTTACAAAAATAGCTCTCATACTTTAAATTTCATTAAGAATTCATAATACAGCTCTTTATTTTATTAAAATAATTATAATCTTTGAAGAAAATTGTGTAGATTATAAAAATGTACTTTTACACTTAAATAATTTACTTTTTGTTTGAGGTAATAATTTTGTTAATACTAACACTGCATGAGGTGATAATATTCTTAAAATAACTATACCTCACTGAATGATAGATGACTTATCTCCTAATACTTTCATATACTTGAGCTTTGATTTTGGTTTAATAAAACTGCAAAATTAAATTGGGCAAAGTATAAATAAACATCTATTATGATGGTATAGGAAATATTTTAAGGTATTTAACAATATAAAGAGTAAATGTTATTCTTTAATGACTTTAAACCAATCCTGTACTCAATGAAGACTTCATATAATAAAGTGCAACACAGTGAAGACATTTCTCTCGCTGTGAATAGAGATAATAACATGCTTGAAATTCCATTTCAAGGAACAGTTAAAACAGTAAAAAAAAGTCGAATACCACTTTGACCTACTGTCCATTGTGAGAACAAACACATTTTCTTAGCAGCCCTGCCCTGTTCTGGGGTTGGCAGTGTAACCTCCAGTACTTTTAACCTTCGTAAGAACCTTACACAGACCATATTCACCCCGTTTCACAGATGAAGAAAAGTAACTTTCCCACAGTACAATCAGCAATCAACTGAGTTGGATTTAGTCTTGTGTACAGTCCATCTGACTCCAGAGCCCATGTTTCTGAGATCAAATTACAGGTGAAAAAAGTGATCCATTTAAATTTGTCTTCTATAAGGAAATCTTTAAGTTTCTACCTATCTACCTATCATATTAATCTCCAGGAAGCAAGAATGAGTATTAGGCAGTTGACAATTTAGCAGTAAGAATCTTTAAACACATTGGGAAGTAAAAGTTCTAAAATATTTTTTTTCCACAGGCACATTATAAATTCTAATATATGGAATATTTTATTATAAAAGGAATAATGGGTTAAAAAATTCTGATGATTAGTTCAAAATTAATAAAGAAAAACATAATTGGCACACCTTTACCATCAACAAGATAGATTTATGTTATGTCAGCAATAAAGAAAACCAATACCCATTATCTTAATAGGAAAAACTTTCAAACCTGAAAACTATCATTCCTTTAAGTATTTATGTTACCTAACGGACTGAAAGATGAGCTGTGCATGTATAAGTGCTAAGTCGCTTTAGTCATGTCTGGCTCTTTGCAACCCCATGATCTGTAGTAGGCCAGGCTCCTCTGTCCATGGGATTCTCCAGGCAAGAATACTGGAGTGGGTTGCCATGCCCTCCTCCAGGGGATCTTCCCAACCCAGGGATCAAACCTACATTGCAGGCTGATTCTATACTGCTGAGACACCAGGGAAGCCCAAGAGATGTGCTGTAAGTGTCAGCAAATGGCAGAACAAAATGACTGACGGAGGAAGAGGTTTGTATTTAAACAGGGGATTGACACTGGCTGCTAATTTCACACTTTCCTCTATTGTCTCTTTGTATAATACACCTATTTGATGAACAGGCATCTCTAACAATACTGGAAGCATAGCAGGTATTCACAAACTATATTAAGCACAAGATTCAGAGAATCAGTTCCGGCCATCTGGGTGGTGCCTGAGGGCTTACCTTTCTCTGCACATGGATATATCTCACGTTTTACGGTTTTCATTCTCTCTAATTTAGTAATTAGTATGGCATAACTGAAAATGCTTGGGACAGTGTTCACCAGTTAAATGGTATCTTATTATTTAAGCCTTGTTCAAAAGCCAGTGCCTCCCCATCTAACTGACCTTTCCAGAAACCTGTACACTGTTTATGCCTATGGTAACTCAACAGCTTAAAACATTACATTCCTGAAGTGGAATACTTTTGCCTCAAAGAGATACTTGATAATAAATGGCCTTACAATAAACGTTAAGGAAACAGTGAAATAACTACACAACTCATCTGCTTTTTAAGAACAGCAATATAACCATGTCAGAGGCAGAACAACTGAAAATCAAGCAGATTACAAAAGTTTATAAAATCAAAACACACACACACATACACACACAAACCAAAACACAATGTTCTTCTCTAACATCTTTATAAATTTGAATATAGAAATATCCTAAAAATAGTACCCCCCCCCAAAGAATAAAACATCTAAATGTAGACTTAAGTCAACCTTTTTATTATGTATTAACTAAATGCAAGGACCATACAGCATCTCTTGTGACCCAGCCTGAACCAATTTGCCTTCCTTGTATGTCAGAACCTTCACATGCACTCCACTCAAAAGGTCACTGGTAAAGTGTTAGGGAAGTACTTGGCAGAAGGCTTACAAGTCTTAATAAACTCTTACTGACTCAATGTACCCTATGAACAATACAACAGGTACCCAGAAATTATTTTGCTGCTCATTTTAAGTTCTTAAGCTCACTAACATTTACTGATTATAGGACTAACTGCAACTTAAAGACTTATTTATGACGAACACTCCTCCCCCTGAACTAAGACTTGGAAGAATAATTACCTCCAAGTAGACCTGGGGATGCTTATTAATATCAATATCAATGGAATATACAATTTAATAAAATTGAACTCTTGTATTACTAATTCACCAAATATTCACTAAGCAAGTTTCATGTACTGGACACCATTCCTAGGTTTGGGGGATACAGCCCAAAACAAAACAGACCCTCTAATGTAAACTTAAGGCTTTAGGTTTCTTGAAGAGGTTACCTGAAAAAATTACATGTATTCATTCACATATATTTACACTTATCTGTGTATGCACAGAATACCCAGTAAATATAGTATGTATTTTACAGTAATATGCATGGAAATTCTGAGAGCAATGTTATGAGAAATTTCACCCCATTAGATCCATTTAGATCCAGAAAACCATGACTACATTGAAATGTTTTGACAGTGTAGATTATAACAAACTGTGGAAAGTTCTTAAAAGAGACAGGAATACCAGACCACCTGACTCACTGTCTGAGAAACCTGTATGCAGGTCAAGAAGCAACAGTTAGAACTGGACATGGAACAACAGACTGGTTCAAAATTCGGAAAGGAGTACATCAAGGCTGTATATTGTCACCCTGCTTACTTAACTTATATGTAGAGTACATCATGCAAAAATTCCAGTCTGCATGAATCACAAACTGGAATCAAGATTGCCAAGAGAAATATCAATAACCTCAGACATGCAGATGACATCATTCTAATGGCAGAAACCTAAGAGAATGAAAGAATTTCTTGATGAAGGTGAAAAAGAGTGAAAAAGCTGGCTTAAAACTCAACATTTAAAAAACTAAGATCACGGCATCTGGCCCCATCACTTCATGACAAATAGATGGGGAAAAAGTGGAAGCAGTGATAGACTTTATCTTCTTGGGTTCCAAAATCACTGCAGATGGTGACTGCAGCCATGAAATTAAAAGATGCTTTCTCCCTGGAAGAAAAGCTATGATAACTAGACAGCGTATTAAAAAGCAGAGACATTACTTTGCCAACAAAGGTCTGTCTAGTCAAAGCTATGGTTTTCCCAGAAGTCACACAGGATGTAAGAGCTGGACCATTAAGAAGGCTGAGTGCCAAAGAGATGATGCTTTTGAACTGAAGTGCTGGAGAAGACTCTTGAGAGTCCCTTGGAGAGCAAGGAGATCAAACCAGTCAATCCTAAAGGAAATCAACCCTGAATATTCATTGGAAGGAGTGATGCTGAAGCTGAAGCTCCAATAATTTGGCCATCTGATGCGAAGTGCCAAATGCTGGCAAAAGACCCTGATGCTGGGAAAGACTGAAGGCAGGAGAAGGGGACCACTGAGGATGCAAAGAGTCGGACATGACTAAGCAACTGAACAACAACAAGATCCATTTATTTTCCTGGAGAAACACAATTCTCTGTAATAGAGATCAAAGGGAATATGGACTTCAGTATAAAAATAATTTATCTACCTTTCAGAGTAGTAATAATGGATGAAGTGGTCATGTCTCAATTTATTTGTATTGTCCTTAACTAGTAAATTTAATAATCAGTAGACTGAGCCTATGCAAAAGAAATACAGTGCTAAAATTTATTACATATAAGGCTAAAGTTTGAGTCATCTGTAAGTAGCTTTAGAGGGAAATCAAAATCAAAAGTAAATAAAAGGTAAAATAATAACTTTCAACCAATTAACTGCAATCCACAAAATTAGATCAGTCCTGAAGAGCTTATCTTCTAGTCTGTAAACACACAAGGTGAAGGAAAAAATTACAAATCAATTTAAAGTTGTTATTATACAAAGAGAGTCTCAAAGGTTTGTTTCCTTATGGTATATTTTCTCTTTTCAGATAGGCATCAAATCATAAGACACTCAAATTTTTCTAGTGACACAGAGCACACTTTTTTTTTTAAGTTCAAAAGTAGAACTAAGAGTTAAATTGAGCCTTCATCAATACGATTACTAATCCCAAACATTCATCAACTGAACGTTTCTCCTATGTATTAGAAAGAGGTACTACAGAGATGTTCAAAGAATTGCATTTAGACTATTACTTGAGAAATTCAATGATTACCTAACCTAAAAGCTAATATCAGAGGAGAGGAGGAAAAGGAAGAGGATGAAAAAAGGAGATTAAAAAAAGAAAGAGAGGGAGGCAGGAAAATTAATAGGGAGAACAGGAGATTTAGGACTCTGTTGTGGCTTTTGCTGGCTTTATTTCAAATGCAGAATCTTTTCTTTCTGTTTTCCAGAACCTTTAAGACTATGCTATTTTCCTGCTTAATAAAGTAAAAGAATATAGCCATGAAAAATACGAACTGGCTTGATTATAGTAAGCAGAAATGTATCTCAAAAAGTTAAGTGTCTTCTTTGACCTAATTTCCAAATACATTTCATATCAGGTCAACAATGAATACACATGGAAATCAATGTTTACAATGATGCTATTCCTCCATCATACAAAACACTCTGATTTTCAAGTTCTTTGATTTGATTTCTTCCCTTGAAAGACATTCTTTTTTAATACAGTGACTTCAAAGTAGAAGAAATATGAATTTAGTAATTTCAAATGTCTTCCATTCCAAAGATTCAAAGATAATTCTTAGAATCTTAGATGATACAGTAAACCAGATCTTCTTGTTTACAGATTAAATAACATAGAATTTTTTTTTTAACGTTCTCTTCTCTTTGGCACAGAAAAAAACAAATACCTCTGGTATGAACTGAATTGGCTGCCCTCAAATTTTTATAATGAAACCTCAAAACCCAGTGTGATTGTACTTGGAGACAGACCCTAGAAGTAGGCAAAAGTTAAGTAAGGTCACTAGGGTGGGGCCATTATCTGATAGAACTGATGTCCTTATAAGAAGGGGGAAGAGGCCAGAGCACACTTTCTCCACACAGGCACAGAGAAAAGGTCATGTGAGGGCACAGCAAGAAGGCAACTGTCCATAAGCCAGGAAGAGAAACCACACCAGAAACAGAACTTGTCAGCACCTAGACCATGGACTATAAACCTTCAGAACTGTTAAAAAAAAACAAATCTATTGTTTAAGTCACCCAGTCTGTGGTATTTTGTTATAGCTGCCCATCTCTAAAAATGAAAATATTCTATTTTTGAAATAGTTTCACTCTATCAATGATCCAGCTGAATATATAACTGGTAGTTGTTACAACGATGATCCATTTAGAGAAACACTTGGGACAATTTGAAAAATAATTTACCCCCAAATTATTTATATGTATCTCTGTGTTATTCTAAATTAAATTATCATTTAGAAATAATATAAAGCTTTGAACCCTAAGAGATATCCTCTGCTGTCCTGAGTCTGAGTGCGAGGGGACAATGCCAACAGAGAAGTCATCAAAGGAATTTAAATAATCTCAGCCTCACTGGAAAACAGCAGCACAGAAATCTTGAAGTAGAAAGGCTGACTCTTTTGAAACCAAACAGCATTTGCTCTACATGCTGAAGAAAATTTCTGTGGCACTCTCTCTTGTTCTTGTACCATGTGAGATTATAAAAACTTGTTTTTCTTTGATGCCAACCTTAAAATTCAGAGGCGAGGCCATACAGCCACATTTGGCGATCACTCTGTTAGGACTTCTATGTTCTCAGGAGCAAGAACTGATCTATTAGTTCACAAGGTGACTAGTACTTCCACAGGATTCACCTTTTCAGATGAGGGTAAAGCCACTTTCATTTTTCAATAAATCTGTAAGATACTTATACATTAAGGACAATTTTTAAAAACTCTTGGAAGTGTGTTTAAATATAAATATGCAAACATAGTTTATACATACATATACTGTAATAAAAGTATATTATAGTGCATCCAAGATTATTGAACTGTGATCACGTTTCTTAACTACCATTTCTTGAGAGCATCCCATGTGCCAGGCACTGTATCAGGCACTCAACTTAATTTCCTCATTTCATTATCAGCACTCCATGAGATAGAGATCATTATCCAATATTAAGATGAGAAAACAAAATTTCACCGAGGTTAAATAATCAACCAAATTCTCTCAACTTAAAAGTTCCAGAACTAGGATTTATGCCTAAGTTTCTCTGAATTCACAGATTTCTAAGAATGTTCCTTTTCCCCAATCTTAAGGAACTATAAACTAACAAACAAAGCAAATATAATCCTCAATATTTCAATCATCTTAATCCACACAGGTATGGTCACAACATTTTATAAAACTTGTGGGATTAATCGTTAACACTAGCTGAGGAGTTCATTATGACTATCCATTTTCTACAAAGTACAGGACAGAGTAATGCAATCACTGTATAGTGAATACGACCTCGGGGTACATTAGAAAACCTTATAGTATGTGTATTCTTTCTCTCCAGAATCATTCCTGAAATTGACTTTACGTAGAAGCACTTGATTACCATTACATGGTAAAATAATTATATTACTACTGGTAAAAACAAACTACCCATTCTCTTATGCTCTTCCTCTATATCCAACTGGATACCTGTCAAAAGTCCTGTAACCCAGTAAATACAGGGAAGAATTTATTATGAGGATCATTATTTCCCTTATCAAACTCTGTATTCAAACCACCGAGGGTCCAGTCTGCAGTAATTTTCTTTCATTTTAAAGCCAACTTATAAAACAAAAATGTAAG
Organism: Oryx dammah; assembly: GCF_014754425.2. NCBI lineage: Eukaryota > Metazoa > Chordata > Mammalia > Artiodactyla > Bovidae > Oryx > Oryx dammah. The sequence continues at coordinate 104,105,498 of NW_024070186.1, forward strand.
CTTAATATAGGGTGTATTTCCACTTATTGCATAGTGTAAAAGTGATAATGTTCAAAACTTATGGAAACTCTTGAAATGAATGAACTCCTCATTCCCTAAAACTTGTTCACAGATGATAGGTTTCAAAGCTCAATATGTTCCATGTACCACATAGAAGTTTCACAAATAATTTTCCACGTTAAACAGATTGATTTTTACAGGACTTCTGGAAGCTTAACATACAAGGTGCATTCTGTCTAGAAAAGCCTGAGATAGGATTATCCAAATATTACCCTTAAAATAGGCATTGTGCCTCCCTATCAGCATTCCCCTACACCACTCCTCTTAAGAAGCCACTCCTATCTTATGACATGAGCTGGCCATGTGACATGCTTTAGCCAATGAAATGTTAAGAGGCAGTGACATACATGGCCTCTAAACAGCAATTTAAAGAGCCCAGATTCCCGGCTCCTTCTGCCACAAGACTTGTGCACCCCAGAGAGGCTGTCCTTCAGCTCTGGTCCAGGAACGAAGAGGACATGGGGCAGAGTGGCAACAGATTCATCAGGAACACGAACATGAGTGAGAAAGAAACTTTTACTACTATAAAACACTAAGATTTAGGGACTCTGTTTAATTAAACAAAGCTTTACCTAAGCTGACTAAAACAGCAACATTTCCCAGATTTACTGAACCCTGGGAACCATTTTGCTAGGTAACATTTTCTAAGATTTGTTTCCTAAATTACTCTTGATTTTGAATGGCATATTTTCTATTAGTTAATACTGTACTTATGATGAACATATATGTATACTAGAAGTATAAAGTGTCAGTTTTCTTACATTTTATCAGCATTTTCTGTCAATTTCTGCTTACAGTCAATAAAAATACTTTACTGAAGTAATCTAATTAACATTCAGAGATCAAAGATCAGAGGGCTACTTAAGACTGCCATACAATTGCATATTAATGATTTAGTTCTCTGAATAGGTAATATAAAAGGTCCTGCTTTATTTTCTATATATATATTCATATTTAGAAAACTCAGAGTATTTCCACAAATTTAATTTTCTTTATATCTCACTATTAGAACTAGTAATTGAGAACATATTTGAAATTACAGTATAGATATTCAAATTTTCTGTAGTCTATTCTGCTGACCCAGTAAAACCACAGTCAATGGTATCCTAACTGCCATTCATAAATCCAGAATTTGTATTTCTGACTTATTATGCCTTAAAGGATAGTACAGAAAGGAGGAGAAATAACTAAATCTCAGTCTTTTCACTGGCAATAAGATTTTGTTGGTGTTTCCATATCCAAGTAAACACCCTTACAAGTTAATGGCATTTATTTTTACAATGCAAACAATCCTAGACTGTAACATTCAGAAGAATGGTTCAGAGGCCTTATCATATAAAATCATAAAAGCAACATTCAGTCATATATTTAAAACAAAAAAGCACACACAGATTTTCTAGACAGACCTAACAGGCTGTCAAAAATACTTAAGAACAGAAAAAAGATTTAAGTTTACCATGAATTGAAAATTTGAAGAATAAGTGCATGTCCTGAAAATTGCAACTAAACAATATTTACTAATTTTGTTCATTTTATGTCACATTCCTTGGTCTTATAAATCATCAGTTCACCATAAAGTATTCAAACATCAGTAAACCAATCACACGTTTTTATTCCCAGACTGAGAAAACTCTATGCATTTAAGTAATCATTATTAAAATTAATCCTAAAATATTCCAAAGGAAGCAGTTTTGAATACAACTTATGTACAAAAGGACAGAATTATAGTATGTGAGTTTCAAAGTTTGATATAATTTGCCACATGTATATATTTTAAAATCTCAACTTTTTCTTCATTGTGTGGTTTTCATATTCAAAATAGTTTTATGGTACTGCTACACCTGCTTCTATTATTTTTAATCATTTTTTTTAAGCTCCCATAATGCTTTTTGATACTGATTCACTTTTCATTTAATGCCAAAGGCAATACAAAAAGCTTTGAGGGAACAAACCAATGTAATATTTACTAAGACATGTATTCTCTAGATAACTGGGGACTTCAATAAATTGACTTTTTAACCAATAGCCCATTACACTGGTGAAATAAGCCAGGGATTCTGAAATAGTTAATTTTTAAAAATTAATTACTTTAAAGGAAAATTTAACTTACTTGATAATAGAGATTACATGTCACCTTTAAAATACTAGTAAAACTGACAAGTTAAAAATACACAATTATCACACTTCCCTGATCAATACAGAAGGTGAACCCATCAGATGCGAAAAAGTTGAGACCAGCTCTGATACCACATAGCTCTTGACTGCTTCACTGCTTCCAGGTAAATAAGTAAGATGCATCATGGGCCTGCTCTTACCGGTCAAGTCAAGACTTTCCATTGTGATGTCAATGGAACATCAGAACTTCCAACTTCTGTGATGCAGCAGGATTCTGTGGAGGACCCATAGCAAAGTGATTAAAATGGTGAGCTCGGAAGCCCTTTCCAACTACACTGACACTTAGTCTCCTTTAGAAAAATCATCCCTAAATAAGATGTATTAACAGCCAACCAATCAAAATCAGGAAAATGATTAAACATCCCTGGACTAACACTACTGAGGAAAAAAAGACCTAAAGTATTTATTGTCAACTTTAATTTAACAAAAAGATGATTACTAAAATTACTCAATGGGAATTCTGAGGCCAAAGTTACAGAGACAAAGAATTACAGGCAATTACTTCTTAGTTTGCTGACTAAATTCAGGTATAGAGTTACAGGCAAATCCTCTGGAAAAACATGGAATTAAAATGACATCCTGACTAAAGTCAAGTTATTTGAAATGACTGGTTCAACCGAACCAGTTAAAGCTTAACCACAATTAAGCTATGGTTCAGATGCTTATATTTTATCTTTTAAAGATGAGTGAAGCCAAGCCAGTTCTTTTATTAAGGGGTGGGGGAACACATACAAATACAGAAAAGCTGTTATAAATTACTTTCTAACTACATATGATGAAATAAATGAGGACTGAAATCAAGTGTACAAATTAAATAAAATTTTATATTAATACTGCAAATATAGACATATACCTAAATTATCATTTTTTGTGAAATATTTTATTTTTAATGTTTCCATTTATTTATTTTTAAATTAGTTTATTTATTTTAATTGGAGGCTAATTACTTTTACAATATTGTAGAATCAGCCATGGGTGTACATGTGTTCCCCATCCTGAAACCCCCCTCCCACCTCTCTCCCCATCCCATCTCTCGGGGTCATCCCAGTGCAACGGCCCTGAGTGCCCTGTCTCATCATCAAACCTGGGCTGACGATCCATTTCACATATGGTACTATACATGTTTCAATACTATTCTCTCAAATCATCCCACCCTCGCCTTCTCCCACAGAATCCAAAAGTCTGTGTCTCTTTTGCTGTCTGGCATTAATATAGACATATACCTAAATTGTAATTTTTTTTAATTAAGCTATTTCAGTTTCTATGTGAGACACATTCATTTAGTTTCTCAAGTGCTTCATATGGTAATACTAAATCACACTCAACTAAGAGATAATTTCCTACTCCTTTGTATATTATGACAACATATTTCTTTACAATCAGTAGGCTACAACATACTTAGGAAACTGGGTATCACTTACTGGCTTACTGCTTGATCAATATTGTTAGTCATTTTATGTGTTAGCTAAAGTTTTTTTCAGCCACTACAATATGGAAGAACTCGCTTTTATACATTAAATATCAAAAATGTGTAATGATTCATTTGAGTAATCCTAACTAGATGTAGATAATTCAGTTGTCACCCAATGCTACAGAAGAAAACAATAACCAGAAAGAATAAAATATTAAATGGTCTTACATGGCTTCTCACAAGATACTACTGATTTATCCACATTTTTTAGAACAAGGGTATGGATGAAAGAAGAAATCCAGATCTCTGAAAAAATTACAAGGGACACATGAATACTTTCAAATTAAATGCTTATGTTGTTACGAAGGAAGTGTACAATTCCAAAAACTGATTAAATAAATGGTATAAAAGTCTCTCCTTAATTATTATAAACTAAATCGCTAACATTAAAACTGCTATTTTAAGAAAATGACATACACTATCTCAAATATTTATGTCCATGCTTTTTCTTCATATAAATTTATAAAAGCCACTATCAAGAACCATTAAAAGAAAAATTATGAAATAGGTAAAAATCATGAATATCTATAAATAACTATCAAGTAAATAAACTGGTATAAACTTTTAAAAAATGAATTTAATTCATACTGCCACAACTGGGAGAGATGACACCACTCTTATGGCAGAAAGCGAAGAACTAAAGAGCCTCTTGATGAAAGTGAAAGAGGAGAGTGAAAAAGCTGACTTAAAACTCAATATTCAAAACAACTAAGATCATGGCATTCAGCCTCATCACTTCATGGCAAATAGATGGGCAAACAATGGAATCAATGACAGACTTTATTTTCTTGGGCTCCAAAATCACTGTGGCTGGTAATTAAAAGACGCTTGCTCCTTAGAAGAAAACCTATGACAGACTTAGGCAGCATATTAAACAGCAGAGACATCACTTTGCTGACAAAGGTACATATAGTCAAAGCTATGGTTTTTCTAGCAGTCATGAACGGATATGAGAGTTGGACCATAAAGAAAGCTGAGCACCAAATAATTGATGCTTTTGAACTGTGGCATTGGAGAAGACTCTTGAAGAGTCCCTTGGACTGCACGGAGATCAAACCAGTCAATCCTAAAGGAAAATCAATCCTGAATATTCATTGGAAGGACTGAGGCTTAAGCTGAAGCTCCAATACTTTAGCCACCTGATGTGAAGAACTGATCCCTTAGAAAAGACCCTGATGCTGGGAAAAATTGAAGGCAAGAGAAGGGGATGACAGAGAATGAATGGTTGGATGGCATCACCAACTCAATGGACATGAGTTTGAGCAAGCTCCGGAAGTTGGCGATGGACAGGGAAACCTGGCTTGCTGCAGTCCACGGAGTTGCAGAGTCGGACATGACTGAGCGACTGAACTGATACTGCCACAATTGGGAGAGGAGGGTCCAAAATTAACTTTGATAGGGTGGGTTTAATTCTTGGCGTGCTACAGTCCATGGGGTCCCAAGGACTGGGACACAACTTAGCAACTGAACAACAACAGATTTTTATTTTAGTTTGGAGATTTGCTTACCTTTTAGTTTAAGAAGTGAGTGCAGGCTATCTGAGAAATAAAGTATGTTATGTTCTATACAGAAGTTCTGTTAGGAGCTCAAAAACAATCACTAATCTTAAGGTATGTTTACTGATTTGTTTCTATAATCAAATATATACCCCCCAAATAGAACAAATCTATACTTTACTTTGATTATCATTCAATAATTTATCACATGGGATGTAAATATCTGTGGATAAAGTGGGCAAGGAGAGGAAGGAGGTTGATTACGCTATAACCAATAAGGATTTTAAAACTCAGGATAACAAAGAAACCATGCTGGACTTAACTAACTTAGGACAGGGCAGCCAAAGAATCAGCCAGGGAATAAGCCACAGAATGGAGGTCAATTCCGAGGCTGAAGATCCTGCCTGAGACAGACTCTGAGTTCTGAGCCATACTGAGACTCCAGATTTTATCTGGCTACTACAAATGCCCACACGGTAACTTCAGAAAAGTAGTTTCAGCACAAGCTGTTCTGTCTGTATTTAAGTTATAAGACGACTTCATAAAATGTTCTGATTTGATGGAAATGGGCAGCTGTGTGAAGTGTCAAAAGGACAGGTGGGCAAGAAAGGGAAATGTTTAAGGGGGTGAATACAGTCCTGCAGAATGGTGACTTGTGTGTGTATGCCCTTAGACCAAAGCCAGGGGAGATTTTCAACTGAGCCACCCATGCCTGTCTGTGTTCTCTGGGTCACACGGTGCTTCCTCTCAGCCTTCCCTTCCACCCAAACAGGGCCTTGGATTCCCAGCTCCCAAGGACTTCAGTCCCACCAGCTCATTAAGGACCTGCTCCTTTTCCAAGGCCCCTTTCCCACCCATGAAACTGCCCCACAGGATGTACACCAAGCCAGGACTGACCTGCTACAGCTCAGGATTCCCTCTGAGAAACTATCATGGCAGGTGGGAGTGCTAACTTTAAATTATCTATGATTTACCTCTTAACCACAAATAGGACATCTAACTTGGCATCTGAAAAACCTATCATAAAGATCTGGCCTAAGCAACCATTAAAATATCCCAAAGCAACTGGCTTCTTGATGGTTTACACATTGCCCCTTGGGGTACTATGTTTTGAAAGCTTATTATACTAAAAAAAATGAGATGCCACTTTTTACAATGTGATAGGTCCCTCATTAGTGTTAATGTCTAATGTAATATTCAAGGCATATCATGGCAAAATCCTGTTCTAGGCCAACATTGTATGTTTTGCAACCTGATGTCACTACAACCTAGTCAGTGCAGAAGAGACTCCAGGCAACCATGCTGCCCACTTACATGGAAGAATATTTAATCCCCAAGAAATGACTGCTTTTCTGACGTTTTCATCAATTCTCTGGGTAATACATTAAGCTTTAACTAACTCATTTTCATACATAACCCTAATTCAATCAAGCTCAATAAAAGTCATTCTGAACTGCAATTATTTGCCAAGGACCAACTGCATTCAAATGAAAACAAAACAAAACAAAAACTTGCTGGGCATGATACAATGCATGGTACAGACTGCCTCTCAATTTATGGAGCCAGAAACAACAACAAAATTAGCCAAACTGTTAGAGAAGGAAATAATATTTTTCCTCATCTTCCTGAAAATAGAACATTCATGCTTTTACACTGGAAGAAAAGCAAAATGGAGACCCAAGAAAGCAGATTCTGAAATTATTGTTTTCAATTATGTTTATGCTCTGAAAGAGGCTGCATTTCTAGTCTTAAGAGTTAGTATGACCTCTGAAAGTCAAAACTAGTCCAAGTCACAAATAACAGTCTTAACATCCGCTCTTTCACTCAGTCTTCCACTGGCTTTCTCCATTTTCCCAACAATATGTATTCCGATCTCCACTTTACAAAGTAGGTGTTCTCTACAAGAGTTTTCCTGTCTTAAAGCTACTTCCTCAATTCACCCTTTTATAAACTACATGTTTACAAGCAAAATGTAAATGTTGTTTATAAATAAAAGCTAAATACAAATGCCAAGCTCTTACTTCTATGTAAATGTATCATATTTGTAGTCCAAAAAAAACTCATTAAAGCTTTCCCAGACTTGTGTGTGCATAAGGCCCCCTGCTGCTGCTGCTGCTAAGTCACTTCAGTCGTATCAACTCTGTGTGACCCCAGAGACGGCAGCCCACCAGGCTCCCCTGTCCCTGGGATTCTCCAGGCAAGAAGACTGGAGTGGGTTGCCATTTCCTTCTCCAATGCATAAAAGTAAAAAGTGAAAGTGAAGTCGCTCAGTCGTGTCTGACTCTTATCCCCCTACTCACCCCCAAAGTATTTAATATTCTTTTCATCTCCTCAGTAGTACTACCAGGCACACTGCAAAATAATATAGTGCTGAAAATGCATACCTGCTGTTATGCAATTTTGGTCAATCAATTCCACAACTCAGGTCACTGTGGTATAGCAGAGGACAAAGGATGTTTTTTTTCTAAAAATGATAAGCTCTGGTTAAATCATTTGCTGAAATAAATTACCTTTATGCAGACAAAGATAAATGCTTGGAAATATATAATACATATACTTGTTTTAAAAAAGAGTTGTCTATTTTCATAATTCTTATTGTCACTGTCTTCATTTTATTATTTTATTTTATTAAGGTATGATAAAAGACACCACTTTCATTAAAATCACCCACCTTGCCTGTCTTTACAGCTGAAGCTTATTTCACAGGCATTCCTGCTCAGGCGCCAATCCTTAACAGAAATTACAAGTGTCAGCTACACTGAAAATGCAAATTTCTAAAAAGAAAATGCAAATCTGAAGTATCTTTGTTATCACCTTCCCACCCCCACCCCTGCATTTCCTCCTGACCCAGAGTCTTTCACAGTTAACAAATCTCACACATATTTAAAAAATAAAAATAAAAAAGCAAAACAAGCCTTAAGAGTTCACTAGATAGCAATGGCACCCCACTCCAGTACTCTTGCCTGGAAAATCCCATGGACAGAGGAACCTGGTGAGCTGCAGTCCATGGGGTCGCTAAGAGTCGGACACGACTGAGCGACTTCACTTTCATTTTTCACTTTACTGCATTGGAGAAGGAAATGGCACCCCACTCCAGTGTTCCTGCCTGGAGAGTCCCAGGGATGGGGGAGCCTGGTGGGCTGCCATCTATGGGATCGCAGTGTTGGACATGACTGAAGCAACTTAGCAGCAGCAGATAGTAACAGTAAAGCAAAGTAACTATTAATACAAGTCATTGCCATCTGTCCATCTGTTTGGAATTCCCAAAAAGGTGTAGAAAAACACCAGTAGGCAGAGATAGAAAACTCTAGCATTCATTGTTAGACCTCCTAAAATAACAAGATGAAAGATTTGGAAATCCTCTCCCCTTCAGCAGTCAGTATTGACCAGTTATAAAACTATGCTTTAAAAACTACCTTCCACCTATCTACATGCCAAGAGCACAAAGATGCAAATAAGATTGCTGTTCTCTGGAAGCTAATGATCCAGACAGGTAATCACACTCACTCACTCACACACACACACACACACACACACATACAGAGTTACACAATAACAGAAAGAAATGTGTAATGTCAAAATGGTAAGCAGAGAATTTCCCCAAAGTTAGATTGCGCAAGGAAATCTTTATATAGGAAATGAAGAGGATGGAGAAGGGTGTCACAGGCACAGACCCAGATGGGGCCTAAGTTCATTATGCAGGAAGGGGCAGGAGGCAGATCTGGGGTCACATCAGACAGTGGAACATGAAATGTAGGCAAATGAGAGTAATGCAACTTGCCCTTCTTTTTTTCTCTCTCCAGAGTCTCATAAATAGTAGAGCACAGTTAGCAGCATGGTGTTCTGCAAAGCATACTGACCTTAGGGGCCAAACTTGTATCCCTCATTCACCCCCTGCCACTGTGAGCCAATTCCTGAGACTCTCTGAGCCTTCACTCCTCATCGACAGGATAACAATTCTTACACCTCAACAGGTTGCCTTAAATTATTAGAAAATGTTATAAATACAAAGGGTTTGGCATATAGGAAGTGCTCAATAAATGTTAGTGAGGTCACTAGAGTTAAAAACTATGTGGGAGAAAAGCAATAAAAAAAGTAACATTGTGAATGTGCTCAAGTTTGCTTTGAATATTCTCAGTATTTGAATACTAAGTAAATTGCTAGTGTTTCAAAACGTAGATTTTGGTTTAAGTAGTTTTAACATATGTTTAATTCTGACAGTCTGAACAACCACTTTTTACTCCTGCCAATTTCAAGCTACATTAACTGATTTGATAATGTGGACATTTTATTTTAATGTTCCTTTGCCGTTAAGACTGTTGTTTCAGGGACCATGGTGCACCTAGGAATTTCTGCAGTTTCCGTAAGTAGAGGTGGAAAATGAGCAGGCATTAGTCTAGTCAGATGGCTTGGCAGGGAGGCCCTGAATGCCTCTTTTATACTCTTGAGAACTATGTAAATGTGCCTCTGACCTTCTCAGGCAGGGGAAATTGCACATTTAAGGCAGAAAGAGTTTCACTTCCAGGAAGAGTATAGAAACATGCTTGCCAGCAGCTATATGAGGTACACTGACAGGGAACCCCCAGGTACTTTGGGAAGATTCATTAGCTCTATCAAGCCACTGAGCTGGAAAATATAAGGTTAAGATAATCCCAGCCCTGTGGGATATCACATATCCACATTACTGTGGCTTTGTCCAAGTAAACCTTGGCCTACACACCTGAGGAAGTAGACTGTATCTTCAAGGAGGGATTCTGTGAATGAAACTCCCTGGAGGAATCTCAGGACCACCTTGTCCTTTGAGGTAAGAAAGGATTCCTTCAATCAGCAATCATTCACAACAGACAGAAAATCATACTCTTAACTTAGTCCAAAGTCAGTTGATTAAAAAAAAGGAAGTCAGTTGTGAGCAATTTACATAATTTTAAATGGAAACATTCAAAAACCATTCTGTTTCAAGAAGTAAAGGACACTGATCTTTCCCTTTTCTCCTGTATTACTTAAATTGCACAAAGACAATTTAAAGAAAAATAAACATAATGTACAATTCTGTCATATAAAAATCACATCTCTATTAAAATTTATATTATGTTATTTAAAAACCATACTATTCAAAAAGAGTCCTTGTCCCTTTCAGGTGTGCCTAAAGGATATCTAGCAAGTAGTTTTGCAGCAGAAAGACTCTAGTTCCAGATATGTTGATTCCAAGAACATTTCCGATCAGTCAGTCAGTTCAGTTGGCTCAGCTGTATTTGACCCTGTGACCCCATGGACTGCTGCACACCAGGCCTCCCTCTCCATCACCAACTCCCGGAGTTTACTCAAACTCACGTCCATTGAGTCGGTGATGCCATCCAACCATCTCTCATCCTCTGTCATCCCCTTCTCTTCCCACCTTCCATTTTTCCCAGCATCAACGTCTTTTCCAATGAGTCAGTTCTTATCATCAGGTGGACAAAGTATCGGAGTTTCAGCTGTAGCATCAGTCCTTCCAATGAATATGCAGGACTGATTTCCTTTAGGATTGACTGGTTTGATCTCCTTGCTGTCCAAGGGACTCTCAAGAGTCTTCTCCAACACCACAGTTCAAAAGCATCAATTCTTCAGCACTCAGCTTTCTTTGTAGGCTCTCACATTCATACATGACTACTGGAAAAACAATAGCTTTGACTAGAGGGACCTCTGTTGGCAAAGTGATGTCTCTGCTTTTTAATATACTGTTTATGTTGGTCATAACTTTTCTTCCAAGGAGCAAGTGTCTTTTAATTTCATAGCTGCAGTCACCAACTGCAGTGATTTTGGAGCCCCCAAAAATAAAGTCTGTCACTGTTTCCCCATCAATTTGCTATGAAGTGATAGGACCAGACGCCATGATCTTAGTTTTCTGAATGTTGAGTTTTAAACCGACTTTTCACTCTCCTTTTTCACCTTCATCAAGAGACTCTTTAGTTCTTCTTCACTCTGCCATAAAAGGGTGGTGTCATCTGCACATCTGAGGTTATTGATATTTCTCCTGGCAATCTTGATTCCAGTTTGTGCTTCATCCAGTCCAACATTTCTCATGATGTACTCTGCATATAAGTTAAATAAGCAGGGTGACAATATACAGCCTTGACGTACTCCTTTCCCAATTTGGAACCAATATGTTGTTCCATGTGCAGTTCTCACTGTTGCTTCTTGACCTGCATACAGATTTCTCAGGAGGCAGGTCAGGTGGTCTCGTCTCTTTCAGAATTTTCCACAGTTTATTGTGATCCACAGAGTCAAAGGCTTTGGCATAGTCAATAAAGCAGAAATAGATGTTTTTCTGGAACTCTCTTGCTTTTTCCATGATCCAGCGGATGTTGGCAATTTGATCTCTGGTTCCTCTGCCTTTTCTAAAACCAGCTTGAACATCTGGAAGTTCACAGTTCACGTATTGCTGAAGCCTGGCTTAGAGAATTTTAAGCATTACTTTGCTAGCGTGTAAGATGAGTGCAATTGTGCAGTAGTTTGAGCATTCTTTGGCATTGCCTTTCTTTGGGATTGGAATGAAAACTGACCTTTTCCAGTCCTGTGGCCACTGCTGAGTTTTCCAGATTTGCTGGCATATTGAGTGCAGCACTTTCACAGCATCATCTTTAAGGATCCATCACCTCCACTATCTTTGTTCATAATGATGCTTCCTAAGACCCACCTGACTTCACATTCCAGGATGTCTGGCTCTAGGTGAGTGATCACACCATCGTGATTATCTGGGTCGTGAAGATCTTTCTTATACAGTTCTTCTGTGTATTCTTGCCACCTCTGCTTAGTATCTTCTGCTTCTGTTAGGTCCATACCATTTCTGTCCTTTACTGAGCCCATCTTTGCATGAAATGTTCCCTTGGTATCTCTAATTTTCTGGAAGAGATCTCTACTCTTTCCCATTCTATTGTATTCCTCTATTCCTTTGCATTGATCACTGAGGAAGGCATTCTTACCTCTTCTTGCTATTCTTTGGAACTACGCATTCAAATGGGTATATCTTTCCTTTTCTCCTTTGCCTTTTGCATCTCTTCTTTTCAGAGCTATTTGTAAGGTTTTCTCAGATAACCATTTTGCCTTTCTTTTGCTTGAGGATGGTCTTGATCACTGCCTCCTATACAATGCCACGGACATCTGTCCTTAGTTGTTCAGGCACTCTAACAGATCTAATCCCTTGAATCTATTTGTCACTTCCACTGTATAATCGTAAGGGATTTGATTTAGGTCATCCTGATATGAAGACACAAAGGAATCTGTTCAAAAATGATCCACAGTGAAGTGTTAATGCACTCCCTTTTGAAGTTATTTATTCACAAAGCAGTTACTCCTAGAACAAATAATACTATATAATAATTAGCTACGTTAAACCAGAAAGACCCAGGAAACTGCCCGTAGAGGAAAACAGAGAAGTCAGTTACAACCTTTCCACAGCTGAAACCAAGAGGTTAAGTGACTGGACAGAAGGCATTCAGCTAGTGTGTGGCCAAGCTGGACAACACTCTGTGATTCCACACTGCTTGCTGCCCCAGTAGGATATGATGTTAGCCCTGACTCGAGACCCCGTTCCATCGTGGAATCCCAGAAAGCTGAAGGGAGTCAGTCTTCACTCAGTTCAGCCACACAGCAAGCTAGACACAGAGCTAGCCAGAACCAAGGGCTCCTGTTATTGGTCTGTGCACTGTCCCTAGGCACAGTGCTCCCTTCTGGGCTGTCGTCAGTCAGGTTGATCTGACGGCAGGTGGCTCCAGACCAGATGATGTTAGATCCCTACTCTTCTTCTGTTCTTCCACTGTAGCAACATTTCAGGGCTGTCAGAGAATGTTTCTTGGCTCTAGAACACTTTCCCCTTTCTAGTCTGAACACATCTTTTAGTTGCAAAAGTAAGCACACAAAAAATTTGTGTTTCTAAATACTCTTATCAATACCTAGGAGTGGGCATCCCTGGTGGTAAAGTGGTTAAGAATCCACCCACCAGCGCAGCGACACAGGTTCAGTCTCTGCTCTGGGAAGATGCCAGAGGCCACATATGTTCCACAGCTACTGAGCCTGTGCTCCAGAGCCCCAGAGTCACAGCTACTGAAGCCTGCATGCCTAGAGCCTGTGCTCTGTAACAAGAGCAGCCACCACAATAAGAAGCCCACGCTTCCCGCAACCAGAGAAAAGTCCACGCAGCAACACAGACCCTGCACAGACAAAAATAAATAAATCTTAAAAAAACATTTAATAAAAAAAAATATACATACCTTGGAGTAAAAAGTTAATGTTTGTTTATGTGGGGGGAGGGGGAGCATATAGAAACTCTATACTATCCACCCAGTTTGGCTGTGAACCCAAAACTTCCCTAAAAAGTAAAGTTTATTATTTTTTTTAAAGCTGTTGTCAATTTACTTCATTCTAACAATTTTAAAATTATATACACACCAGCGAATGACAGGCCAATAGCAGTTGAGAATTTATAAACAGTAATTCTCCCTTTAAATACTCACGCCCACCAGAAACACCTAGTAACAATTAAATTTATGTCCTCCATTAAACCTAACCCCATGCCCTACAACATCAAGCTCCGTACAGTATACGTGCTTCACTGATCACTAATCCCCATTAAATGTCTCTGCTCCTACAGGAGTCATTTCAAGTAATGTGCAATATTTGGCTCAAACTAAGCCAATTCCAAAAAAAAAAAAAAAAAAAGGAAATATTCTCCTAGTACTCCCACTGATTTGACAGAAAAAGGATTTATCCTTTGTGGCTAATTCCAGCATAGTGACCCTCAGAAGTCAGTGTTATACAACCACAGAGGCCACCAATCACACAGGTCTCAAGGTGAATGGTGACATGTATATGCCCCTGAAAACATCTGTACTAGTCATGGCTCTCAATCCTGCTAGTAAGTATTTTGAAATTTTAACTTTTTTTTATAATTAAGAAAATCAGATTTTGTCATTTCAAGTTAAAAAGCAAACTCCCTGTAGATGCCTTACTTTTAGGGAGAATAATCAGCCACGGAAGGGAGTTTTTCTATACTGGTTTTTCTTAAGCAGAAATTACAGACATACATATTTTTGCCTGCAAGGTATATGTGCATCTCCCATTTTCTGGAAACAGAACATTGACTTTTAGGAAAATACTCCACTTTCTCAAGGTCCATGCCTAGAGTGGGACTGACCTAATTCTTCTCAAGCTACAGGGATAGACGTATAACCCAGGCTTGGCCCATCAGCTTATTTCATCTTCTGGAATGAGAAACGGGTGTGAAACCTGGATCAGGACACAGCATGAAAAATAACAGGTATGTGCAGATAGATACATTATCACTACTGTCTGAAATGAGAGGAGAAAAGAAAGTACAATGGCTGGCAGTTTTGTTTTCATAAGAGGAAAAGAACACAGAAGTAGTGGATCACACATAAACCTCCTGAAAAAAAAATGAAAGGGAATAATGTTTTACTTTATTTGAAATCCTAATTTCAATCAATTTATTTCAAAAATCTGGCCCATCATAACATTCAGTAAGTCAAAATGTTTAAATTTTCAATCTGTACTTCTATAGCACCAATTTTCTTTCAATTTATATTTCCTATAAAGAGAAGTTTCAAGTTTCAACAAAAAAACTGAAAGACTAGATAATGTGACTTCTAAAACCAATTATAAGGACATTTCCATTATGTATGCCATTATACTTAAGTGGATACTGGCACACAATTCATTCTCCATACCTGAAATTATTTTTAGCCTCATATTTAGGAGGAAAAAAAAAAACATGGAATAGTTAGGAATAGAGTGATTTGCTTTAGTGAGTTACCATACATATTTCTGGAAAAAATAACCAACTTTTAAAGAACAAAAGTAAAATATAATGACACGAAAGCTATTCTGAATATAATCTTTAAATCTGTTCTATGATTCTGCTTTATTATTTTATTTTTTAGATTCTACACATAAGCGAAATCATATAGTATTTGTCTCTGACCTATTTCATTTGGCATAATACCCTTTAGGTATCCATGTTGTAATGAATGGCAAATTCAATAAATGAATTTCACATTGTTTTTTATGGATATGTAGCATTCCAGTGTATGCATGCATGGTGGTGGAGGGAGGGTGTTGAGATCTCTTCTTTATATATTCATCCATTGACGGACATATAAGTTGTTTCATACCTAAGCTACTGTACATAATGCTGCAATGAACGCAAAGATGCATATATCTCTTTGAATTAGTGTTTTTTTGTATCCAGATAAATATCTAGAAGTAGAATAACTGGATCATATGACAGTTCTGTTCTTAATTTTCTAAGGAAATCTCTATACTGTTTTCCAAGTGGTTGCACCAATTTATATTCCTACCAACAGCATATAAGGGTTCCTTTTCTTCACATTCTCTCCTTTTTTTGATAATAACCTAAATACAAATTTTAAAGGGAATCTTCTCTGCAAAATAAGGTACTTCTATAGATAGAAATAGTCACAAAAAACAAAGAGTTGGGTATCACACAGTATATTGGAAATTATGTTCTTCATAAATCCTTCATATCATTTTTACTTGACCCATCCTATTCATAAATATATGCAACATGTTCACATATGAACAAATACATACATATGACCAAATCCCAACTCCCAAGTGCTGAATTCTACTGCAACTCAGATTCCAGAAGGTGCTTTCTATAATTTAAAAGCAGTAACACAAGCACTTGTTTCCTACTTTGGAGTAACATGGAAACAAAGAAAGAATTATCATTTAAATGTAAATTAAGATCTAGGATATATTTCCAAACATTAGCTACACCAAGGAGGCTTTTACAGTACTCTGTAAACGTCAAACTCTGCTTCAACAACACAATTAAAACTGAACTTCAATTACTCTACTTGGGGTAACAGTACCTGGAAGAAGAGTAATTACATCTTCTGGAATGTGGTTCACAGTCTTCAATAAATCTAAGGACTTCATATAAGGAATTTCTGGGGATCCTCAAAATAAAGTCTAAGATACAGACTTGAATAGAAGTCTATTTATCTATAATAAAATCTGCAATACAATTCAACACTGTAGCTAACAAGATAGTTTTAAATGATCAACAGCTTCCCTTTGTCCCATGCTCCACTCCCATTCTCCTTTCTCCCTTTATTTTACTGACATTTTTTTCTTCCAGTTTTACTGAAATATAACCGAGATATGGTACTGTATAAGTTTAAAGTGTACAGCACAATGGTTTGCCTTACATACATCATGAAATGATTACCACAATAAGTTTAAGGAACATCCATCATCTCACACAGATATGAAATAAAAGAAGTAGGAAAAAATTTTTTTCTTGAGATGAGAATTCTTAGTATTTGTTATGGTAACTTCCATATGTAACATAAACCAGTGTTAATTATATTTAGCATATTGTACACTATTTCCCTAGCGCTTATTTACCTTGTAATGGGGAACTTGTACCTTTTGACTACTTTCATCCAATCCCCCTCCTCCCACCTGTGGTAACCACAAATCTGATTTCGTTTCCTGAGTCTGTTTCTTTGTTTTGAAGTACATAATTGACCTACAGCACTACGTTAGTACTTGCTACACGACACAGTCAATCATTACGTCTACTCATTTCAAAATAATCACTATGCTAAGTCAAGTTGCTAGATATCCCCATGCAAGGATATTAGTTACTGACTCTATTCCCCATTCTGTACATTTCATAGGCATGACTCATTTATTTTGCAACTGAAAGTTTGTACTCCTCATCTCTCTCACCTACTCAAATCTCTTCCTTCTGGCAACCACCTCCTTGTTCTCTGTACCTGTACCTCTATTTCTGTTTTATTATGTTCATTTATTTATTTTCTAGATTCCACATATAAGTAAAATCACACAGTATTAGTCTTTCTCTGTCTGACATATTTCACTTAGCATAATACCCTCTTGGTCCATCCATGTTATTGCAAATGTCAGGATTTCATTCCTTTTTATGACTAATACTCCACTCAGCGACTCTTATGTCTTTAGACTGGCGCATACAGTCCATTTGTGTTTAATGTAATTATTAATAAAATGTACTTACTGTCATTTCATTAATTGCTTTGGGATTTTTATAGTTCTTTTTGTTCCTTTCTTCTTTTGCTCTTTCCTCTTGTGATGTGACTAACTTTAGGATCATGTTTGGATTTATTTTTTTGGTATGTGTATCTAGATTTTTGGTTTGTGATTACCATGAGATTTATGTATAGCATTCTATCTATATTTGTGATTACTTTAAGTTGCTGATTTCTTAAGTTCATACATGTTTTCACTGCATTTTCACTGCCTTCCCCACCCACAATGTTTACTGTTTCTTACACACTTCACACTTCCTGTTTTTGTATGCCTTAACTAAGTACTGTAGACACAGATGATTTTACTCCTTTTGCTGTTTAATCTTCTAAACTAGCTTTGTACATGGTTGATTTACTACCTTTACCCTATATTTGCCTTACCAATGAGATTTTTCCTTGTAATCTGCATGTTTCTGGTTGTGGCCATTTCATAAGAGAAGTCCCTTTAACATTTCTTGTAAAGCTGGTTTGGTGGCGCTGAACCCTGTTGGCTTTTGCTTATCTGTAAAACTTGATCTCTTGATCAAATCTAAATAAAAGACTTGCCAGGTAAAGTATCCTTGGTTGGAGGTTTTTCCCTTTCATTACTTTACTTAAATATATTGTTTCACTCCCTTATGGCCGGCAGAGTTTCTGCTGAAAAATCAGGTGACAGTCTTATGGGAGTTCCTTTGTATGAACCTGTTGCTTTTCCCTTGTAGCTTTTAATATTCTCTCTGTAATTTTTGGTATCTTAATTACAGTGTCGGAGAAGGCAATGGCAACCCACTCCAGTACTCTTGCCTGGAAAATCCCATGGATGAAGGAGCCTGGTAGGCTGCAGTCCATGGGGTCGCTAAGAGTCGTCGGGCACGACTGAGCGACTTCACTTTCACTTTTCACTTTTATGCATTGGAGAAGGAAATGGCAACCCACTCCAGTGTTCTTGCCTGGAGAATCCCAGGGACAGCGGAGCTTGGTGCACTGCTGTTTATGGGGCTGCACAGAGTTGGACACAACTGAAGCGACTTAGCAGTAGCAGCAGCAATTACAGTGTATCTTGGTGTGATCCTCTTTTGGCTGATCTTGTTTGGGACTCTGTGCTTTCTGGACCGGGATACCTGTTCCTTTCCCAGGTTAGGGAAGTTTTTGGTTATTATATCTACAAAAACACCTCTTTCTCTCTCCTCTTTCAGGCACCCCTATAATGGGAATGTTAGTATGCTCCTTGTCCCAGTGGTCTCTTTGAACTATCCTCATTTCACTCTTTTTCTGATTAGCTTCAGTGATTTCCACTACTGTGTCTTCCAACTCACTCATCTGTTTCTATCATATAGTCTACTATTGATACCATCTAGTTTATTTTTCATTTCTGGATTCTTCCTATTTGGTTGTTCTTTATATATTCTCTTTGTTAAACACCTCTAACTTCTCACTCAGTTGAGTCCAACTCTTTGCGACCCCATGGACTGTAGCCTATCAGGATCCTCCGTCCTTGGGATTCTCCAGGCAAGAATGCTGGAGTGGGTTGCCATTTCCTTCTCCATGGGATCTTCCCGACCCAGGGATCGAACCCAGGTCTCCTGTGTTGTAGGCAGACACTTTACTGTCTGAGCCACCAGGAAACCCCAACTTCTCTCTCTACTCAGCCATTCTTCTCCCTAGTTCTTTGATCATCCCTACGATCACCACCCTGAATTCTTTCTTGAATAGACTGCCTGTCTGTACTTCACTTGGTCCTTCTTCTTCTAGGGCTTTAGCTTTTTCCTTTGTTTTGAACATATTCCTCTGTCACCTCATTTTGGCCCAATATGCTGTTTTCATTTCTATGTATTTGGTAAGCTGATCTCAGAGAAGCAGTTTTTTGTAGCAGACATCCTATGGGTCTCAGCAGCACATTCGCCTCTGGTCACCAGAGCTATATGCTCTAGGGGTGCCCCCTATGTGCGCTGCGGGGTCATTCCCTTCTGACTGGGTGACTATGGGGCAGTCTGGTAGGTGTGGCTGGCCCCACCTCAGCTGGCTGCCAAGCTTTGCCTTAGAGGATGCCAGTCATTGGTGGGCAGGGCCAGGTCTCAGGGAGTTCCCAGGGTTACTGTTGGTCTGCTGGTGGGCAGAGCCAGGTTCCAGGGTGGGTGACTCGGGGGGTCAGGAGACCCAGATGTAGTGCTGGCTTGCTGGTGGGCAAGGCTGGTTCCTGACACTTTTGGCTGTGGGGTCCAGGGTTTCCCAAAGCTGGTGCAAGCCCACTAGTAACCAAGGCTAGATCCCAGTGTGGCTGACTGAGGGGTCCAGGGTATCTCAGAGCTAATATCAGCTTGCTCAAGTCCAGGACTGGGGCTGGGAGAGGTCCATGGCTGGTGCTAACTTGCTGGTGGATGGGCTGCCTATTGACAAAGCAGTCTTTGGGGCTGTGGTGGTGCCCATCCACTGGTGGGTAAGACTGGTCCTGGGCTACTGCTGGCCCACTCGTGGGAAGAGGCAGGCCTGTGGGTCTCTGGCTGCAAGGCCCTGGAGGTCGTGGAGCTGGTACTGGCCCACTGGTAGGTACAGCTGAAATCCAGGGACCCCAGGGGTTACTGCCTGCCCATTGGTGGGTGAGGTTGGTCCCTGCATTAGTGCTAGCCCTGCCATGGGCTGAAGGATTTTAAGGTAGCTATGCTAGTGTTGCTGGTGTTCAGTTGCTCAGTCATGTTCGACTCTTAAGACTCCACAGACTGCAGCACACCAGGTTTCCCTGTCCTTCACTATCTCCTAGAGTTTGCTCAACTCATGTCCATTGAGTCGATGCCATCCAACCATCTCATCCTCTGTCACCTCCTTCTCCTCCTGCCCTCGATCTTTCCCAGTATCAGGATGTTTTTCAGAGACAGAGTTGGAAGAGTTGGCTCTTCCCATCAGGTGACCAAAGTATTGGAGCTTCAGCCTCAGTCCTTCCAATGAATATTCAAGATTGATTTCCTTTAGGATTGACTGGTTTGATCGCCTTGCTGTCCAAGGGACTCGCAAGAGTCTTCTCCAGCACCACAGTTCAAAAGCATCAATTCTTTGGTGCTCAGCATTCTTTATGGTTCAACTCTCATATCTGTACATGGCTACTGGAAAAACCATAGCTTTGACTATCCTGATCTTTATTGGCAAAGTGATGCCTCTGCTGTTCAATATGTCATCTAGGTTTGTCATAGCTTTTCTTCCAAGGAGCAATATGTTCCTATTTGACTAGTACCTTGCCCTGAGACGTCTGAGAACTGGAGCCTGGAGCAGGCTGGTAAAAGGGCTGGTGCCAGTGCTAATAAATCAGAGGAAAAATTCCAAAATGGTGCTTCCCAGATCCAATATCCTTGTAGTACAAGGAGGTCCCCCAAATGGCTGCTGCCAGTGTCTATGTCCCAGGGTGAGTCCTAGTTCCCCTCCTGCCTCTCTGGGATGCAGTCTGGGATCAGCAAGTGAGAATGACCCAGACTCCTTTCAAATTACCATTTCTGCCCTGGGGTCTTGGAGTATGTGAGATTTTGTGTTCATGCTTTAAGAGTGGAATCTGTGTTTCTACAGCCCACTGGGTCTGCCGAAAGTAAGCCCTGCTTGCCCTTCAAGGCCAGTGTTCTGGGAGCGTTGTCTTCCTGGCTGGGGATCCTGATGTGGGGCTTGAACCCCTGGTTCCTTGGGAAGAAGCTCTGCAATTGGAATTATCTTTCTGTTTGCAAGTCACCCCTACCCCCTACCCCAGGGACACGGGTCTTGACTATCGCATCTTAGCCCACCCTACCTGTCTCATCGTGGTTCCTTCTTTATAGCTCTAGTTGTAGAAGATCTTCTCTTCTAGTCTTCCCATCTTTCTCATCAACAGTTGCTCTGCAGATAGCTGTAATTTTAGTGTGCCCATAGGAAAAGGTAAGCTCATAGTCTTCCTCGTCCCGTCACATACCACTCCTCCAAAGCCATCACTTTAATGCACTTACTATTTTGAATATGTGTTAATTCTGCACAGAACTGAGAATGGTACATCAGATAAACAGAGGTATAGGAGTGGACAGATGCAAAAATCTCTTTTGAGTTTCTAATATGAGAAGTCAAATAATATTTTTCTTTTATTTATTTCCTGAGCTATGTTTTTGTTTTGTTGTTCTCAGAGCAAAACACAGTTGAAGATTCAACTCTCTGCTCACCTCATCCTCACCACTACCTTAAACTTGGGTCACCCAACATTTGGTAAAGACGATGGTGGGAACTGGGGCAGGAAGAGAGAAAGGGTTAATAAGACTTATGTAAACCTAGCAATTCCCAACATACTGTAAGATATATTTTTTCAGAGACTACAAAGCAGCTGCAAGCTATCTAAATTTCAATGTACCAGGTTCCAAAAACTAGCAGTTTCTGTGTGAACATTCAACTACACAGCAAAGAATCTAACAAACACACAGAACTGTCTGCTTATGTGTGACATAAAGATTTAAAATTAGCAGAAAAAAAGTACTATAAAACTGGTCCTAAGGAAAGTTAAAGCTGAGGTTTGGTGTCCTCAAACTTTCTTCATAAATACCCCCACCTCCCTCAAAGACTTCTCATGCCACCACAGGTAGCAGCAAGTTTCACTCCACCATCTGCTACATCAAAACCTAGTTTTACACCAGTGACTAAGTACATGTACCAAGTAGTAAAACTTGCAGGGTAACAAGCACTCAACCCTAACGTCAACGCGTGTGCACGCTCTGTTGTGTCTGACCCTTTATGACCCTATGGACTGTAGCCCCCCAGGCTTTTCTGTCCATGGGATTCTCCAGGCAAGAACACTGGAGCCTATTGCCATTTCCTCCTCCAGGGGATCTTCCTGACCCAGGGATCAAACCCACGTCTCCTGCATTGCAGATGAATTCTTTACCCCTTGAGTCACTGGGGAAGACCTCCAAAAAGTTTTTAAAAAGACCCAAAGGCAGACAAGTAACCCCCCCAGGGGTCTTTAAACCTCACTGGGATATGCTAGGTACCTGGATTATGTCCCAGTAAAAAAGTCTCCAACTGTGGGGAAATAAGAGTAGGCAACATGAGAGCACACCCACAGATTTATAAGTAACCACCATCATCTTCTCTTTATCTGCTTTTATATCACTGAAATAGAACACAGTCTAAGCTGAGTAGCACCAACGGAACAAATAATAAAAGTCTCAAAGAACTGAATAGGGGATTCCTATCTTACATGAAAAGCATGTAAAATGACATATTGCAATATGAGTCAACAGAAGCATGCAAAAGGAAATCAAGTTTAGTAGAACTACGCAGTCCAGCAAGAGGGAATGAGAGCTTACTCTATCTGGTGCTGTCTGTCTCAATAAAGTGAGGACAGGAAGAGTTAAAGTGCCTCTAGACAAGATCACTGAGAGATTATAGCCAGAAGCTAAGCAACCCTGTTAGGAGCAAAGTGGTTGAAGGCAATGAAAATGTTACTCTGAAAAAGAAGTGCTGTTTTCATATCTTTGAGGTGGGGAGAGGCAGGGCGGGGGTGGGGGGGGTGTCTTATAAAGAAGAGGCATCAAAGACATAATTTTATATAGTGGTTTCAGAGTTTAAAATTGGAATCAATTAACAGATGTTTCTTTGAGGCTGTTTGAGGCATTCAGAAAGAGCACGTTCTAACCATGAGATCTATCCAAAATCAGTGAGTCTCTCTCAGATATTTATCTAACAATTGAGATGTTCAAACAGAAACTTCAGGAGTTACTATATGGGCACTGAAGGCTGATATCTAAGCCGTAGAGTCTAAGGTCCAAACATTTCAGGATTCTTTAGCTTTCTGAAATCAAAGCAAATAAAAGCTCGAAGCCATGAGGCTTGGAATCCATCATGCCCGGCAGTCATGGCGCCCAGCAACCACAGCTCTACACCCCTGATCTAAATACCAAATGTCCAGTAACATATCAAAGAAAAGTTTAGGCTGTATGCACTTTAAATCACACCAAATGTCAGTTATGAGTCAAACTGTTTAAGGAACTGGAATTGATCAGATGCTAGTTTCTAATTAGAAGTCTATACATATCTTTTCATATAATCAAAAGGTTTAATATTAATACAATTATCACCTACTAAGTTTATGTTCATATTGTTACCCTGAATTTAAACTGATTTAATAAAAGTAATTAAAAATAAATATGATGTATTATTAGTTTCATAAAACTGTTCTTTGGAATCCAAAATACTTTTTAGACATTCAAAATCTATAAAAAAATTATGGTAACATTTTTTTTCATTTTATATACTAAAAAGACACAGCCACCAATAGTACAGTTATACTTATCAACTTCACAAATATGAAAATAATTTTCAGAGTAAAAATTATCAGATGGGTACATCATTTAACATATGTCTTCTCAATGCCTTTTATAAAAATCATTATTTTACAAATATCCCAAAAGACCAGGCTACTAATTTTAAGAGAGTAAAGAATCTGTCAGACATTTATATTCTGCTAGGGATTTTATTTCTTAATTTGCATTTTACAGACTTAGGTCCACATTTTTATTTCATTATCTTATGAAATTTGCCTTTCAGCATATTTTTAGCTGAACTTGTAGGGCAGGGAATGCACCCTGGAGTTGAAGATCATGAGGTTAATATTTTGGTAGGATTAACATACCTTACTGGAGAAGGAAATGGCAACCCACTCCAGTACTCTTGCCTAGAGAATCCTGTGGACAGAGGAGCCTGGTGGGCTGCCGTCCATGGGGTCGCACAGTCGGACACAACTCAAGCAACT
Organism: Oryx dammah; assembly: GCF_014754425.2. NCBI lineage: Eukaryota > Metazoa > Chordata > Mammalia > Artiodactyla > Bovidae > Oryx > Oryx dammah. The sequence goes on from NW_024070186.1 coordinate 104,129,519, forward strand.
TAGCATGCATGCATGCATTGGAGAAGGGAACGGCAACCCACTCTAGTATTCTTGCCTGGAGAATCCCAGGGACAGAGGAGCCTGGTTGGCTGCCGTCTATGGGGTCGCACAGAGTCAGACACGACTGAAGTGACTTAGCGGCAACATACCTTATAAGTGACTTCCTAAGGGATTGTGCCATCGTTTCCCTGACAGAAGACATATCCTTTCAGTTAAAATTCCCCTGGACAGATAAGTACTTTGATAGGTTTTTTGTAAAAGTTCATTTTTATTGTGGGAACCCTTTTCTGAAGGTTATACCAAACATCAAAGTCAAAAACAAACTCACAACCTCAACTTTAGAAATCATCTTTCCTCAATAAAAATGATGGAGAAGGCAATGGCACCCCACTCCAGTACTCTTGCCTGGAAAATCCCATGGATGGAGGAGCCTGGTAGGCTGCAGTCCATGGGGTCACTAAGAGTCAGACACGACTGAGCAACTTCACTTTCACTTTTCACTTTCATGCACTGGAGAAGGAAATGGCAACCCACTCCAGTGTTCTTGCCTGGAGAGTCCCAGGGACGGGGGAGCCTGGTGGGCTGCTGTCTATGGGGTCGCACAGAGTCGGATACAACTGAAGCAACTTAGCAGCAGCAGCAATAAAAATGAACTTTTAATTACTAGAGATACACGTATTTGTTGTTGTTTAGTTGCTTAGTCGTGTCCAACTCGCTCCACTGCCGATGGGATTTCCCAGGCAAGAGTACTGGAGTGGGTTGCCATTTCCTCCTCCAGGGCACCTTCCTGACTCAGGGATCCAACCCAACCCAGGGATCCAACCAGAGTCTCCTGCATTGGCAGGTAGATTCTTTACCGCTGAGCCACCAGGGAAGCCCAGAAAGATGTATTAACACTTCCAAAAACTGAAAAGCACTAACAAACAAGTAGAAACAAGCATTTCTAAGACCCACAGAAGGTTCTCACTAGGATCTGTAATTGGGACACGCTAGGAAGCTCTTGATTGCCAAGGCTTGTGGAAGGCAACTAAATTTAAGTATTCTGAAAACCATTTTTAATTCACTTTGGAATACTCTGTCTTCCCATAAATGAATTTTCTTAAAGTATTAAAATATATACACAAATAATTTGAAATTTTTCAAAATATAAAATTTTAAATAACTACTACTGCTATTTTTGGTAGCTAAAATTAAAATCAATTTTACATTTCTTAAATACAGGTCAGAAAGAGCAATTGGAGAGGAGTTAAGGAATCTTTGGTAGCTAAGGAAAACTGATGTTGACTGAAATGTCACCAGGTTGCTATGGATAATCCACAAATAGCAAGAAGAATGCATGCACTGGTAATATTTATATGCAAGAGACCTACTAAAAAAGACAATGTCTTTAAAAACAAACCAGAACCTCCAAACTTATCTTAAATGGTTAGCTTTTCCTTTTTCTTTTGTTAAGCTAATTACTTCTAAGCAAAAAGGTAAGTTCCAGCCCAAACAAGCAAGGATAAAACTTAAACTATATGTCAAACACAGTGCTTAATCAAAATCTTCTAAATATCCTAAACCAAGAGACTTATTGAGATTTTGACCTTTCTCCTAACATTTTACTTTTTCCCTCTGCACTGATATTCCATGGTGATTTCCTTCTTCCTCTTCACCTAAATGCAGTTTAGGTGAAACTACATTTCACCCTTTTCATCCAAATAGTTTATTATCATGACTGCCTGCAGGGGGCACATTATGAGGCAGATGTGATTAGGCAACAGTCAGAGGTGCTGAGTGAAATGGGGGAAGACCCCAAGGGCTTAGAGGTCTGGGCAGAGTGACAAGGTGATACTACCCTACTGTCATGGAAAAGCGGATGTCTGTGTGCTTCAGACTGAGGCAGTAGCAGAAATGTCTGCTCTACTTGACAGAGATACAGCCTGTGATCTCTTTTACATGGAGCATTACATGGCATGAATCAGAAAAATGTTGAGCAGGCGGCAGGATGTATGCGTCATCCCAACACACACAGGATAAACCTATGGCTGAGCGACATCAGTAAGTGTCCTCACGTAGGAAGCATAGAGAGAACAAGGGCCCTACGACCGAAATCTCAGGGAACCTTCACAGCCTGCCTTTTGACAGCTCCTTCATCACTGTGAGAAGAGTTAGGAAAGAAGCAAAAGGGATCATTACCCATGACTGACATTATTGAGCATTTTCAAAAGTTGGTGTGATCTGTTGTTGGGATCTGCTGATCCTCAAGTGCCCTCCCCTTATAGCACCCTACAGCCTGCCTGTAGCATATATTGTTCTTCCACACTTTCCTTGTGTTTACAATCTCTAAATACTACAGAAAACCCCTACACACTGAAGCATATTTCACTCACAGAATTACCTGCTTCCCTGGCCAGGATTCTCTAGTGGCCCAGACAGTAAAGAATCTGGGAGACCAGAGTTCAGTCCCTGGGTTGGGACAATCCCCTGGAAAAGGGAATGGCAACCCAATTCAGTATTCTTACCTGGAGAATTCCATGGACAGAAGAGCCTGGCAGGCTAAAGTCCATGGACTTGGAAAGAGTTGATACGACTGAGCAACTAACACGCATATACTGGCCAGATCATACTGCATTTTCTGTTAGAACTGGTTTAAAAGTGAAAACATGAACCAACTGCTTTAATGCATAACAGATATGGCAAACTCATCATGAGGCGGCAAATCCTATCTGAGAATCTAGTATCACTTTCCCCACTTCTCATCTCAGAAATTTCAGTGGTTCAATTCAAATTAATGGAGGCCATATCGGCAACCAAAATAATATCAAGTTTCCTTTTCTTCTTTGGCAGTAAGTTGAGGGAGAGGAGAGAACATATTTAAATATAAAGAGTAGCTGTATTTATTGAGACATTGTGTAACTAATCAGAACTCGGAGGGGCCTCAAAAAGTTTCCAAGATGCAGCTTCCTTTTGAGTCTATCACTCTCAACACAGACAACCAAACAAAATCACATGACTGGCTTTTAAAGATCCAGAGGCCAAGGTACCTCCTATCCTAAAACCACTAAAAAGATAATAAAACCACTTAAATGAGAATGATCTGTGAGGATGCCTGAGGGAGTTTAAAAAAAAAAAGTCATTCTATACAGTGACTCAACATGACTTGTGCAAAACTAGTACTTGCTTCAGGAATACTACTGCATGATTTTTTGGCGTCTTTATCCCTATATTAATAGTTAGTCCTTACATGTTGAAATAAGTAGGGACTTATACATTCATGAAGTAATAGGACCAGATACCAGGATCTTCATTTTCTGAATGCTGAGCTTAAGCCAACTTTTTCACTTTCCTCTTTCCTTTCATCAAGAGGCTCTTTAGCTCTTCTTCACTTTCTGCCGTAAGGGTGGTATCACCTGCATAACTGAGGTGATTGATATTTCTCCCGGCAATCCTGATTCCAGCTTGTGCTTCATCAAGCCCAGCATTTCTCATGATGTACTCTGCACAGAAGTTAAATAAGCAGGGTGACAATATACAGCCTTGACGTATCCCTTTTCCTATTTGGAACCAGTCTGTTGTTCCATGTCCAGTTCTAACTGTTGCTTCCTGACCTGCATACAGGTTTCTCAAGAGGCAGGTCAGGTGGTCTGGTATTCCCTTCTTTCAGATTTTTCCACAGTTTATTGTGATCCACACAATCAAAGGCTTTGGCACAGTCAATAAAGCAGAAATAGATGTTTTTCTGGAACTCTCTTGCTTTTTTCCACGATCCAGAGAATGTTGACAATTTGATCTCTGGTTCCTCTGCCTTTTCTAAAACCAGCTTGAACATCTGAAGTTCATGTTTCACGTATTGCTGAAGCTGGCTTGGAGGATTTTGAGCATTACTTTACTAGTATGTGAAATGAGTGCAATCGTGCAGTAGTTTGAGCATTCTCTGGGATTGGAATGAAAACTGACCTTTTCCAGTCCTGTGGCCACTGCTGAGTTTTCCAAATTTGCTGACATATTGAGTGCAGTAGTTTTACAGCATCATCTTTTAAGATTTGAAATAGCTCAACTAGAATTCCATCACCTCCACTAGCTTTGTTCGTAGTGATACTTCCTAAGGCCAACCTGACCTCACATTCCAGGATGTCTGGCTCTAGGTGAGTGACCACACCATCGTGATTATCTGGGTCATGAACATCTTTCTTGTATAGTTTTTCTGTACAGTTGTATAGTTCTTCTCGCCACCTCACTATCTTCTGCTTCTGTTAGGTCCATACCATTTCTGTCCTTTATTGTGCCCTTCTTTGCATGAAATGTTCCCTTGGTATCTCTAATTTTCTTAAAGAGGTCTCTAGTCCTTCCCATTGGGTTGTTTTTCCTCTCTTTCTTTGCACTGATCACTGAGGAAGGCTTTCTTATCTCTCCTTGCTATTCTTTGGAACTCTGCATTCAAATGGGTATATCTTTCCTTTTCTCCTTTGCTTTTCACTGTTCTTCTTTTCACAGCTATTTGTAAGGATACCTCAGACAGCCATTTTGCTTTCTTGCATTTCCTTTTCTTGGGGATGGTCTTGATCCCTGTCTCCTGTACAGTGTCATAAACCTCCATCCACAGTTCATCAGGCACTCCATCAGATCTAGTCCCTTAAATCTACTTCTCACTTCCACTGTATAATTGTAAAGGATTTAATTTAGGTCATACCTGAATGGTCTAGTGGTGTTCCCCACTTTTTTCAATTTAAGTCTGAATTTGGCAATAAGGAGCTCATGATCCGAGCCACAGTCAGCTCCCAGTCTTGTTTTTGTTGACTGTATAGAGCTTCTTCATCTTTGGCTGCAAAGAATATAATCAATCTGATTTTGGTGTTGACCATCTGGTGATGTCCATGTGTAGAGTCTTCTCTTGTGTTGCTGGAAGAGGGTGTTTGCTATGACCAGTGCATTCTCTTGGCAAAAGTCTGTAAGCCCCTGCCCTGCTTCATTCTGTACTCCACGGCCAAATTTGCCTGTTACTTCAGGTATTTCTTGACTTCCTATTTTTGCATTCCAGTCCTCTACAATGAATGGGGAAACAGTGGGTGTCTTTGTTTTGGGCTCCAAAAACACTGCAGATGGTGACTGCAGCCATGAAATTAAAAGACGCTTACTCCTTGGAAGGAAATTTATGACCAACCTAGAGAGCATATTAAAAAGCAGAGACATTACTTTGTCAACAAAGGTCCATCTAGTCAAGGCTATGGTTTTTCCAGTAGTCATGTATGGATGTGAGACTTGGACTATAAAGAAAGCTGAGCACTGAAGAATTGATGCTTTTGAACTGTGGTTTTGGAGAAGACTCTTGAGAGTCCTTGGACTGCAAGGAGATCCAACCAGTCCATCCTGAAGGAGATCAGTCCTGGGTGTTCATTGGAAGGACTGATGTTGAAGCTGAAACTCCAATACTTCAGCCACTTTATGTGAAGAGCTGACTCATTTGAAAAGACCCTGATGTTGGGAAAGATTGGAGGCAGGAGGAGAAGGGGACAACAGAGGATGAGACGGTTGGATGGCATCATCGACTCAATGACATGAATTTGGGTAGACTCCAGGAGTTGGTAATGGACAGGGAGGCCTGGTGTGCTGCGGTTCATGGGGTCACAAAGAGTCGGACACGACTGAGCAACTGAACTGAACTGAACTATACATTCATAAACCCTGGATAGTCTTCCAAGGAACAGGTTTAGAAGTTGTTTGTTTTTTACTTTGTTTCACTTTGGTTTGGGTTTGTTTCCCCTCCATTAGCAATTAATTTGCATTACAGCTTCCTTTATGAAGAGGAGGTGCTAAGGGACAAAGCTACTGAATAACTGGGTAGCTTAGCTACTTAGATCACCCAAAACACACAACTTCAGCTCTCCAAGCTCAGTACAAGAGACCCACATCCTATTAGGGGGAAAAATTGCTTAACTACCTTAGATATTGAAGGCTTCCCTAAGTTCTGATCAGACATTTAAAAAGTAAAGATTTCACAATTAAAGAAATCAAAACACTTCTTTCAAGTTGGAAAGATTAAGGAAGCAAAAATGCTGTTTTTGCAGAACAGGGTAGTTTCCCATCTAGAATTTTTCTAGACCAAAAGATTCTTCCTTCAGGTAGAACCTGATACCTGTTACAAGAATTTCTAATTTCTCAATTTTTTAAGTTCCCCTTTTACTTTAATACTGGTAAATAAGCCCTGAAGCTCAGATATCAGTGTATAACAAAGTAAATTACACATCTGGATCAAAGAAATGCTAATATCAAGTACAAAAAGACTAAAAATCGTTGATTGCCAATTATTTGATGCCACATCTACATCTGTTTTTGGTTCAATTACACAATGTCTGCTAATGTTCAGTGAACTTTGTTAATTATGTCATACCATTCACTGAGGTAATTGCAAGTTCATTAAACCAAATAGAAATAACCTCAATGAACCCTAAAATAAGATGTTTCCTCATATAAATAGTACACACAGGAAGAAAGATGAGAAAAAAATTATTTAATCTATTTCAATCTCTTTACTACTGAGGGGCTCTCAAGTGACTAGTTTTATATTTTGATATGAGAGTTGGGAGATATGTTATTTATAAAGAAATTGTGTAATATGATTTATTTTCATTCCAATATAAGAAACAAACATCTTTTAAATATACTTTATTTGCAAATCACAATTTTCATTTATAACCAGAAAGTGTTTAATTCAGTATCTTTACTAAAAAATAAGGAGCCATATGTGTCTGTACTGCTTAAACTTGTTGCAGTGAGCAGTTTTATCTTTAATATAATTTCTTACAATATGGAGCCCTCCAGTGGCCAAATATTGCAACATTTATGTTATCACTGAAAGAAAACCATTAAATAAGAGTTCTCTTCATGCTTTCTTTTTTGCAACAAATAGAAGTATCTATTGTAAATTCTATAATTTTCTAAATAATTTAATAAGTGTCCTCTTCAAAATAAGTCATACTTATATCATTATCAAGAGTATGATATAGTATACTAAAAAAGAAAAACATTCTGAATCTGTTTAAACCTTAGAGAAAGTAGAAGAATTTCTGTAATATTCAATCACGTACAAAAATGCATACCTTAAATTTAAAATATACTATTCTTCCTCAGTGATCATGTACTAGGTGATAAGAAAATTAAATGAGTTCATTGTGAGTCAAAATTCTTAAGTATTTATCAATATTCTTGCTTTAAACTGTAACCAACCCAGCTTCTAAACAAATTAACGACTGAGAGAACAATTTGAAGACTTTCCTCATCAGTATTCAGCTCTTCCATAAAGTCAGTTTAAGCTTCCTTTACTTTGGGGAAACAACTAGAAACTGACTTCTATTGATCAAGATCATCAATCAAAAACACTAATCAAACCGGTATTGTACAGGGCTTCTAGTAGCTTTCAGAAGCTTCACTAGAGTGACCTCATTTAATAGTTGAAATAACCCTGTAAGATAAGCTTCCCTGGGGGCTCAGATGGTAAAGAATCTGCCTGCAACGCAAGAGACCTGGGATCCGATCCTTGGGTTGGGAAGATCCCATGGAGAAGGGAATGGCTACCTACTCCAGGATTCTTGCCTGGGAAATCCCATGGACAGAGGAGCCTCATGGAAGGCTACAGTACGTGGGGTCACAAAGAGTCAGACACAACTGAGTGACTAACAGTTTCACTTTCTTTTCTGTAAGGTTAAGTGTTAAAACAGTCTCTGAGATGCTGCCCACCACCCCGACTGGAGTTCCTATTCACATTGAATAGGGACCACCTTTGTAACCAACAGGGTTACTGCAGAAATCAAAGAGAATTTTGTGGCTAGCTTACACAGAAGACATTATGACTTCTGCCTTGATTGCTCTACAACTCCTTGCTCTACGAAATGCAAAATCATGAGAACACTCAAGAAGGCCTAAGGAAAGGTCCATGTGGCTGGGAAGCTCATGAACTCTTCTGCCAGTCAGTCACAAGGTAGCCAGGCATGTGAATGAAACCACCTTAAAGTGATCCATACCATTTCTGTCCTTTATTGTGCCCTTCTTTGGTATCTCTAATTTTCTTGAAGAGATCTCTAGTCCTTCCCATTGGGTTGTTTTTCCTCTTTCTTTGCACTGATCACTGAGGAAGGCTTTCTTATCTCTCCTTGCTATTCTTTAGAACTCTGCATTCAAATGGGTATATCTTTCCTTTTCTCCTTTGCCTTTTGCATCTCTTCTTTTCTCAGCCATTTGTAAGACCTCCGCAGCAAACATTTTGCCTTTTTGTATTTCTTTTTCTTGGGGATGGTCTTGATCCCTGTCTCCTGTACAATGTCATGAACCTCCGTCCATATTTCTTCAGGCACTCTGTCTATCAGATCTAATTCCCTGAATCTATTTGTCACTTCCACTGTATAATTGTAGGGGATTTGATTTAGGTCATACCTGAATGGTCTAGTGGTTTTTCCCACTTTCTTCAATTTAAGTCTGAATTTGGCAATACCGAGTTCATGATCTGAGCCACAGTCAGCTCCTGGTCTTGTTATTACTGACTGTGTAGAGCTTCTCCATCTATAGCTGCAAAGAATATAATCAATCTGACTTCAGTATTGACCATCTGGTGATTGATGTCCACGGGTAGAGTTTTCTCTTGTGTTGTTGGGAGAGGGTGTTTGCTATGACCAGTGCTTTCTCTTGGCAAAATTCTATAAGCCTTTGCCCTGCTTCATTCTGTACTCCAAGGCCAAATTTGCCTGTTATTTCAGGTATTTCTTGACTTCCTACTTTTGCATTCCAGTTACACTTTAATATTTAACTAATACAGACTGATGCTTCTACTGTCTCCATTTTACAGAAGAGCCTGGGAGTGTTTAAAACTTTAAATATATCCAAGAAAATAAATATTTTTCTTTCTGTTGAACTTGTCTACCTCTGTGTTATTATTTGCCATTTTCCTAAAACATTTAACAGGTAATTGCCTGGATTTTCAAATCACTCATGTTGAATGTTGCTTCTAGCTTTGTTTGTTAAATAGGTTAACATCCCTAAATTTAAAAAAAAGAAATTTTAAGTTCTGTACAGAAAATAAAGATATTATTGATTATATAATATGTAGCCTAATTCACTATTATATATCAGCTTTTATTCCAAATCTGTAATACAACTTATATATAAATAAAAAAATCCCCTTTTCGTATAATTTGCCTTTGTAGCTCAAGAAGTAAGGCTGCTAACACAGCACATATAATTTGAATAAATTTATCTAAATGCACAGTTGTATATGGTAGATAAAAACACACTTATTATTGGCCAGAAGCTATTCTCAATGCTACTAAATATTAACCATTTAATTCTCATATCTATCTATGAGGTAGGTACTATTATCCCCATTTTACAGACATATAGAGTAAGGAAAGGTAAACCACAGCTGAATCCTGGCAGCAGTCTGGCTTCTGATTCTATGCTCTTAACCATGAGCCTATACTAGTTCTCTTAATCTCTTACTTATTTCACAAAGTATTATGGGTAGGAGAAAGACCATGTGCTTTGGAATAGAGTTATTAAGCCTCTTATATCTGTATGATTTAGCTATTCTAAATCTGTTTTTCCATGTGTCTAATGGGCATAAAATAGGTTGTGTTTTTTATTTTTATGAATATTAGATAAAAACATGAATAAGAAACACCCTGTATAATGTCTGACCCATAATCAATATTTATTCATGTTTTGTCTTTTCCCTACAGGTAGGTTTTTATTAAAGCCAATGAAGCTTGAGCTTCGGCGTTCTCCACTTTCACAGCCCTACCCAAGAACAATGTGTCTATGTATCATATTCCTAACTTGTCTTCCATTGCTTAGATGGCCTCCAAATTGTACGACCTTCAGACTTCACAAAACTGGAATACTTCTGCCTTTTCATTAATTATTTCAACACTAAAGCAAGCCCAGTGGGCTCTAGTCTGGATAAGAGGGAGTAAATATACTCCACCTTTTCTGTCCCACCAAATGTAGCCACAAAACCTGGAAATAATATATGTCACAGCTATTAAGGTAGCAGGAAAATGAAGAACAACAAATTTTGAAGTACCATTTTCTTCTTTCTCTCATGTGCTTGGACTTCAGGGATTTCTGTGGCATTTTTGCCAAAGCAGGCAGCAAAAACAGGAATCCACGGGAAGCAAAAATCTGAGTAAGGGGAACCTTCATCTCTGATTAGAGAAACACAGGTTCCAAGAGGGTGGGGCAAACCCATCTCTTTATCCTCTCAGGGCGTATTCCCTGACACAGGTACAATCATGGGAGTGCACAGTAGAGCATAGTAACAAAAGCCCCAGCTTTCCAATCACAGAGTCAAAATCAAAGTGGGAAATGGTAAAGAGAGTCATGAACTCCTGGTCTCATCCCAAGCTACACATGCAGGGAACTGATCCTCAACAGTACACAGGGACACTGACAATTGTTTGACAGAGCACTGCTCATTCTCAGATTGGCCACTGGGTGGCAAATAAGAGGACAAATCTAAATAACACTGAAAAGGCTTTAAAAAACAGAACTGACCTAGGAGACAATTCATACTTGCCACTTACAGCTGTTTCATGTTGTTGTACAGCAGAAACTAACACAACATTGTAAAGCAATTATCCTCCAATGAAAAATAAATACATAAAATTTAAAAAGAAAAAATTTACAGATGTCTGGTTGGAACCTGAATCCTGAACTTATCTGAATCAATGTCCTACTAAATAAAATATCACTATTTCCCACAGACTTTATAAAAGCCTCAGAGTCTCATAATAATCAAAATGTCCAGGATAAAACTCCAAATTAGTCAGCATATGAAGAAATAAGAAAAATCTCAGCTTGCATAGGAAATGATAATCAACAGCCCACAATTATGAAAAAACGCAGGGGTCAAAATTATTTGACAATGTTTTTTAAATGCTCCAGCAAGTAAAGGCTGCTACTCCTGAAGATGATTAAAAAAAAAAAAAGAAAGAAAGAAAAAGAACTTAAAGGTGGTTCAGTACTCTGGAAAAGTTTGGATATTCCTCATATAAATATGCACAATCTTATTCCTAGGTATTAACACAGGAGAAATCAATGCTTATGTTCACACAAAAATCTCTACATCAACGTTTATAGTAGCTTTATTCATAATTGTCATACACTGAAAATAACCTGATAACTGAAGGAATAACACTCAACAGAAAATGAGAACAGGCTACTGATGCAACAACTTGGGTGAGGCATTACAGCAAGTGAAAAAAACAAATCTCAGAAGATTATATACTATATGATTCAATTTATACTGCATGCTCCAAAAGACAAAACTATTGCAATGTAGATAAAAACAGTGTTGCCAGGAGTTGGGGTTGGGAGAAGGATATGACTACAAGCAACATAAGAAAAGTTGGAATGGTGGGGCAGGGCAGGGAATATAACTTTATAAATGTGAACACTGAGCACTATATAAAATCTATTTGTGTTTTAAAATAAATAGAACTATATACACCAAAAGCCAATTTTATTGTCAGTTAATCTAAAACCTTAAAAAAACAATTTAAGTCCCAAATTTAAAAAAGAAGCAAAAAAATAAATTGTTGGACTATCTAGTAGAGCATCTGTAAGAGATGGTGGAATCAATTTACTGACTGAAAGGACATTTGGCCCATTACACTAAAATCCAGTGGAATCAACTAAACAGCATAAGAGCTGAAAATGACTTTCAAAGGTATAATCTTACCCAATATGCTTCTTGTTCTACTATACATACAAAATCAAGACCAAAATAGCATATGGAAAGAAAATTCAAACACTGTATCACTGTCAGTCACCAGCCAACAACTCAGGTCTTCTGAGGATACATAGGAGACTGAAGGATTATCTCCATTACCTCAGCTAACAATCTGTCTCTGAAAGTCCCACTGCAATGTTAATAATTCCACCTGGAAATTTCAAGCTATGTTCTCTATAATACTGTCTATGCAGTGTTTTCATCTTCTCTGTCCCATTAAAAAAAAAGGTGAGGGAATTTTATTTCCAGAAAGGTGCTACAAACTTACTTATCCCTACTGCTCTCACTGTGTGCTCAGTGGCTTCAATCGTGTCCGACTCTTTGCTACCCCATGGACTGTAGCTCGTCAGGCTCCTCTATCTACGGTATTTTCCCAGCAAGAACACTGGAGAGGGTTGCCACTCCCTCCCCTTCAAGGGATCCTCCCTACCCAGGGATGGAACCCATGTCTCCTTCATTGCAGACACATTCTTTACTGCTAAGCTACTGGGGAAGCCCAACTAAAAACAATGGACATTATATAAGAAAACTCTGAAAGGAAGAAATAAAGGCAAGCTAATTTGGGACTTCAAGACCCAAGGAACAACACAGTGTTGAGTTCCCTGGATCTTCTTTTCACCCTATACATCCTAGACTTGAAACTGAAGAAGCCAGCAACAAAGAAATGCCAATGAGGGGCAGACAAAAACGTCCCAACAAAAGCCAGGTCGAAAGGACCAGGAAAGCCTACAGAGGGCAAATTTTTACACAGTGATGCACTACATGAGGTAAACACGGCAGGAAAAATGGTGGCCCCTGACCCGCACAATGGAGGGGTGTCAGAGAAGTGCGGGGGGGGCTGGGGTCTTCACTCGGTCAGACAGTGACGAGTTCAAGTCCTCCCTCTCCTCCTACACATGCAGAGGCAATGACAATCATGTGCAGACAGGTCACTTCCATTATCCCCCTAGTGGTAACACTGCTTCTCTCTTTCTCCCCACTTGGGTGGTTTCAGAAGAGGCCCAGTGAAGACACATCAGGGCTTTGACTACTACCGAGTAGCAAAGAGCCCACCCGAACCCTGCTCCTTGGTGCCAGAGGAGCCCATGTGTAAAGCAGTAATGAAACACTCCTGACCCCTCCAGTGGCAGCAGTACCTTCAGAGCTGAGTGAGGGATGGGAGCTCCCACCTCAGCCTGGAAGTACTAAAGATTCCTTCTCTACCATGGATGTCAATGGCAGCCAAGAGTGGAAAACTAGATTTCTCTTCCTTTCTGGCAGTAATAAGATGGTGTCATCCCTCACCTCTGACAGAACAGTGTCAGAGGAAGTTAGCTAAACCAAGAAATTTATGTAAGATCCAAACATTCATAACATAATGCCCAAAATATCCAGGTCTCAATTGAAAGTCATTTCACATACCAAAACTCAGACTGCCTCAATGTGAATAAAAATAAACACAGGACAAATTAAAGATGAGATGTTAAAATTACCCAACAAACATTTTAAAACAATTATTATTTTTTAAAAAAGTTTCAATCAACAGCTGCAAACATACTTGAAACAGAAGAAAACATAAAATGTCTCAGAAAATAAATACAAAATATCAAAAAGAACCAACTGGAAACTTTGGAAGTGAGAAAAACAATAACCAAAATAAAATTTAATGAATGGGGTCAAAGGCAGAGTGGATGGAACAGAGGAAAGAAATCAGTGAATTAGAAAAGAGAACAACAGATATTACGCAAGTGGAACAAAAGAAAGAAAAAAGTCTGAAAATTCTCAACAGAGCCTCAGGGATAAACTTTTAAAATCCATGTGACTATAATCCAGGGAGGAAGGAGAAAAAAAGGGCAAGTTTGGGAAGGTACACAAACAAATAATGGCTAAAAACTTGTCAAATCTGGCAAGCAACATATACCAAGACACATGGTAATCAAATTAGAAACTATGGAGATGAGAAGGCAGTGGCAATTTTTCAAGAGCTAAAAAAACAAAACTGTCAACCTAGGATCCTATACCCTGTGAAAATATCCTTCAAGAAGGAAATGAATTAAAGACATGATCAGAGGAAGAAAAAAATGAGAGAACTTTCACCAACAGACCTTACCAAAAACAGCAGCTAAAGAATGCTAATAAGCATAAAGGAAAAAAATAAAAGAAGGAACCTCAAAATATAAGGAAGAAAAAAGAACATGCTAAGCAAAAATATGGGTAAATACAATATGCTTTCCTTCTTCTCTTGACTTTTCTAAATTAATTTTTATGGTTTTAACAAATCCTAACAGTATCTGATACAGTTCTAAATGTATGTCAAGTATTTAAGACAACTGTATTATAAATGCAGGAAGTAAAGGGACATAAAGAAAAGTAGAAGTAAACGCACTAATTAAAAACCAGATTAGCAGTGGGTTAAAAAACATGATCTAACTACATACTACAAAAAACTCACTTCAAATACAATAGCATAGGTAGTTGAAAGGAAAAGAATGGAAATGGTATATCCTGCAAACATTAATCAAAATGAAGAAAGAGTGCTATATTAATCAGAAAAGAAGATTTCAGAGCAAAATCACCAGACAGACAGAGATATTAAGGGCCTCATGATAAAAGGGTCATACCACCAAGATGATAGAGCAATCCTAAATGTGTATATACTAATAATAAATCTACAGAATATGTAAAAATCAAAACCTATAGAACTGACTCGAGACACAGATAAATTCAGAGTGTGAGACATCAACAAACCTCTCTCAGAATGACTGGAGAAAAAATAAGAATATACAAGATCTCAACAACATCAAACAACAGGATCTAACCAACATTTATAGAACACCCGACCCAACAACAATGAATGACATTCTTTTTCAAGTGCCCAGGGAATACATCAGAGAAGGCAATGGCACCCCACTCCAGTACTCTTGCCTGGAGAATCCCATGGACGGAGGAGCCTGGTGGGCTGCTGTCTATGGGGTCGCACAGATTCGGACACGACTGAAGCGACTTAGCAGTAGCAGCAGCAACAGGGAATACATACCAAGAAAGATGATATGCTAGACTATAAAACAAGCTCATCAACAAACTTAAAGTAAAATCCTTGGCTTCCCTGGTGGCTCAGTGGTAAAGAATCCACCTGCCAATGCAGAAGACACAGGTTTGATCCCTGGTCCAGGAAAATCCCAGATGCCATGGAGCAGCTAAGCCAGTGCACCACAACTGCTAAGCCCGTGCTGTAGGGCCCAGGAACCCCAGCTCTTGAGCCCATGTGCCACAACTACGGAAGTCCGCGGACCTAGAGCCCATATTTCACATTAAGAGAAGCCACTGCAATGAGAAGCCCGCACACTGCAACTAGAGAGTAGTCCCACTCTCTGAAACTAGAGAAACCCCATGTAGCAACGGAGATCCAACACAGGCAAAAATACATACATACATACATACATACATACATAAATAAAATTTTTTAAAAAGGAAATTAAAATCTTAAGGGTATGTTCTCTGACCACAACGGAATCAAATTAGAAATCATTAGCAGAAAGATTAACAGGAATACTTCTTAACACTTGAAAACTAACAATATAAATAATCCATGAATCAAAAGTCTCAAGGAAAATTTTTTGAAAAACACACTGAACTGAATGAAGATGAAAATATAACCTATCAAGATTTGTGGGAACTAGCAAAAGCAGTGCTGAGAGGGGAATCGGTAGCAATAAATGCTTTCATTTTTGGAAAAGGAAATCTTTCAAATCAGTCATTTAAACTCCCACCTCAAGAATCTTGAGAAAGATCCAAATAAATCCAAATAAGCAGAAATTAAGGAAAAAATAAAGAGAAGAAATCAATGAAATTAAAAATAGAAAAATGACTTTGGTATTACCTTGATACCAAAACCAGACAAAGATAGTACCAAAAAACTAAAACTAGACATCAATATCCCTCATTACCATAGATGCAAGATTCCTCAACAAAATACTAGCAAACAAAACTCAACAATATATAAAAAGAATTGTATAACATAACCAGAGACTTATTTCAGGAATGCAAGGATAGTTCAATATTCAAAAATCAATTAATACAATCCACCATATTAACAGGCAAAAAAGGAAAAATATGGTCATATCCATTGATTCAGAAAAAAATATTCAACAAAATTCAACATCCATTCATGATTAAAAAAAATACCTTCAGTAAAAAGAATCAAGGAGAATTTCTTCATTTGATCAAGAGAATCTAAAAAGAACCTACAGCTAACATTACAACACCAACGTATTAAATCCCTTTTTTCCTAAGATCAGCAACAAGGCAAAAATACCCACTTTCGTTACTCTTATTATATAGAGCTCTAAGTTCTGCCGGCACACTAAATCAAGGAAAGGAGTGCTTAGTCACTCAGTCATGCCTGACTCTCTGTGACCCCATGGACTATAGCCCACCAGGCTCCTCTGTCCATAGGGATTCTCCCAGCAAGAATACTGGAATGTATCGCTCTGCCCTCCTCCAGGGGAGCTTTCCAACCCAGGGATCGAACTCAGGTCTCCTGCATTGCAGGTGGATTCTTTACCAGATGAGCTACCCAGGAAGCTCTTAAAAATAATATAGTTCTGAAAAAAGAAAAAAACTATCCCTATTTGCAGATGATATAATTTCTATATGGAAAATCCCAAGGAATCTACAAAAACAATTTCTAAAATGAATACATGAATTTATAAGGTCAAAAGATACAAGTTCAACATACAAAAATCAATTATATTTTTATTTATGAACAATGAACATATGGACATCAAAATAACATTTTTAGATACTAGAAATAAACATGTAGAAAGCATAATTTAAAAATATAATACCATTTACGATAGTTTTTAAAATGAGAAAAGTGAAAGTGTTAGTCACTCAGTCACGTATGACTCTTTGAGACCCCATGGCACTGCCCACCAGGCTCTGCCCACAGAATTTTCCAGGCAAGAATACTGGAGTAGGTTGCCTAGCCCTTCTCTGGGGGATCTTACTGACCCAGGGATCAAACCCAGGTCTCCTGTATTGCAGGCAAATTTTTTACCACCTGAGCCACCAAATAGTTTTTTAAATGAAGTGATTAATTATAAACCTAATAAAAACATATCCAATGCATGTATGCTGAAAAGTACAAAATGCTGATAAAAAAAATAATCAAAGATCTAAATAAATGAAGAGATAACACTGTGTTCAAGGAATGGAATATTAAATATAATACAAAATGTAAATGTAATCCCCAAACTGATATGCAGACTTAACACAATTCCTTAAAAATAAATTCTCAGCAAGATTTTTGAAAATGCAGTAGAGACAAAACTAGTCTAGATTTTATACAGAAAGTCTAGAACTTTCTATATAAGTCTAACGAACTAGAATACATTGTTTTAGGTTATTTAAAATAATTTTGCAAAAGAAGAATGAAGTGTGAAAAATCAGTCTACCTGATTTCAAGCCTTTATATGTAGCTACAGTAATTATCAAGAATGTATGATATTGCTGGAGAAGCAGATACAATAGATCAGTGAAACAGAATAGAGAATCAGAAACAGATCCACTTAAATATACCTATCTTTTTTTTGACCAAGGCACAAAAGCAATTCAACAGATGAAGGTTAGCCTTTCTAAACCAATGTTACTGGAGCAACTGGACATCCATAGCAAAGAAAGGACCTCAACCTAAGAAACATACTTTAGACAAAAATTAACTCACAATGAACCATGAACTTAAATGTAAAACACAAAACCATAAAGCTCTTAGAGAAGAAAATTAAAAAGGCTTCAGAATATAAGGGCTAGGTAAACAGTTCTTGGACTTGACAACCAAAAACATAGTCCATAAAAGGAAAAACTGATAAACTGAACTCCAACAAACGTCAAAACTTTTGCTCTGCCAAAAACCCTATAAAGAAGATGAAAATATAAGGTACAGACTGGGACAAAATACACGCCAACCACATATCTGACAACTATTAACTGGAATATATAAAGAACTCCCAGAACACAGCAGTAAAAAAGCAAAAAATCCAATTAGAAAACGGATGAAATTCATGAAAAGACATTTTTACCAAAGTGTATATACAGTTTACCCTTAAACAATGCAGGGGTTAGGGGGTGCTCACCCCTCTTCCCCCAAGAACAATTAAAAACTGTGTGTAACTTTACAGTCAACCCTTCGTGGTTTCAACCAACCACAGATTATGTAGTACTGCAAAACATATTTACTGGAAAAAAAAAAATCCATGTTTCAGTGGACCTGTGCAGTTCAAACCCATATTGTTAACTGTATTGATGCACTCACAACTTGAATTTATCTCCAGAGAATTATGCTGAATGAAAAAGACTACTTACTATATGACCTTATTTCTATAAACATGCTAAAGTAACAAAGTTACACAAATGGGGAGCAGATTAGCAATTGTAAGCAATTATAAAGGGGGAGGGAGCAAGAGGAAAGTAAATGTGACAATACAAAAAGCAACATAAAGATCCTTGAGGAGACAGAAATGTTCTACATGTTGGCTATATATTTATATTTTATCAGTTTTGCAAACTGTTACCACTAGGGGAACCTGAATAAAAGGTACATGGGATCTCCTGATATAACTTCCAATAACTGCACATGAATTGACAATTATCTTAAAATAAAAAGTTTACCTAAAAAACTATATAGCAATAACAAACAGAAAGCAAGTGACCAGTATGAACTTCATGTTCTCAATCCTTGGGTGATGAGTCTCCTTGCAAGGCCTTGGACTAGGGTTACCAAGCCAACTTCTACTCTCTACACTCCCCTCGTTAGCCAACATCATTCATTCTGGAGGCACCTACCTTATGCCAATGACTGCCAAATTTGTATTTCAAGCCAATTCGTCTCTTCTGAAGTCCAGCCAAGAGATCTGCTTCCCTTGGGGCTGTCCCTGTTTCAGTAGTTGTCACCGTATCATGCAATGAATGCACCGGATGCTACTGTTAATGTGTGGTTTCCTCTGTCTCACTCTCACACATCTAGTCAATCATAAAACACTGTTAATTCAAGTTCCCAAACACAATGCAAAATCAGTCCACTTCTCATCTTCACTGCTCCACCTGGTCTAGATTACTACTAAGCCACTGATCCCTTGACTGACTTTTGCATCCCTGTTTGTGCCCCTCTCAAAAGCACCCCTTCTGCAGCAACCCCACTGATCTGGACAAAAAGTAAGTATGAATGAACAGCTCACTCTCTAGCTTAAAACCTTTCATTTTTACCCACTGGGCTTGGGATATAATCTCAAAGCACACAAAAATCTCACATATTCTAATTTCTACCTGAATAATGCTACCTTTTTAGCTCTTTTCTAAAATCCAGTTATAATATTCTTCTAGTTTCTCCTAGACATCCTGCTCTTTCTCACCTCAGCCCATCGGGTCTTATCCATTACTTCGTCCAAGATGGGTTTTCCTGAATCTTCAGATAAGGATAGGTCCCTTATTGAATAATTAAAGAGATACTTATACAACTTGATATAAATCTAATTAAAGTGTTCTAATATAAAAAATTCAAATAATTCTAAGATTCATGCAAAGATAGTACCTAAGGTATAAATAACATATTTCAATACACAAGTCATATATATTTGCTTTGGTGGATTATTTAATTTAGACCTAGATACAGAAACACTTTTACATTCATTTTCTTTGGAACTTTCTAAATATGAAATATAGTAATAGTGCTCTTAGTAAGAAGCTTTGTCATTCATAGTCAAACTATGACTGTGATCTCAGGTTTCTGGTCTGCAGAACTGTGAGAAATAAATGTTTGTTGTTTATAAGCCACTCAGTGTGTGATATTCTGTCATAGTACCTTGAATTGACTAAGATGGAAAATTGGTACTGACAGGGTGGTACTGCTATAACAAATACCTAAAAATGTGAAGTGGCTTTGGAACGGAGAGTAATAGGTAGAGGCTGGAAGAGTTTTGAAGTGCAGGCTAGAAAAAGCCTACACGACAGTGAACAGACCATTAAAAGCTATTCAGATGAGGGCTCAGAAGGAGAAGAGAAGAGCCACAGAGAAAGCCTCAATCTTCCTAGAGAATGCCAAAGTGGCCTTGAACAGAATGCTGGTGGAAAGATGGACAGTGAAGGCCATTCTGATGAGATCTCGAATGGAAATGAGGAACCTGTTATTGGAAACTGAAGGCAAGGTAATCCTTGTTAAAAAGTAGGAAAGAATATGGCTAAATTGTGCTCATGTCTGAGTATTTTATGGAAGATAGAACTCGTGGTTCTATCCTGTGGAAGACATACCCAACAAAACTGGCTATTTGGCTGAAATATTTTTTTAAGCAAAATACTGAAGGTACCATTGGCTCCCTGGAATATTACAGTAAAACATGAAGAAGAAAGAATGACAAAGACAGAATTTGTAATCAAAAAAGCAGCAGAAATTTAAAATTTGGAAAACTCACAGCTTATTCATTTTATAAAACATGAGCAAGCATGTTTGAGAGACCACTAAGGGTGGGGCCAAGAAACTTTCTGATGAGATGAGTCTCTATATGAACCAGAGATTTAATCAGCCACTCAGCAACTGCTATTTGAATCCAAGGGGAAAGAGATAGGAACAAATAAAGACTGGTTGTCAGACTTCTTGAAATTCATAGGAGGGAACCATAGCACTATTCTGCTTCAAACGTGTGATATTCAAGACAAGATAAAGACTTCCCTATTGGAGCAGTGGGTGCAGACATCAGCAGTGTCCCCAACTGCCAATGCAGGAGACACGGGTTCAATCCCTGGTCCGGGAAGATTCTAGATACTGGAGAGCAATTAAGCCCGTGTGCCACAACTACTAAGTCTGAGCTCTAGGACCCCTGAAAGTGAAAGTGAAGTTGCTCAGTTGTGTCCAACTCTTTGTGACCCCATGGACTGTAGCCTACCAGGCTCCTCTGTCCCTGGGATTTTCCAGGCAATAGTACTGGAGTGGGTTGCCATTTCCTTCTCCAGGGGACCTTCCCAACCCAGGGACTGAACCCGGGTCTCCCGCATTGTAGACAGACACTTTACCATCTGAGCCACCAGGGAAGTCCCCTAGGACCCCCTGAACTAGGACCCCTGAACTAGGGCTGCAACTCCTGAGGCCCGTGCACCTAGGGCCTCTGCTCCCTCACCACACTGAGAAGCCCATGCACTACAACTAGAAAGGAGCCCCCAACTCTCTGAAACTAGAGAAAGCTTGTGTGCAGCAACAAAGACCCAGCCCGCCAAAAGGAAATTAATTTTTTTTTTAAACAGACAAGGTGATTCACAGATCATCAGTTTCAAAGTGGGAAGGGCATCGCCTAGGTTTCAGCAAGCCAGAAGACTCCCAGCCAAAGCCATGGGAGCCAGACCCCTCCCCAGCAGAGCTGTTGGGAAGCAGCTATCTTCATCACGATTTCCAAGGATGGAGCCATTTGGAGCTACAGGCACAAGACCCAAGCAAGGGGCACAGCAAAGACAAGGCCAACACAGAGACCTCCACTGGAGCAACATTCAGCAAAGCAGTGGGGGAAGGCCTGCAAGTTCCCTCAACTCTAAACCAGTAGAGCCACAGGAGTACTATTCCTGCCTGAGAGCGATGCTGCAGGGCTGCGCTCAGCAAAGCCATGGAGGCAGGGACTCTCGTGTGTCCAGTAAGAGGGCCCACAGTAAGTGGGCCTGGCAAGCAGAGCGTCAAATTTAAGATTATTCTTGAGACTTAAGATTTGAGGCTGTTTGCCCTGTTGGGTTCTGACGGTTTTCTTTCTTGCTTACGGTTTTCTTTCCTATTGCTCCCTCTTAGAATGGGAGCATGACCGTCCCACCATTGCTGGTGAAGCACATAATTTGTTTGATTGCACAGGCTCACAACTAAAGGTGAATTTGCCCCAGATGACTCACTCCTTGAATCTTACTCATACTTGATGTACATCATATTTAGATGAGACTTTGGAATTTAGACTGTTGAGTCAATGCTGGGACCGGTGACGATGCTGGTACTATTGGGATGGTATGAATGCATTCTGCACATAAGAAGTTCATGAATTCTGGGGAGGCAGCAGTTGAATGCTGTGATCTAAATGTTTGTGTTTCCCCCCACCCCAAATAGATGTGCTGAAATCCTAACACCCAACGTGATAGTATTAGGAGGTGGGCCCTTTGGAAGGTAACAAGTCATGAGGGTTGAATCCTCATGAATGGAATTAGTGCCCTTTAATTGGCCATTTGGGACTTCCTAGGTGGCTCAGTGGGTAAGAATCTACTTGCAGGGCAGAAGACGTAGATGCAGGTTCAATCCCTGGGTCAGGAAGATCCCCTGGAGGAGGGCACAGCAACCCACTCCAGTACCCTTGCCTGGAGAATCCCATGGACAGAGGAGCCTGGCAGGCTACAGTCCACAGGCATGCAAAGAGTCAGACATGACTGAAGCAACTGAGCATGCATGCATGCACAACTGGCCGTTCTGTTATGTGAGGATACAAGAAGTCTGCAACCCAGAACAGGGCCTTCATCTGGCCATGCTGGCACCCTGATTTTGGACTTCCAAATTCCAGGACTATGAGAAATAAAGGCTTTTTGTTTATAAGCCACCTGGTCTGTGGTATTTTGTTACAACAACCTGAACAGACTAAGACAGACTTATTCATTATGAATAATTCAGCAACCAATGCACTATTTTCTTGCAATTCTTCTTTGCCTTTTTATGGGCTTTAAGGACTTCACACAGACACACACACAGACACACACACACAGTTAGCAGTTAAGTTTGCTGTGTAAAAAGCCACACATGCTTTGTAAATAAATACATACAATTTGAACCTAAAGTTTAAATTTCTTTCTAAAATTTGCTAAGCTTGACTTTGGTCTCTTAATAACGATAAAATCAACAAAAAAGGAAAAAACATAGCAAAATAACCATTGGGTTATGCCATGTAAAAAGAAATTTGTATGAAGCTTTAGAAAATATGTCTATAAACACTTTCTGAATAGTAATTTAGAAAGGTTAGGGTTTAGATCTTTACATTTTAAAATTCTACAACAGGAAGTATTGAATCCGTATTTCCCAATTTCATGTTGTTTTTTTTTCCTCCAATATCCCATGTTGATATAAAACTACACATGGACAGTCTGTATGCAGTACTACTCAAGAATTAACTAACTCCACTAGTAATCATACCTTCATCTATTTGTCATATTACAGCTTTCAGCTGTGCTTCTGCATAGTTCATATATACTGGTTCATAGTTCTTGACACATTTCCATCCTCATTTCCTCTTAAAACACCTAGTTACAAGCAGCATTATGAAGCATAAAAATAAAGAATGGGTCGTGAGAATGGATTTCAGACTATGAGATAAGAACAGCCATGTAAAAATACAGCCATTATTAATTGATGTAAAATATACCTACAAAATAGGAACTTGGGACCACTGAGTGGGTTTGCAAAAGAAGCCAGGGGTACTCTAAAAGTGCAGCTTCCCAAGGGTTTCAGTGGTGGTGGTTTAGTTGCTAAGTCGTGTCCGACTCTTGCGACCCTACGGACTGCAGCCTGCCAGGCTCCTCTGTCCATGGGATTCTCCAGGCAAGAATACTGGAGTGGGTTGCCATTTCCTTCTCCATCCAGGGTTTTACTGCTCATCTTTTGCCAGCCTCAGGTGAATAAAGCTGGGCGTTTCCAAAATGTGAAGGAGGACATACAATCAAATCTCTAATAACCAAAAGGCTGGAGGAGTAGCTTGGTCTGATTGACTAAATTTACTTATAAGGCCTTTTTGTTTCAACTACTGCTATTGCAAACCTTCCTAAAATGTATTAAGGAATACTTTCTTGCTTTAGGAAGTACAATATAGTGAACATAATTAAATCACCGGTGACTGCAGGTCTTATCATACAGTAGGGTCAGCCTTGTTGTGAGCATCAGTTTTCATTGGATCCTAATGAAGATGTGCACATTCGGGCTAAATGTATACAGACTGGCCCTAGGCTATTCATTCCTTGAGAGCTCCTCTTTTTTAAAAAAAAACTCAATTTTTTAAAATCAATTTTTCAAGGGGAGGAAAGGAGCTTATTTTCCTAAAAGTCAAAAACCAGGAAAAATAAACTTGGTTATCCGAGCTTTTACTCTATCACTGGAGCTTTTCTAAAGTAATAGCTATTCTTGAAAAATCTGTTCCATTTCAATAGTTTTAAGGAAATAAATGCCCTACGGCAAAGCTGGGAGCTGAAAGGGAAAAATCAAATTCCTATGTGGAGAAGAAAACAACACTGAAGAAAGCTGAGCCATATCCGAGTATTTACTAAGTACATACTATGTACTAAGTACGCTGCTAAGCACTCTGGCTACGGTAGTTAGTGTCTGGGTCTCAGTTTCCTCATCTGCAAAATTAAAAGTCAAGCTACATATGCCTTTCATTTACTATTCCCCACACTGTGACTCAGTATGAACAAAGTGACACTACTCTGCCACAATCCACTGTGTATAAATATGGGTGGTGAAAAAACTTTCCAAGGGGAGTCAGGGTGCCCAAACTCCTGAGAATCCTATTCTCTGCAGTTCATTTAGAATGCTGGCTAGTCATTTTATTCCTTTTTTATTGCTTTGGGCAGAACACTAAATGAATAACAAAGTAAGAGTTGACTGGGCTACATGTTATGGGATTAAATATTAAATATCCCAAAAGAGACAGTGAAGTGTCCATGGAGGCTTTATTTCCTTTCCGTTTTCTTTGAATTCTTATCCTAAGTGACAAGTGGCATCAGCACTTGTGGTTTGATCCACAGAGCACCGGAGTGAACACCAGGAGAGCTGGATCGGAGTTCTAGCCTTGAATGTGGCAAACTGGGATCTTGGACAAATCACCTGCTCATCTGCAAAATATTTTCTTCCATTTCTGTCATTCAACAAGAAAGCTGTGACAAATTCAACACATTTCCTTTTAAAATAAAGATATACACAAACAGTTCAGGAGAATGCCCCCATGTATTTTGATTTTGGAAACGCATTTGACCAAGTGTTGAATACAAACATTAAGACAGGTTGCACAGTCAAATGGATCCTAACTTTGAACAGCACACATTGAGTAATGACTCAGAAGAAATGATGGAAAGATGGACTGAATTAAGAAGATTAAATTTAACTGTGGATTCAAATGAATGGTGTAAATCACTCTTTAAAATCACTGCTATATGCATATAATATACTTCTGGCATCTCTGGCATCAAGTTCAAATATACCCCTTTCCCTGTATGGAAGAACTGATTCATTGGGTTTTCTTCTTACGTTTCCAAAGTATAAATGTAAACCCTGGTACTATAGTGGGGGAAAAAAAATGTATCATGCATGGAGGAGAAGAGGCCTGACTTAAGTACAGTTCACATGAAAAAGAAGCTTGAGCTGACTTCAAGCTCAACATGAGTCAACAGTGCTTTGTGACTGCCAAAAACACTAACATAAAAACAACAGAAGTGTAATGTCCAGAACAAGAGAACTACAGCTTTACTGTATTCTCTGCATCCTGAGCTGGGCACCACACTCCTGGAATGGTGGGCTCTGTCCCCAGGACACCCTATTCAAGAGTGATACAAAACAAACGCAATTCCATGACAGGGAGTAGCCAGAATGGGAAAGGGCCTAGGAAAAAAAGCCCCTGAGACTGAAAAAACTAAGACTATTTCTCTTGGAAAAGCTAAGCCTTGGGGGAGAGATATTAAATATCTGATGAGCTGCTACAGACAAAGTTCAGACCTACAGAACACACAGCAAAGCCGACCGAGTGTCATACAAACAGTACTCAAAACAGAATGGGCTGCTCTAGCACTGGGGACAGTCAGGTGTTGTCAACTGGCTACACATTAGAAAACACCTGGGACCAGTTTCAAATCTATCAATGCCCAGGCCCCACCCCCAGCCAATTAAAGCAGAATCCCCGGGGTTGGGCCTGGGCAATGGGAGCTATTGAAAGCTCTCCAGGGGTTTCTAACCTGAAGCTACACTTGAGAATGACCAAGGTAAATATAGTCAGGGTGGCCACCTGTCTGTGTGTGGTATATAGTGCAGAGGGAATTCCTTCTCAGAAGCCTGTATTAGGTTTAACTTATTAACATCATCCCATATGATCATGAAGATTAGCTCTCTTTGCAAATATTTGAGAAGAAATCAAGTTTAAATGGCACAGTCTCTTAAAGAGAAGAATTTAGGTTGCATTATAATAGCTAGTCTTTTCTATTCATGAATAACTGCCTTCAGTGATTTAAGCATTACCATCTTTGTGGAGAAGAACAATAGTACTGGCACGTTTATATGTTGATAAATTTAAACAATTC
The DNA here is from genome assembly GCF_014754425.2 of Oryx dammah. Lineage (NCBI taxonomy): Eukaryota > Metazoa > Chordata > Mammalia > Artiodactyla > Bovidae > Oryx > Oryx dammah. The sequence goes on from NW_024070186.1 coordinate 104,155,596, forward strand.
CAAAACTTTGTAAAATAAATTTAAAATTAGCTAACATTCAAGAGTTTTCAAGTTTCTTCCATGACAAAATAATTCTTAAAATCAAGCAGGATCTCCTTTGTAGTTTGAATGGATTCTGTCACTAGTAGCTTATCTGATGTACATGATAAAATATTCTATTTTCCTACCTTAAATATTTTTCTAAAATATTTTATAACATAATAACCTGGATTTTTTTGGTAACCAATATACAGTCCTCCACGTTTCCTTCAGTGTTGGTTACATTTTTATTCTTAATCCTATTCTGACCACTGAATAGAGGCATTTATACACATTTCCTAATCTCCTTTGAAAAAGATACATCCAGAGCCTTCTGGTCTTAATACTTACTGGTCAGGCAATCACTTGCAATGGGTGGGGTTACGTGTCTAAATTTTAGTGACCCCTCCAGGCTTTTCCACTTAGATATACCATACCCTTTAAACTTTAAAACTTTCACTTTAGATTACGACAGTAAATCACCAACCATTTCCTTTTACTTTTGCCATCTGTCAATGCAAAAAGCTCCAAATGAATCTGAAGCTTCGTCTATGCTACTCCAAGTCTCCTTCATTAATCTTTGTCATGAGGTTTCTAAATAATGAGAGAATATTAAAGTTCATCATTTTGTTTACAACCACCACCAAAAGAGCCTAGAATAATGCCGTGGATTTGGCTAGATGGATTCAAGCTACAGGACAGTTTCAGGAGTCTTGGTGTGGGGACCAAGCATACAGTTAACATTTTACCAATAGCTAGCTAACTATACCACGTTTCAAGTAACGACTGCCCTTTCTGCATCAAAACACTAGAAAGAATTACGACCTTACAGCCATCTGAGCAGCTGCTGGGCGGACAGTCTGCTCCACAGCCAAGAGTCACCTTTCCATTTCTCAAGCACATACCTCTCACAGAAATGTTTTCAGTGCGGCAGTCTACAGAGCTGGTTCTAACACCGGCACGATGTGGCAACAAAATTCATGAGGATTTTGCTTTTTCAGCCTGCCCCTTCCTTTTTTAAACAAAAATTCTTCTCTCCCCCTCCATCCCCCAAAGAAAACCAAACCCACAATACTTCCACAAAACCTGGCTCAGACTTATATTCATAATGCTTTCAGTGAAAGCTGACCAGCTTTACAGGAGAACAGCCTTCCTGAGAAGCAGGAAGCTGATCTGAGCAGCAGAGAGAGCAGGGATGGGGCGGAGCAGAAGGGAACTGAGCTGGGGGAGAGCAAAGCACAGACAGTCCTGGCTGCTTCTAGTTACTTATTGACAGTTTCATCTTATAGCACAGATTTATGAACAGGGTGAGCATCGGCCCTGCCATACCTTTTCTTTCTTTTACGAAGCTCTGGCAATCTGGTAAACTATTACACAGGGGAAAGTGAGGCCTTACAGCCTCGCCAGAGCCCAGTTGCAGGGAAATGATGTAAGCTTCCCACCTCCCACCAGCCCCGCTCTGCCAATCCACCTCTACTCTGACCTGTTAGCATCCCCTCCCTCCCCCCCACAACCCCGTGACCCTGCCCTGGGCCTGTGGGGCCCCAGGCTCGGTAGTTGTGTCCTACTGTGCAGCAGAAAGTATTTGCCAGGGGATAAGGGGTATTTTAGTTTTGAGAAAAGTCTTCAATGAAAAAGTAAATGCCTCTCTGTCTAAAAATAATAATAATAATGCTGGGTCGATAAAAGCTAATCAGTCCCCAGGAGAAATAATATTAAATAGGATGGAGGTAAGGAATGCAATTTTGCAAAAGGCAGCAGAACATGTGATGTAGCAAAGGGTATATAGTAATGGGAATTAGGAGACACAGGTTCTCCTATTCTAATACCACCTCAATGACCTTGAACAATCGGTTTAATCTCTCTGGTTTCATTTTCTGTAAAGGGAAAGAGCTAATATAAGTTACATCTGAAGTCTCATGTAGTAATTTTATGAATTGAGAAGCAAAAGAAACAAATCGGGGCCGAAAAGTAATCTGTCGCCAATTGTTTCTTGTTTACTCAAAACTGCACATAATTTCTTATACTGAGCTGTTTAAAATATGCTTTGCCAACATGTGAGTAAATATGAATAGGATTAGCAAAAAGATGTATAGGGGGAAAAGTTACGCAATTTGACTGTTAATCCCAACCTGGAGAATTTGTAGAGAATGAGGACTGTGAAAATTCATGTTCGGTAAAGGACAATTTATAAACTTCATTTATAAACAGATGCTTAGAAGCAATTAAGACTTTTAACATTATCCTCGACAGCATAAACTATTTACCTTGGTCAGCAGTGTTCTAAGTTTAAAGGATGCTCATGCAATGGGTGCCTGCACACACACACACAAACACCAAGGGAGAGATTTTTTTTTAATTAAGAGCTCATAATGTAACTGGTTACTAGGACAACAGTCTTCAAATTAGGATAGGCAACTCGTAGAAGTGCCTATCGTTCTAAAGGGTATGAAAGGTATGCAGCCACATAGTGATAAATCAATTTCCAGATCAACTCTTCTAAGTGCCCTTGATCTGCCTGAGATAGGGTCACCTGTCCCTCCCACTCCTTTCCTATCCCCCTTCTCCCACTTCACAAAATCAAGGCACACAGTTACTCAATTTCAGTGTCATTCTGCGGCCCTGCTTGTGGTAAGAAACAACCTCTGAGCAGGACCGAAGGAGACAATTAGAAATACTGGTAGTGAAAAAGTGAGTAGCCCTAATCACTCTTCTCTTGCAACTCAGGTAGGTTGTGCCAATTTTTTGCTTGAAAGAAAATTGGAGGACGGCCTAATTTGGTTGTCAGCTGGCAAGTCATTAGACAATTTTAAATGATAGAGCACAGTGGTTTTGAATATAACTGAGGAGGAGTTCAAAGAACTGAGTGACACTGCTATATTAATACTCTCATCCTCATCAACATATCTATGTAAACAACATTTCACAGTGTATATATTAAAAAGAATGAAAGGTATGCTGAACTCTTTCTGAAATTAGTAATATTCATATGCTGATAAATAAACTAACCACAAGAAAAGCACCAATAGTGTAGTGATAAATTTCCAGTAAATAATGTTTATCTCTAATATTATTTATCAAAATTTGTAATTCACAAGTTATTTCCATCAACTATGTACTAATAACAACTAGTAAGTTTGAAAATTACCTGAAGTCTTATTATCACAGTAAGTTAAATTCTGTCACCAGAAGTATGATGGGGTGATCAAAAATATATTTCTTAATGTAATAATATGTAAGAATAAAATTTAGTGGGAAAAGTATAGTAATAAAGACCTCAAGGATTAAAAAAACACTTTAAAATCTGACTGTTAAAAAGTAGTTTCAAATGGATAGTTGTAGGTTTTAAGTGTTAAACACTCAGTCATATCTAACTCTTTGTGACCTCATGGACTATAGCCCACCAGGTTCCTCTGTCCATGGGATTTCCCCGGCAAGAATGCTGTAGTGGATAGCCATTCTCTTCTCCAGGGGATCTTCCCAATTCAGGGATTGAACCTGGGTCTCCTGCATTGCAGGCAGATTCTTTACTGTCTGAGCCACCAGGGAAGCCCTAAACAGCTACAGTATTTGATTAAAGTAAATATATTTTGAAAGGCTACGCTAATTTTATGAAGAAATGTTAATATTTACAACCGATGACAATTATGCACCTTTCTTCCATCTCATAGCACCTTCCAATTATTACTACAGTTTAAAAATAAATAAATAAAACAGAAAGAACAGCAATCTAGAACCTTAGGAAACAAGCCACCTGGAACAACTTAATTTCCAGTTATCTGTGGTTATATTCGTTGAGTACCACAACAGTTCTGTCTCCTGATTTAAAGCTACTATAAATGAAAATCTTTTCAAAATAGGGGACCTCTTCTTAGACTACACCAACATAATTTAACCATTTATTAGCGTTTCCCAGATAATTATTAACACCAATTCTGCAGAAAACTCATATAATGCCCTTAACCAAGGCTTTTCCTGCTCTTCCTGTTTGGCATTTTGCATTTCTGCCAGCAAGTGGGGGATGTGGATTGAATTCCTGGTCCAGGAATCACAAGCTGCCAGCCCCTAAGTCAAGGTTCTAAAACACCGTGAGCTCCAACTTTCTCCCCTATAAAAATAAGTTAATCCCACTTTCTTAAACTATCTCACAAAACAGAGATGAGTTCACAGAAGTGAACATGCTTTACTTGAAATTTTCACACCAAGAAAACATATGTTCTCACTATGAGTGCTTGCATGAAGCTCCTCTCTTCATTCTTATTGTGGAAATCAGCCAAAAAAGCTAACTAGATCTGTTTTTTTTTTTTTTAATTCTGATAAAAATGGTTTAAGTAAGAGATAGATGTCTTCTATAAAATTCATACATTAAGTTAGCAACATTTATTTCCAGGGGCCATATGAGTTCTGGATCATTGATACTGCTTGTTGGATGGCTGAGTAATACATAGAAATACATAACTCTATGTGTTCCATCCAAAACCTCAATCTGCTATTGTAAAAAACCTCAATCTCCTTTCTAACATATCTTTAAGATATGATCCTCATTCATTTTATTACCAAATCCATCACCCTCCCAACTACCACTACACAGAAATATGTTGCTTTTATTAATTACATGCTCCCTAAATGTTTTTATTATTATGGTGCTTCATAGTCCAGAACTTCAGTTCTTAAGCTACTGGTCCATTGAGTGCCCTAGAACGGTAGGTTCAGTCCCAGAAGAACAAAATAAACCTTACACTTTGAAAAGTAGCAAATAAAATTCAAACAGCATCAAAGGGGAGATAAGGTTTTAAAAAGTTAACTAATAGTACCTGCTCGATTTAAAACATCGGAGAAGGCAATGGCACCCCACTCCAGTACTCTTGCCTGGAAAATCCCATGGGCGGAGGAGCCTGGTAGGCTGCAGTCCATGGGGTCGCTAAGAGTCGGGCATGACTGAGCGACTTCACTTACACTTTTCACTTTCCTGCATTGGAGAAGGAAATGGCAACCCACTCCAGTGTTCTTGCCTGGAGAATCCCAGGGATGGGGGAGCCTGGTGGGCTGCCATCTATGGGGTGGCACAGAGTCGGACACAACTGAAGTGACTTAGCAGTAGCAGCTCTATTTAAAACATCCAGAGGGTAAACTTATTCTGTTCCATGAGTTATTATGTGGTTAGTATTATCATAGTTTCACTTGACCCTTTAAGCAATTTTACTATTATTTCCTGGCTACTGATTATAAAAACTGACCTTCAAAGGTATTTAACTGATTTGCTCAAGATCACAAATGAAAGCCAGACCTAGAACTCAATTCTGCAGACGGACAGTCCCACGAAGTTCCCTGGTACGTGTACCTGCCCCTCTGAAACTGCTGGTAAAATCAATAAAAACTGCAGTGAGAAGCTGTAGCGGCAGGCAGTCCTGCTCTGTTCTGTGTTTCCCATGGACATCATGGTTTTAATCCAAAGAGCAGATGTCCTGAAATAGCACAGATCAGAGGTTGAATCCAGACCCTGGGCAAGTTATTTAACTTTTCTAAAGCTCAATTTCCTCATCTGTAAAAGGTATTAACAGGCACCAATAAGGTTGTTGTGGGGATTAAGAGGGACAGCACCTTAGCAATCTTTAGCACTCCACCAGTAACAAACTTGAGTTTACTAAATAATAACAACTAACATATTTTGAGTCCATTACATGATGCATCTTAATTCATCTAATTTTCGTAACGATTCTATGGCACAGTGGATACTATTATTATCACTCCTGTTTTATGAATCAGGAAAGACCATCCTAGGGAGGTAAGACAATCTGCCTAGGGTCACAGATCTAGGAAGTGAAAAAGCTTGCAATGAGGCTCAGAAGCCTGACTGGGGGCTCACACTCTGAACTACTGTTCACTGTTCACTGCCTCTCTAGAAATGAGCGTAACGTTAGAACCACCTCTAGCCTCAACATAGTCATCAACACCCCCATCACCCACCTTCTCTTTAGTTAGCCTGGAGGGCCTCAGGTCTATGAAGCACCCCAATGATGAGACATAAAGAGCTGAGAATTTGACATAGTGAGGCTGACAGAAGTCAGCGCCTTCAGGGAAGAAGACGGAAGCTGGTTGCTGGAAGAGAATAGTGTGCAATAGAACGAAGAAACAAAATGAAGGTGTGAAATAAGAAATATGAAAAATTTGGAGCTATTAGATAAGGGTTGGAGATGGGGGGTGGTGGATTTAGCCCAAGAAAAACATTTAAAATTTTAATCAGGTGCCTAAAGGAATACTAAAAAGAACTGCAAAAACCTGGCCTGTAATATCATTTGGGGTCTACTATGTATCTATTTAATAATTGCTATCTGATCCAGGGATTCCAGGATCTTAGTTTTTTGAATGTTGAAGTTTAAGCCAACTTTTTCACTCTCCTCTTTCACTTTCATCAAGAGGCTTTTTAGCTCCTCTTCACTTTCTGCCATAATGGTGGTGTCATCTGCATATATGAGGTTATTGATATTTCTCCCTGCGATCCTGATTCCAGCTTGTGCTTCATCCAGCCCAGCGTTTCTCATGATGTCCTCTGCGTGTAAGTTAAATAAGCAGGGCAACAATATACAACCTTGACGTACCCCTTTTCCTATTTGGAACCAGTCTGTTGTTCTATGTCCAGTTCTAACTGTTGCTTCCTGACCTGCATACAGGTTTCTCAAGAGGCAGGTCAGGTGGTCTGGTATTCCCATCTCTTTCAGAATTTTCCACAGTTTATTGTGATCCACACAGTCAAAGGCTTTGGCAGAGTCAATAAAGCAGAAATAGATGTTTTTCTGGAACTCTCTTGCTTTTTCCATGATCCAGCAGATGTTGGCAATTTGATCTCTGCTTCCTCTGCCTTTTCTAAAACCAGCTTGAATACCTGAAAGTTCATGGTTCATGTATTGCTGAAGCCTGGCTTGGAGGATTTTGAGCATTACTTTACTAGCGTGTGAGATGAGTGCAACTGTGTGGTAGTTTGAGCATTCTTTAGCATTGCCTTTCTTTGGGACTGGAATGAAAACTGATCTTTTCCAGTCCTGTGGCCATTGTTGAGTTTTCCAAATTTGCTGGCATATTGAGTGCAGCACTTTCACAGCATCATCTTTCAGGGTTTGAAATAGCTCAACTGGAATTTCCACCACCTCCACTAGCTTTGTTTGCTAGTGATGCTTCCCTAAGGCCCACTTTGACTTCACATTCCAGGTTGTCTGGCTCTAGATGAGTGATCACACCATAGTGATTATCTGAGTCATGAAGAGCTTTTTTGTACAGTTCTTCTGTGTATTCTTGACACCTCTTCTTAATATTTTCTGCTTCTGTTAAGTCCATACTATTTCTGTCCTTTATTGAGCCCATCTTTGCATGAAATGTTCCCTTGGTATCTCTAATTTTCTTGAAGAGATCTCTAGTCTTTCCCATTCTATTGTTTTCTTCTATTTTTTGTACTGATCACTGAGGAAGGCTTTCTTACCTCTCCTTGCTATTCTTTGGAACTCTGCATTCAAATGGGTATATCTTCCCTTTTCTCCTTTGCTTAATGCTTCTCTTTTCACAGCTATCTGCAAGGCCTCCTCAGATAGCCATTTTGCTTTTTTGCATTTCTTTTTCTTGGCTCAACAGTCAAAAAACTAAGATCATGGCATCTAGTGCCATTACTTCATGGCAAATAGATGGGGAAAAAGTGGAAACAGTGGCTGACTTTATTTTGGGGGGCTCCAAAATCACTGCATATTGTGACTGCAGTCATGAAATTAAAGGATGCTTAGTATCTGGAAGGAAAGTTATGACCAACCTAGACAGCATATTAAAAAGCAGAGACATTACTTTACCAACAAAGTTCCATCTCATCAAGGCTATGGTTTTTCCAGTAGCCAGATATGGATGTGAGAGTTGGACTATACAGAAAACTGAGCACCAAAGAATTGATGCTTTTGAACTGTGGTGTTGGAGAAGACTCTTGAGAGTCCCTTGGACTGCAAGGAGATCCAACCAGTCCATCCTAAAGGAGATCAGTCCTGAGTGTTCACTGGAAGGACTGATGCTAAAACTGAAACTCCAATACTTTGGTCACCTGATGTGAAGAGCTGACTCATTCGAAAAGACCCTGACGCTGGGAAAAATTGAGGACAGGAAGAGAAGAGGATGACAGAGGATGAGATGGTTGGATGGCATCACCAACTCAATGGACATGGGTTTGAGTGGACTCCAGGAGTTGGTGATGGACAGGGAGGCCTGGTGTGCTATGAAATCCATGGGGTTGTGAAGAGTTGGACACAACTGAGAGACTGAAGTGACCTGATCCAGCGGGTTAGGGGAATGTGTTCAATTTAATCAGCTCTCGTTGGTGACCTGAAACAGGCACAATGAAAACCATTTACCTCTGAAAGTATCAGAGCCCAACAAAATGTTGCTTTCAACTACTAACTACAGTCCTATTCCTGTGGCAAATCATGCTTTCATGCTCATGCCATATTATTTCTGAGTTCCTCTGGATAACCATTTTGGGCTTTTCATCTACATTATTTTCTCTAGACCATCCGTCTAAATCTAAAAACTGCTTTTTTTCACTCAAAGGGATTGCTGGACATCTCAGTTTACCTAATTGCCTCAAGCAGAGGCAGGCTGCAATGAATGTGTTTCCTGCATGTGCCACTGTTAGAATACTGTGTGCTGATGACTCTCAACTGTGACGGACCTCATTACCCTATAAGATTCCACAAAAGAAATTCCATGTTTTGCTCATCCTTACAGCCCAAGCATCTAGTAGTACATTGTGTTGCACTCCATAAATGTTGAAAGATCAGCTGAAAGTTTTCCAACGAGTTTTTTGGTCTCCTCCTTCAAGGTTTTCTTTGCCACTAAGCTTACTCTAAAAACCTATCTCTTTAGATAATGATAATCGTGGATCACCAAAAGTGATTCGGATTTAGTGGAGTAGTGATTACTTCCCTGACAACTGGCTAGAGAAATAAAAAGGAAACACCCCTGCTTTGATGCTTCAGTAACCACTTTCCTGAATATGCCCAATATTCAGTTTTTAAGACAAAAGATATGCATGCCTTAGGGTCATGATCACTTAAAATTTATTGAGGAGCTCAAGGGGCTTTGTTTATCTCATAATATGCAGCTAAGTGCCTAGCACAAGGTCAGTGTCAGATGAAAATATTGGTTGATTAATTGACAACAACTATTAAAACCGCCACAGGCCAAATGCCTTGAACTACCAAGAGGGTGTTAAAAGATTTAGCAAAATACCAGTTAGTCTTTAACTTCAAATAATTAGCTTTTAAGAAATGTGAAACTATGATTAAACATAGTCATATAATAAATATTCCCCCAAATATCATGCTTCTAGTTTTTCCATATAGAGGACTTTGAAAAGTACAATGCTGAGAGAACTTTCTAAATTAATCTGAAAAAAACACGAACACTCTCATAAACTGTATGGTACAAATTAACAGAAATTGTTAGTCCTTTAAGGTCCTTGCATAGGAAGGAACTCAGGATCAATGATCAAATAATACTCCTGCCATTCCTTAATTCGGATTATTATTTTCATAAATCTACACATATCTATTTGGAGAAGTTACTTGGGGGAGGGAGGCCTCCTGAAAATTCCATATGCCCCTCTTGTCAATAAAACCTGAGATTATGCATACTGGTAAATACAGCAAAATAAATAAACTTTAAAGTAAAACTTTAGGTTGTACGCAAAAATCTATCTTTAAATGTTTCAAACTCCCCTTACGGTTTCCTAGGATTACTATACTTCAAGAAACAATAAAACTGAACATTCTATTCAACTCTAAGGCAGCTATTACACTAAAAATCATTTTAAGATATTTTAAAATATCAGTACTCTCTCAGAAAACGCCTGGTGATCTTAACAGTTTTTTTTTTAATGCAAAACACTAAGAAAAAAAAAAAGTAAAGTAAGTAGATTACATTTTGCAGGTCCATGGGATTGTAAGTACTCCCAAATATCAAAGTCATTGAGTATTAACTTTGTGATGGAGTTAATCTCTTTAATATAAAGCCACAGTCATAGCTACCATATAATCAAAATTAAATTATATATACAATGCCAAAAAAATATGAAGAAACATTTTTCTATACCATAATGATTATTAAGGCCAAAGAGTATTCTCACCACATACATTCAAATATTCTCCTTTTATCTACTTGAAATCTTATTAACAATATTTCAATTACCTATAGTAAAGTACTCTGGCCTCAAGGAAATATTCCATTAGTATTAACACCCTTTAAAGTAAATAGAATGTTATTACGTATGGGATTTGTGTCCTCCTTTTAACTGTGAACCATTACTAACAGGTAAAACATTGACTGATTTTTAGTTCCTTATAAAATAAGTAAATCATATTTTGTAGAAATCAGTTCAGTTCAGTCACCCAGTCATGCCAACTCTTTGCGACCAAATGGACCGCAGTATGACAGGCCTCCCTGTCCATCACTAACTCCCGGAGTTTATGCAAATTCATGTCAATTGAGTTGGTAATGTCAAACAACCATCTCATCCTCTGTCATCCCCTTCTCCTCCTGCCTCCAATCTTTCCCAGCATCAGAGTCTTTTCAAATGAGTCAGCTCTTCGCATCAGGTGGCCAAAGTATTAGAGTTTCAGCTTCAACATCAGTCCTTCCAATGAACACTCAGAACTGTTCTCCTTTAGGATGGACTATTTCCTGCAGTCCAAGGGACTCTCAAGAGTCTTTTCCAACACCACAGTCCAAAAGCATCAATTCTTTGGCACTCAGCTTGCTTTATAGTCCAACTGTCACATCCATACATGACTACTGGGAAAACCATAGCCTTGACTAGATGGAATTTTGTTGGCAAAGTAGTGTCTCTGCTTTTTAATATGCTGTCTAGGTTGGTGATAACTTTCCTTCCAAGTTCTAAGCGTCTTTTAATTTCATGGCTGCAATCACCATCTGCAGTGATTTGGGAGCCCAGAAAAATAAAAGTCTGACACTGTTTCCCCATATATTTGCCATGAAGTGATGGGACCAGATGCCATGATTGTTTTCTGAATGTTGAGCTTTAAGCCAACTTTTTCACTCTCTTCTTTCACTTTCATCAAGAGGCTTTTTAGTTCCTCTTCACTTTCTGCCATAAGGGTGGTGTCATCTCCATATCTGAGGTGATTGATATTTCTCCCAGCAATCTTGATTCCAGCTTGTGCTTTCTCCAGTCCAGCGTTTCTCATGATGTACTCTGCATATAAGTTAAATATGCAGGGTGACAATATACAGCCTTGACGTACTCCTTTTCCTATTTGAACCAGTCTGTTGTTCCATGTCCAGTTCTACTGTTGCTTCCTGACCTGCATACAGATTTCTCAAGAGGCAGGTCAGGTGGTCTGGTATTCCCATCTCTTTCAGCACTTTCCACAGTTTATTGTGATCCACACAGTCAAAGGCTTTGGCATAGTCAATAAGGCAGAAACAGATGTTTTTCTGGAACTCTCTTGCTTTTTTGATGATCCAGTGGATGTTGGCAATTTGATCTCTGGTTTCCTTGACTTTTCTAAAACCATCTTAAACATCTGGAAGTTCATGGTTCACGTATTGCTGAAGCCTGGCTTGGAGGATTTTGAGCATTACTTTACTAGCATGTGAGGTAACTGCAATTGTTATATTAAAAAGCAGAGACATTACTTTGCCAACCAAAGGTCTGTCTAGTCAAGGCTATGGTTTTTCCAGTGGTCATGTATGGATGTGACAGTTGGACTGTGAAGAAAGCTGAGCGCCAAAGAACTGATGCTTTTGAACTATGGGTGTCGGAGAAGGCTCTTGAGAGTCCCTTGGACTGCAAGGAGATCCAACCAGTCCATTCTAAAGGAGATCAGTCCTGGGTGTTCTTTGGAAGGAATGATGCTAAAGCTGAAACTCCAGTACTTTGGTCACCTCATGCGAAGACTTGACTCATTGGAAAAGACTGATGCTGGGAGGGATTGGGGGCAGGAGGAAAAGGAGATGACAGAGGATGAGATGGCTGGATGGCATCACGGACTCAATGGACGTGAGTTTGAGTGAACTCCGGGAATCGGTGATGGACAGGGAGGCCTGGCATGCTGCAATTCATCGGGTCGCAAAGAGTCAGACACAACTGAGTGACTGAACTGAACTGAACTTGAGCATTCTTTGGGATTGGAATGAAAACTGACCTTTTCCAGTCCTGTGGCCACTGCTGAGTTTTCCAGATTTGCTGGCATATTGAGTGCAGCACTTTTACAGCATCATCTTTTAACTGTGTGGTGCTGGAGTGGCGAGTGGCTGAGAGGAGATACCCCACATCCAAGGTCAGGAGCAGTGGCTGTGAGGAGATACCCCAGGTCCAAGGTAGGAGAAACCCCAGAAAGACGGTAGGCACTGAGAGAGGGCAGAGAGCAGACAGACTGAAACCACAATCAATCACCGACAACTAGCCAATCTGATCACATGGACCACAGCCTTGTCTAACTCAATGAAACTAAGCCATGCCAAGTTTCATTGTGAGGGCACCCAAGACAGACAGGTCATGGTGGAGAGGTCTGACAGAATGTGGTCCACTGGAAAAGGGAATGGCAAACCAGTTCAGTATTCTTGCCTTGAGAACCCCATGAACAGTATGAAAAGGCAAAAAGATAGGACACTGAAAGATGAACTCCCCAGGTTGGTAGGTGCCCAATATGCTACTGGAGAGCAGTGGAGAAATAACTCCAGAAAGATTGATGAGATGGAGCCAAAGCAAAAACAATGCCCAGCTGTGGATGTGACTGGTGATGGAAGCAGGGTCCGATGCTGTAAAGAGCAATATTGCATAGGAACCTCGAGTGTTAGGTCCATGAATCAAGGCAAATTGGAAGTGGCCAAACAGGAGATGGCAACAGTGAACATCGACATTTTAGGAATCAGTGAACTAAAATGGACTGGAATGGGTGAATTTAACTCAGATGACCATTATATGTACTACTGTGGCAGGAATCCCTTAGAAGAAATGGAGTAGCCATCATGGTCAACATAAGATTCCAAAATGCAATACTTGGATGCGATCTCAAAAACGACAGAATGATCTCTGTCCATTTCCAAGGCAAACCATTCAATATCACGGTAATCCAAATCTATGCCCTGACCAGTAACGCTGAAGAAGCTGAAGTTGAACGGTTCTATTTTGTAGAAACATATCCTCTCAAATCAGATTACATATATCATTTACTTTCATGTTCTTCTCAGTCTGATTACTTTCCCAGAGAAAAGGTATATTTCTATTATCCTGTACTATCTCTCTAGCTCTAAAGGCTCTGAGATCTAAAAGTCAAAATTTGTCAAAGATTTAGCAGGTCCCTTCCAATTACACAGACACCTAAGATCGGTCTATAATATACAAAATTCTACTGATGGAAATTTAGCATGCATATTTTACAATATATTTCTACTTAAGAGAAAAACCACTGAGGTAAACATTATTTAAAGGCACTAAACTCCATAGAGGCCAAGCATCTTGTCTGCTAAATAAGCTTAAGGAAAGATTTGAACTGGGTTTTCTTTCTTGAAATCAGGTGCTTTTAGCATATAGTGGAAAGTTTGCAAATACATTTGTTCATCAATGCAGAATAAAATTTGGAAGAGCAGGGAATTCCAAATGCTTCTCAAATGCCTCCTGCTCCCCCTACTCACCATTTAAGCTGCTGTTTCTGCCTCGTAAACCGTTTTTCTAATAAGCCTCTTTTATTGGACTTGCACTACCACCCTGATTTTGATCTCTTTCATTCTTTTTATAACTTTTTTCACTGTCCTATGAAAAATGAGGGATGTTATCTAAGTTTGGTGCTTTTTTCCCTTTCTTTTTAGATAGGCATTCTAGTTTTTAAAAAGGCTTCTTTTAGAACTTACAAGCACCAAGGAGAAGGGAAATATACCTTGAAAGCTAATGATGTGATTCTATACTCAATCTATCATTCTCTCCTATGACTATGGGGGAAAAAAATCCATCCGGAATGGCATTAACCTTTAGGAAATTGGCAGATTCCCAAGAGTGGATAATGTCTGGAAGCTGAAGGTATTGAGGGTTGTGTTAAGGAGGCAAGGTCATAAAAGGTCAGTAACTAAGTTTCAGGCAATACTGGGGCATGCAAAGCTGTGGACCACACACAACCTGTGCTGTTATTGATGAATGAGATTCCTGAGCTCGCACTCTGAAATAGCTTAATTCTTACTATCTGTCCCATACCCCAAGTGCTAGTCATAAGCCCACTGGCTTGGCTTTTGCTAATAGACTAAGTAATAGATAAGTAAGCTCTCAGATAGGAAAGAAAGCCCGACGCATTCCCTGCAACAGGGATTCATCAGTGTAGATAAGAAGTGGTCTGGATGAAGATTAAACTCTAAAATGATTTAAAGAAATATGTGGGGAACTGGTAAAATAAGAGAGATGAAGATTGAGAAAACTGAAATAAAACAGATGCACGTATATGAACATATATAAATAACTTCCTGTTTAACTGTAATATAGAACCTATACCTTATTATTCAATTTATTTATAAAATTTTCAAGTTTAAAGCTGATACAACCTTTCCAGTCCCATGGAATGGTTATTTACGAAAATATTTTCAGAGGTGTTTACAAAGATGCACTTTAAGGAAATACTTCCTACTTGAAGTATTTGTACATCATATATTCCTGGGGTGGTGAGGAGGAAGGATTAGGACCTGTAGAAAAGATGAAGGGACCAGTTACACCCTGAAATGCTGGAAAGCACTAAAGGAAGAAATCAAACTTCACAAAGCACGATGCAAAATTTCTAGCCAACTGCGAAAATCACACTTTTGAACAAATTTTGCTTTGCTAGATCTTGCCCTTTCTCTCAATACACCTGTATACCTTTTGTGTGTGTGATTAAAAAGGCCAAAATTCTCAAAACAGGCATATTTCTGCACTTGAACAAGTCAGCTTAACTATCTTCTTTGATAACCTTCCCAGAGAAAATGAAGAGCACAATTTCACTTCCGAAACTTTAAAAAAAGAATTGCTATGTGGCACAGCTCGAAAACCAAACCTCTTAGGCTTTCATGCTTCCTCTGGTGGAACTTCCTGAAACAGTGCCAAGAATCGTTTGATCACTTAAACCAGAGCTGATGAGTTAGAAGCAGCTGGAGTATATGAATCAGTGGTCATTTCTCTGTTATTTTTTTTAACAGATCACTACCTAGAGAACCAAGTAACTTGATCAAAAAGGTATTCTGGAAATAAAATTAGGAGGCAGAAAACCCGGAGTTCTGAATTAGGATTAAACTGTTTTAACTTCAATTGTTCTCTAGCTTCTTCTAATAGCTTTGTTTTCTCAGTCCCCTTATGAGATTTAGAGAGTAAGGAACCAAGCACACTTTTTATCTATCTACATAACAAGAGAATGGTCAAATAGCAGTTGTTTGAAATATATTTATTCATTGAGTGTAATTATAAGCTCAAATAATAAAATATTATAAATAAATAAATAAAATATTATAAATAAAATATTTTTTCTTATTCTCCCACTATAATCAGGTTTGCACTAGAAATTGTAGAAAGAGCATAAAATGATTTCTAGAACATTAAATGCAATGCATCAAAAAGGCTAAAGAGAAGTTTCATGGGGTAGAGTAAATGGCAGAAGTGGAAATAAGTATGTGTAACATATTAGTCCTAACTCTGATGTCACACACATTCTTTGTAAACATCATTTCTTATTTTTTACCTAATTTAATTTCTCACATTCATCAGTGTTCACTAGTAGACTATATATGATTTAAACTTAAATAAATATTTCCTATAACCACATCACTCAGTGTTGATTTTTGATCCCAGACGTTTTTCTTTATAATCCCAAAGCCTGTCATATGAACAAGGACTCTGCCTTTACATCATGCTATATGTTCAATTTTTACCCTTTACATTTCAATCAGAGACTAAGACATGAGAAAGGCAAGTGTTGAGAGGAAAAGAAAGTGGGTATGGAGAAAAAAGAACAAAAGATAAACAAACAGCCAAATCATTCAGGAATTTCTTAGCCACGGTAAGGAGTGTGTATTTATTCTAAGTATGATAAGAATTCAGTGTAGGAGTAATAAGAGATCTGCATTTTGGAACTTCTGCTTCACTGACTACGATAAAGCCTCTGACTATGTGGATCACAGCAAACTATGGAAAATTCTTAGAGATGAAAATACCAGACCACCTTACCTGCCTCCTGAGAAACTTGTATGCAGGACAGAAGCAACAGTTAGAAAACTGGACATCTGGAACAACTGAACGGTTCAAAATTGGGAAAGGAATACAACAAGGCTATATATTGTCACCCTGCTTATTTAACTTATTCGCAAACTGCATTATGTGAAATGCAGCGCTAATTGAGTCACAAGCTGGAATCAAGACTGCTAGGAGAAATAACAACATCAGATATAAGCAGATGATATCACTCTAATGGCAGAAAGTGAAGAGGAACTGAAGAGAATCTTGATGAGAGTGAAAGACTGAAAAGGCTGGCTTAAAACTGAATATTCAAAAAAACGAAGATCATGACATCTGGTCCCATCACGTCATGGCAAGTAGAAAGGAAAAAAAACGTGGATACAGTGACAGATTTTATCTTCTTGGGCTCCAAAATCACTGCAGACAGTGATTGCAGCCATAAAATTAAAACACACTTGCTCCTTGGAAAAGCTATGACAAACCTAGATAGTGTATTAAAAAGCAAAGACATCACTTTGCTGACAAAGGTTGATATAGTCAAAACTATGGTTTTTCCAGTAGTCATGGATGGATGTGAGAGTTGGACCATAAAAAAGGCAAAAAGTCAAAGAACTGATGCTTTCAAATTGTAGTGCTGGAGACAATTCTTGAGAGTCCCTTGAACAGCAAGGAGATCAAACCAGTCAATCCTAAAGGAAATCAACCCTGAATATTTACTTAAAGGACTGATGCTGAAGCTGAAGCTCTAATACTTTGGCCAACTGATGCAAAGAGCCAATTCACTGGAAAAGTCCCTGATGGTGGGAAAGATAGAAAGCAACAGGAGAAGGGGGGGTGGCAGAGGATGAGATAGTTAGATAGTATCACTGACTTAATAGACATGGATCTGAGCAAACTCCAGGAGATAGTGAAGGACAGAGGAGCCTGCATTCTGCAGTCCATGGGGGTCACAGAGTCAGACACTACTTAGCAACTGAACAACATCAACTCTGGCAGCAAAGGAGTGAGGAGTGGACAGAAAAGAGGCAAAACTAAAGGCAGGGATGTGTGTTAAGAAACTGGTTAAATTATGCAGGCAGGTACTGTGGTGGTCTGAATTAGGATGGGGCTAGTAAAGAGAGGAGCCATGGATTGATTTCAGAGATGCAATGGGAAGTGAAATCAACTAGACTTGATATCAGGGTAGCAGATGGGAAGACAGGGAAAGGGGGGGTGGTTACCATAAATCCTTCCTGAGGAGTATTTTTTTTTTAATGACAAGTTTTAATAATTATAAACAAATGCATTTCTTTACACAGGGTGCACTTACATATGTATTGCTAAACAATACAGTTTAAATTAGCCAGCTTCTGAATTTTACATAAGTGGAATATTTTTCTGTGGCTTGCTCCCTTCTCTCAGGATCTTACGTCTGATATTCATCTGGGTGCTTGTGTTTAACTCAAGATTATACGGTTGTATGTCGAGTGAGTATACCAAAATTAATCGATCTTTTTTACTCACTTATATTTCAGGAAAAATAACGTTAAGTATTCCCTCATGTTATTAAAAATATAAGTGAACATAATCTTCTTAATGGCTGAAATTTTCTACTTTTGGGAATTGGAAAACTAAGGAACAGAGGAGTTAAGCAACTTGAGCAGTTACCTGGCTTCTCTTTTAGACGAAAGGGCTAGTCGCTCCAGGCTAGCTTCTTTACTGATGATTTTCCTGTTCTCTACCTTTCCATTCCCATCTCCTTGCTCCAGGTCCTTTTTCTTATTTTGTGACCATGTTGTTCCTTCTGTCAGTTGCTTCCTCTTTTTACACCTCCTCAAAGCCTGACCACCTTTTAATATCTGGCTCATGTCTCCTCCCCTCCATACAGTCTTACTGGACAAATTACTGGACTAAAACATTCATTCATTCATTCAATTTATTCAATAATTACTTAACACCTAGGGTGCATCAGGTACTGCCTTGAGCACTGGGATAGAAAGGGGAATGAAATAGACAAGGCTTCTACTCTCAGAGGAAGAACAGAAGATAAACAAGTTAAAAAATGAAAAACTAATTTGTCAGTGATAATACATTATGAAAACAAGGCAATTTCTGTAGTATTTCTGCTTGGCTTTCTGCCAACTTGCTATAAAATTATGAGTTACTGAAGGAATGGACTCCATCTTTTGCCTAAAGCCTGGGATACAATAGGTACTTGAGTGACCAGTGACTTAACGCATGCAAATGAAGTGCATGGATGACTAGATGGAATGATAAATGAATGGACAGAGAGATGAACCAGCAACTGCCTCAAACTATGACCAAACTACTTAGTCTCTAAGTTTTGCTTCCCCCAACCAGACTGAGAGACAAGAGTCTAGAGTCTGCAAATCTGTACCTGTCTGGCCTGCCCAGTGAAGGTGAAAAGTAATCAACACAGGGCAGGCACCACCAGTTAAGGCTTGATCCCTACTATTTCTATCCTCTTATCCAATGCCTATTTCCCACAGTTATGCTCCCTCCTTGACTCAAGCAAGCAACTGTCCCCATGCAGGCTTTAATAAATAACAGTAGATTAAAGACTGAAAACTCTAGAAGATAATCTTAACCAATTCTTTAGGAATTGTGAAAATAGAAATTTCTAGCTTAGATTATCTAGAACTGCAAGAAGTTCCATCTATCACTCCAATATGGGATTAAATCCTCAAAAGCTTACCGAAACTAATTTCATTCCTCTTTTTAAAAAAACACTTACTTATTTTGCTGCCCTGGCTCTTAATTGTGGCCCAAGAGCTCTTTTTTTAGCTGTGGCATGCAAACTCTTCATTTGTGGCATGTGGAATTTAGTTTCCCAACATGGGAAATCAAGCCAAAGCCCCCTGCAATGGGGGCACAGAATTTTAGCACAGAAGTCCCTCTTTTCTCTTTAAAAATGTTAAGTTTTCAAAATATTCTGAAGTGGTGGAATATATTTTTAAATTAAAGCAAGATAAAATGGCAAAGCCCTCAATAGTGTGGAATCACTTGCTTATTACATCACTGGACACAGTAAGCACAAATCACAATCAAGGATATTGTTTCTCAAACTTACTTAGCCGTGACCAAAAGACAAATAAACCTACAGACAAGTCTGTGGACCCCTGTTTAAATAACATGGTCTTAATGGTTCAACATTCACTTTAGGTGAACATTTTTGTCAAACATTGTGACAAAAGAGAAAAAAATCCAACAGTAAAGCTCAGTTATAAATAAGTTATCTAATCAGGGCACCTGAAATGTATTATTTCTTTTGTATTTATCAGCTAAATGAAACATTAAAAATTATTTTTCCCCATTAAGAAATAGCTAACCTCTAATGATATGTCCATTACTTGACTGAAGTTTAAGAAATCCATATCTAAAAAAAACACAAGGGTATCTCTTCAAAAATGAATTCACGTTTATTTATGGTATGGGCATATATAAGCACAACAAACTGAATACTTTAATTGAAGTTCATTTCTGATTAATATTCAAATGCTAGTGATTTTAAAAACATTAAAATTTTATATTCCTCTGCCCATCAGCCACAGTTCTCTGATGAACAAAGAGTTAATATACATAAATAAACTCTTTAAAACAGAAGTTTACTTAGATATTTAAGATAACCACGTGAATAAATTATCTTGTCCAAATAATTATCCTCTATTTATTGGATATTAACTTCCGATTTTGCATTGGGGTTTCTTAAAATGAGAACATTTAATTAAAGCTATATGAAAGACCATCCGAAAATATATCTGAAAGTTGATTTTTACTGTTAATTAATAACAATGTCTGAAAATTATAAATAAAGTGTAACCCTAACCAACAAGAGTTAATGCAGACTGAAATCTGAAGATTCTGGAACCTCTTAGTTTAGGGGTTACTGACCTCTTTAGTGACATAAACATAATATAACCATAAATATCTTTTTTCTTGCATCTCCCTATTATGTTTTAGTAACAATTAAAATAGATCTACTTTTTAGTTATCCAGAGAGACTTAAATATATAAAACACAAGTTTCCTATTCAGGAACTATTTCTTTTATTATTTCAAGTGCCTCATGCCAATTTAGCTTCACTAAAAATTATAAACCTCGATAAAATATTATCCAAAGGAATTAAAGAACTATAAAAAAATAAATAGGATTGTATTTTTGTGGTAGTGAGCTAGCTAAAAGCCATCCAGTTGAGAAAGAAATGCTTCTTATAAACATAATTATGAAAAATTAAATAATATTTAAATTGTACTTGCTTTCATATATATACTATCGATCTTTCAAGAAGCTATTTTTTCCTCCTTGGAAATAACGCTATCTCTTTTAGCATAAAGAACCAATCAGTTTCCAATTCCATCTCTAGGTATTACTACTCTCTTCCTCCTTTCCAAATAACACTTATCAAAACACTTGTCAACAGCAACTATCACCTTTTTCTCCCTTCCTCCTTGTTTTCCAATCCACTGCTATATGGCTATCGCCCTCTCCAATTCTCAAAACTGACTCTTCTTAAGATCAGCAATAGCCTGAACTTGCTAAATGCAGGAGTGGCTTACTCCACACCTTATTGTTTCCTCTAACTGAGGTACAGACTTGACATTCTCTTGGTTTCCTCAGCCTCTATACTGCTTCATGACATCCATTTGCCCCTCTCAGGCACAAAACCTTCCCCTGCATTTCCGTCTCCCAAAAGCCTCACAATTCTTAGGATTTCAACTGAAACATCACTTCCTCAAAGAAGCCTGCTCTGCTTCTGCAGCTTTAGTCAGCTACCCAGCTATAATTTTCTTACTCATTCTTTTACTCTTAAACATTTATGACTACTTGCATTAAATTGTGTAAGTAATTATTTGATGTTAGTCACCCTCACTGGAAGGTAAGGTAGGGGCTGTGATCCCTAGTGGGCAGCACCAGCTTTCTACACATGGACATTTAAAGGAAGGAATGGAGAAACAGATGGAAGAAGAAATGAATTTCACCAATTAAGTTGATAACTATTAATTTTGATTCTAAATGGTAACCAAACAACAAAAAAGCACTGTTTCAATAATTTGATAAAAACTAACTGGAAAGTTAGTTGAAATTCAGACAAATAATATTAGAAATACCACGTATAATTTGAAGTACAATTTATCCTGAAGATTAAAATGACTGGCAACAACTACCAACAATAATCCTATTTTTAAAAAAAGTTTCAGAAATCAAAACTAAACACTGTTTGGCAGAAACATTAATCCTCTCAGGCTCAGTAGAAACTGGGCTATAATGAAGAAAACCATACTAGAATATAAACATACTAGAATAAATATTTCTTAAACCTGAATTAACATTTAAAAATTACTCTCAATTACTCAGTATATTCTTAAAAAGATAAAAGAAGTATTAAGTACTACAAATATCTAGATCCTGTGCTGTTGATAAGGTGTAAATCATTCCTGTCTTGTTTCTTCATTCATAAAAAGCAGGTGAATAGCTGATCTACAAGCTCCTTTCCAATCCTTCTAAAAGATGAGAGTTACACCAAGAAACCTAACACAGCAACATCATAGTTAATCTGAAAGTCTGCTTCAGAGTCTCTTTTAACTATTCAAAATACAAAAGATTAAAAGTCTTAAAAAAAAATTAAAACCCCTCTGAATAGCAAGATTTGTTTTTATTATTACCCAACAAGTCACATGTATTTAAGGCAGGGCTTTAAACTTCACAATACCTTGATTTTTATTTTGATCACTGTTGCAATATGCTTCATTATCTACCAGCAAACCATATAACAAGGCTACTAACAGACTTGAGAAGAGTCAGAAAGGGAATGAGATAAGAAAAATGGTACAGAAAAAAATATTAAAGCACAGATTATCCTCTAAAGATCAGCAATGTACATACATACAGTGCTTTTAGTGAAGCAAAGAGCAGAATATACCTTCATTAACTTATAGAATGTTCATTTCAAATATTTCAAATCCTAAAAGATGATGCTATGAAAGTGCTGCACTCAATACGGCAGGAAATCTGGAAAACTCAGCAATGGCCACAGGACTGGAAAAGGTCAGTTTTCATTCCAATCTCTAAGAAAGACAATGCCAAAGAATGCTCAAACTACCACACATTTGCACTCATCTCATACACTAGCAAAGTAATGCTCAAAATTCTCCAAGCCAGGCTTCAACAGTACATGAACCGTGAACTTCCAGATGTTCAAGTTGGATTTAGGAAAGGCAGAGAAATGAGGTATCAAATTGCCAACATCTGCTGGTTCATAGAAAAAGCAAGAGAGTGCCAGAAAAACAACTACTTCTGCATTATTGACTACACCAAAGCTTTTGACTTTGTTTGTTGGATCACAACAAACTGTGGAAAATTCTTCAAGAGATGGGAATACCAGACCATCTGACCTGCCCTCTGAGAAATCTGTATGCAGGTCAAGAAGCCACAGTTAGAACTAGACATGGAACAACAGATTGGTTCCAAATAGGAAAAGGAGTACGTCAAGGCTGTATATTGTCACCCTGCTTATTTAACTTATATGCAGAGTACATCATGAGAAATGCTGGGCTGGATGAAGTACAAGCTGGAATCAAGATTGCCGGGAGAAATACTGATAACCTCAGATATACAGATGATACCACCCTTATGGCAGAAAGCAAAGAACCAAAGAGCCTCTTGATGAAAGTGAAAGAGGAGAGTGAAAGCTGGCATAAAACTCACCATTCAGAAAACTAAGATCATGGCATCCTGTCCCATCACTTCATGGCAAATAGATGGGGAAACAATGGAAACAGTGAGAAACTTTATTTTGGGGGGCTCCAAAATCACTGCAGATGGTGACTGCAGCCATGAAAGTAAAAGACGCTTACTCCTTGGAAGAAAAGTTATGACCAACCTAGACAGTATTAAAAAGCAGAGACGTTACTTCGCCAACAAAGGTTCGTCTACTCAAAGCTATGGTTTTTTCCAGTACTCATATATGGATGTGAGAGTTGGATCATAAAGCAAGCTGAGGGCTGAAGAACTGATGTTTTTGAACTGTGGTGTTAGAGAAGACTCTTGAGAGTCCAGTGGACTGCAAGGAGATCGAACCAGTCAATCCTAAAGGAAATCAGTCCTGAATATTCATTAGAATGACTGATGCTGAAGCTGAAACTTCAATACTTTGGTCACCTGATATGAAGAACTGACTCATTGGAAAAGACCCTGATGCTAGAAATGACTGAAGGCAGGAGGAGAAGGGGTTGATAGAGGATGAGATGGTTGGATGGCATCACTGACTCGATGGACATGAGTTTGAGTGAGCTTTGAGAGTTGGTGATGGATAGGAAAGCCTGGCGTGCTGAAGTCCGTGGGGTCACAAAAAGTCAGACACGACTGAGAGACTGAAGTGAACTGATATATATGTTCATATATAGGCCTATATTATACTAAAATGAACATTATAAAATAAGTATGTTTTATAAATGTGACTATAGATGTGGTTGCAGAAGGCAATGGCACCCCACTCCGGTCCTCTTGCCTGGAAAATCCCATGGACGGAGGAGCCTGGTGGGCTGCAGTCCATGGGGTCGCTAAGAGTCGGACACAACTGAGCAACTTCCCTTTCACTTTTCACTTTCATGCATTGAAGAAGGAAATGGCAACCCACTCCAGTGATCTTGCCTGGAGAATCCCAGGGACGGGGGAGCCTGGTGGGGTGCTGTCTGTTGGGTCCCACAGAGTCGGACACAACTAAAGCGACTTAGCAGTAGCAGCATAGATGTGGTAACACTGTATACAAATTAAAAGAAACTAAACTCTGCTTAAAATTATTTTAATGATAGTAATGGTAATTGTAAACCATCATTCTTTTCTAAAAATATCAGACTACTGGTTAAGAGGGCATAGTACAGAATCTTTATCATCTCAGACATCAGGGAAGCCCCAATTAAGAACTAGAATTCATAAATTCTGTAACTTCGGCTCTGTGGCTGACCCACTGTATTCTTTATGTAAAATTCAAATTCAAGTTTTCTTATCTTGAATCCCTGTTTGCAAAGTAAAAAAAAAACAGCCAAATGAAGGATATTAGTTACTGAGGAAGCATACAATGTATAAAAACTAAACAACATCAGCCCATGACCACAGCAGAGAAGACTAATTAGCAAACCACTAATTATAATTTGGCCTATCATTCCATCCTCAACTCTACTTTTTTAAAATCTCTGCTTAATTACACAGTTATTACCTGTCTAGTATGTACAAAGAACTATTAGGCCATACAAGATAGAAGAATGAAAAAAATATGGTCCCTTTACACTTGGTAAGAGCAGGACACAAATATAGGATCACAGAAGGGGAATTCCCAAATTTAGGAATCCGGCCTATACCCTCAAAAGAGATTCAGCATAAATGGTGAAACAACTATTCCTTTCCTAAATGTGGGGGAAAGGCCCAAGTTTCTCTTTTATCCATCCAACACTTCAGAACATAAGTGTGATCACTCTCTAAATGTTCAATAAGTGAAAATATGATTAAAGGTATTTTAAGGCAAAACTAGCAGCTTCTATAAAAAATTAGCTTCGTTTAAATTTGCTCCTTGTTAAATATAGATTGTTCTTTAAGCAAAATTCATTCAAGAATTCACTTATGAATAACAATTTAAAAGGTTAGGAACAGAGGAGGTATCAGGTAGACTTTAAGTTTTCCATATTCAAACATTTAATTGCATAATTACAGAAGACTAAAATCATGAAATTTAGCATCTCTTATTAAAAATAGTGACTGTTTAATATTTTATTGTTGTTCTTGTTTAGTTACTAAGTCCTGTTCGACTCTTTGTCGACCCCATGGACTGTAGCCAGCCAAAGTCCTCCGTCCATTCCAGGCAAGAATACTGGAGTGGGTTGCCATTTCTTTCTCCATTTTAATATTTTTAGACCATAGAATATTTTTTTTCCTGATGGCATATCTATATATCAGTCATATTCTTGGTAAATGCTTAACTATTCAATTAACATTTAGAGAGACTGATGTCAAAAGATAATGTTCCTTTATTAATTGAATCCCACATGGAAATCTTACTTTTGACGCTTCAGTAAAATAAAAGAGATTGTTAATACACATTACCCTATGAACATGATGATATAAGATAACAATACTGAACATTCAAAGAAATAGCAAGGATGACAATGTTGGAGGAAACAGTGAGAATAATAAAGAAAAAGTTAACAGGAAAAAACTTTTGGATTTAAGACTTATCTTCTGTCTAAAATGCTAGCACAACAGAAGCTATGTCTTTAAAAATCAGATAAACAGCTAATACAAATGCCTGGTAAGCCAAACTGTTTTTTAAAAAGTATGATGTATAGCGTCTACTTTTATTACATTAATCTTTCATAATTTCATCTATCTGAAATTAAACTCTTTAATATCAAGTGATTAAAATGAACTAGACAATTAAATACCTATATAATGCCATAAGTAACTCAAACTTTACATAAACGATTATTGGCTTTTTAAAATCTCCAGCACTGATTCACAATGAGCTTCTCCCATACAATCCAAAGTTACTTGGGGTTAAGAAAAATCCAGTTATAAATATATAATTATATTACATAATTAACAAAAATACCCCCAGAACATGCCAAATCATGTTCTTAAAATGAGACTTAAAAAAAAATTCTATAGAAAATGATACTAAAAGGATCATTTACTATAAGCCCTTTCTGAATGTCCCCACAGGATACTGAGAACACAAGTACAGAAAAGAGGGATACAGCTTGACTTCTGACTAAAAGCCGCTGCGCAAGCTGGGCAAGAAGAAACTATAAACCATGAGGACCAAACTCCTTTAATTTCTTCTCTCTGGTCATAAAAGAGGCACCCTCAACACAGGTTAAGTGTCTATGTAAAAAGGAGCGTAAAGAAATCTGTTGGGGTGGGAGGGACTGCAAGGCATCCATCAACATTTGTTTGAAAAGACCTGCCAAGCTCTCAGGAGTTACACTTAAATAATGTGACCCTTCTAGACAGGACAATAAGGAGACAGATTAGCCCCTTCAAGGGGTGATTCATCCTCGGACACATGGTGAGAGGGGAGCCAATATAAAGCTTGGATCCTGCATGTTTGCTTAAGCATCTGGGCAGCTCTGTCTATGGCCCCGAAACTAAACCAGGGGGTAATAAGGCACCTAACAGTCCCTGGAGGTACTCGGGGAGACTCCGGATTGGACTGAGGGGTAAAATGCCGGGCTCTTCCAGGCCGACCCCCGACCAACCGCATCTACTCTCTTCCTCTTGCCGGAGCGGAGGGCAATTGCCAGCGCAAGATCTGCAGGGCGCTTGCCCCCTTCATCACACCTATCGTCTGCCTGAGAGTTTTGAATACAACTCTTAAATATTCAGTAGTCTAATGAAACAACGAGAAGCAGATTTTAAAAGGAAACTGGCCCGCCTCAGAGCTCTAGAGGGAACCCAATGTGAAAGTCAGAAAAGAATGCATTCTGCACAGGCAACTCTTTCCGCGTGTGTAACCCTCCCCGGGTTTCTCACGGGTTCCTACACCGACCGACGCGCACCCACACACTCTAGAAGGTCCTTCAGGGCCCAGAGAGTTACCGCATCGGACTGGAGAGCTTTGTTGGGGGGGGGGGCAGTATTTAAACCCCCCTTTTTAGTATCTCAAAACCCTAGAGATTAACCCACCCCATCAGGTAGCTTCCTCCAGCAGGCGCGTCTTCCACTCTTGCAAAGCCACTCCCCTCTCCTGCATTTCAGGGGCCAGGACGACGCCAGGAGCCGCGACCAGCCCGCACTCCCTGAGGCCCGAGGCCCGAGGCGCAGGAGGGGCTCTTGCCGTCTGCTCTGGAGGAGCCCCGAGGAGGAAGCACCTCCCCGCGAGCGAGGGTGCTGTGCTTCTCCCTCCTTCCTGCAGATGGAGGCAGGCGGGGAAAGCGCCGCTTTAAGGCCAAGAGCCTCTCTGCTCTCAGCAGCCCACGGACGGGGCGATGAAGCCGCCCAACGTCCCTGTGCTCCGGGAGAAGGAGAAAGGAGGCAAACACGCAGGGGGCCGCCACTGTTTTCAACACTCTAAAATTCTAACCTGTACGTGATATCTTTGGTACACACAAAACCTGAAGAGAAATCGGTTTCCAGTAAGTTTACCCGTTGACAAATGAAGTTTAAACCCCACCCTCTTTTCCAGAATCAAGTCTGCGTCCCCACCGGCTAGAAAGCAGTGTGGTAAAATGTCCTCTCCTGAATGAATTTATATTCAAGTTGCTTTCCCTCTGGAGCTCCTCGCTGTTGCCTGGAAACAGGAAACCTTCCCACCTACATGCTTCCTGACTCCTCTCCCCCTCCTCTCACAGTGCAGTGAATGTACCTGGCCATGCTTCTAGATACTGTTTATCTTAAAGAAGAGCCGAGTCTTTCAAATAGAGGCAATGACAGAAATTTTGCCATTCACTAGCCCAACAAATAAGTACGAACACTTGAATTACTCACACAGGAGAATAACAAAAGTCACTTCATTTAGCAGCATTTTAAAATGGTGAATATGAAATACAAATTTATTTAAAAGTCTTGTTCAATAAAAACAAAAGTTACCCAGAGCTTTTTTTTTTTTTTTACCTACCACTTTGTCTTAATGATGTTTCTTTGAAATTCTATGTTCCTGGGGTAAGGGACAACACCATCTCTTTTAACAGCCTCTATGCTTGACCAATCAGTCACCCTGGCACCCCCTAAACTTCAACACCCACATCATACCAGCGGCTAAGCCCTCAGGGAGTTTCCTTATCTATTCTTCACTCATTTGATCTTTCCTTTCCACTCCTTTTGCTACTACTGAACTTTCACCAGGAATTGATTTCACTGAAGATTACTGCAGCAATAAGTGCTATTGCTATTACTATCAATTACTTAGAGAATACCATATGCCAAGAAAGCATTTATATGTTTTACCTCACTATTTCTCTCAAAAGTCAATGCAACATGTACTATTATTATCCCACTTTAAAGATGAGGAAACGGAGGTTTACAGAGTTTAAGTAACTTGTCTAGAGCCTCAATTCCTCTCCTAGGAAGACAGAAGTAGGACGCCTTTATCTACCAATCCTTCCTCTGTTCCTACTAGTTTTCATTGGAAAATATTGTTTTGATAAATTTTAAAAACTTAAAATGTTCATTTACTTTTTTGCTAGGTGAAATCACGTTGTGCTTCACCCACACCAACAGTACCACACAATGCTTTACTTCCTACAGGTGTGCCTTTTTAGTATTTTAATTAACGGGATTTATGTCAACAAACTTTACGTGCCTTTCAGAGTAAAATAATCAATATCTTCTTATGATTTAATGTTCATAAAGAGCCTTGAAAAGTGAAAGTGAAAGTCCCTCAGTCATGTCCGACTCTTTGTGATCCCAAGGACTATAGAATCCATGAAATTCTCCAGGCCAGAATACTGGAGTGGGTAGCCTTTCCCTTCGCCAGGGGATCTTCCCAACCCAGGGATCGAACCCAGATCTCTCACACTGTGGGCAAATTCTTTACCAGCTGAGCCACAGCGGAAGCCCATAAAGAGCTTTAAGAGAATAAATAAGTCATAAGGTAAGCTTTGGTTGGTCCCTTGAAACAAAGACACAAGACCCTAATAATAAAACAAAATTCAGAGGGTAAAAAGAACTAGATGCATAAATAGGTAAGTAGGTACATCAAACCTCAGAATGTTGACCTGTAACTAAAGCAAAACCGAAAACTAGAAACTGCCTCTTAAGTTAGTGAATTAATGAGGCCAATAAAGTTTAAATTACAAATTATGGGTAGTGTCTGATTCATAACTTTGGGGCTTCCCTGAAGCTCAGATGGTAAAGAATCTGCCTGCAATGCAGGAGACCTGGGTTTGATCCCTGGGTCAGGAAGATCCCCTGGAGGAGGAATGGCAACCCACTCCAGTATTCTTGCCTGGAGAATCCCATGGACAGAGGAGCCTGGTGGGCTCCAGTTCATGGGGTCACAAAGAGTCAGACACAGCTGAGTGACTAACAGACTAACATTACTACCTGATTCTTAAATGTACTGAAGAAATCACCTAAGTATAAGCCAACAAAACCATAAAATAGCCATTTAATTCTACGCAAACACCATAGGCAGGACTGGATTCCAACTGAAGCATTATGATTTGCCAGCTACCTCAACTTCAGCACATCCCTCAAATTGTCTGAGCCTCAGTTTCCCCACATCTACAAAGATAACAATGGCAACCCTGAGTCTACTACAGGCTGTTCTGAAAGTCAAATGAAAATATGAATGAGATCTAAAAATATAAAGTTCGTTTTTCTGAACTATACATCTATTAG
Organism: Oryx dammah; assembly: GCF_014754425.2. NCBI lineage: Eukaryota > Metazoa > Chordata > Mammalia > Artiodactyla > Bovidae > Oryx > Oryx dammah. The sequence goes on from NW_024070186.1 coordinate 104,185,177, forward strand.
CTTTCATCACATTTTAAATGGTCAAACGTACAATAGAAAAATTTGAAGTCAGAACTTCTCTAATTTCTGGCATACAAGATTCATTATTTTACGTTTAGAAAACTTGCTTTTTCATTTATATTAACTTTGGAGATATTACGTTACTCAAGGACTATATGCCTATTAAAATTATTTAAATTAGACAGAATTACCCAGTGAGATCAGTACAATGAATGACCAAGTACTGTGTCTGCAGTTATTAAAGATATGATTGTTACTTATGAAATTTTCATCCATGGAAATTGCATTTACCTAAAGACAAAACCAGAAAGTTAAGAGAAATGGGCAAATGATACAGTATTTCTATAAAAATGAGCATTATAACTAACACAAACCAGTATGGTATTTGTTCAGAATACAAACATCTATATCCATCAGATGGTCAGTATAGGCAACACTGGTGGCAACTTTGCCAAAAACTGAAATATTTGTGAGTCAAGAGGTTTGGGGTGTTTCTTTTCCTAAATGAAACTCTGTGTCACTCATTGCAAAATATAATTCCAAACATCTTATTCACCAGGAGAGTGATAAAATCAAGGAAACCCTGGAAAACCAAACTGTTCAGAAATACTGGCAACAGAATGAGAGAATGCCAAATAAATCCAAATTGATGTTAAATATTTTTAAAATTTAGTATAGTGCATAATTGGGTACACAACTAAATAGTCTATGTCTTTATAAAGTGGTGGGGGAGGAAGCGAGAGGGCAGCTGAGGGTGTTACTATTTTTTATTCAAGTTGTTTATTTAGACAACTAAAGAGGAGAGAAAATTCTTTACGAGAAACTTTTATCAAGTTCACTGAGACAAAAATGTTTTTAGGCCTAGATTATACAGCTAATAGTCCTGGTTTTTCCACTAGAGTTTACAAGGATAGAAACTGTATGTCTAACTGCCAGCACTCTGTGGATTTATGTAATTCTTTGGTTATAATACACTTTTCATTTATCCTTCTCTATTTTTAAGTCTGAGATAATTCTAACAGTGGTCAGATAGTTGGGATGTTAAAACCTATTTGGATATATGAACCACAGCAACTATTACAGCACTTCTCTAACCAGAGTCCACTTGAGTTGGTTTACACTGCCCTCTACAGCCTTGAGTCATTCTTTCTGAAAAATAACTGTATTTTTGAAATACGGAAGGACACCAGAACAAGGCGCCAAGAGATATTCTTTTTTTTTTTAATTAAATTTTTATTATAGTTGCTTTACACTGTTATGAAGAGATATTCTTAAGCACTCAGTTTTCATCTCTGAATCACATTAATAATGATGACTTGAGAACTGAATTTTTAAACACTGTCACACATCTTTTTACCCATTTTTATTCATTAAGCTCCCAATGAGGAATTTTCTTTATTTCAACAAATAATTACTGCAGGCTATTATGTGTGATATGTGCTGTTAGAATAACCAAAATATTTATGGTGTGATCCTTTATTCTTCAGAATTTCCAACGAGCAGTTTTAACAGATGATTATTAAGTTTTAACAGATGATTATTAAAGATACATATGATTTGAAATCACATTTCTCGAAAGATCTAAAGATGCTATATTACAAAGAAGAGTGGAATAACCTATGATCAATTACAACTTAATATAATGTTATCTTGTGAGTAAAAGAATGGTGGGTTTGAATCTGGAGTCCTCTATTAGGACTATGTGATCATGGATAAGTTACTTAATCCTCCAGATCTCAATTTTCTCATTTATAAAACAGAGATGTTTGTAATTCCTACCACCAGTTTTTGGCAAGAGTAAGTGATATATCCTTGAAACCATACTGCCTTATCATAATGAGTGTTCAATCAATGATAGCTATCGAGTTATTTTTATTACCCACATGTATTTTCCAAACCAAAAGTGGGGACAGGTAAGCTGAAAAAATGCTACTGTATTTATGAAGAAAATGAGAGAGATTTTAAATTAGGAAATTTAAAATGTCCCAGAAAACCAAAACTGTGTATTTCTTCTTTAATCTACTGAAAAATTAATAAAACTGTAACTATGTTAAACCTATAGCTTCATTTTTAAAGCCTATATAATATTTTCATAAATTTATTATTTGTAGCTCAAGAAATTTTGAGTTTATACAAAGTTATTACATGACTAATAAATCTTCAAGAAGAATGCTTCTTAATCTCCATAAGAAATAACATATTTGAGTCTTTTTTGTTGTTGTTTCGATTTGATCTATGTACACTATTAAGTACGTCAAGGCTGTATGTTGTCACCCTGCTTATTTAACTTATATGCAGAGTACATCATGAGAAATGCTGGACTGGAGGAAGCAAACAAGCTGGAATCAAGATTGCCAGGAGAAATATTAATAACCTCAGATATGCAGATGACACCACCCTTATGGCAGAAAGTGAAGAAGAACTAAAGAGCCTCTTGATGAAAGTGAAAGAGGAGAGTGAAAAAGTGAGCTTAAAGCTCAACATTCAGGAAACTAAGATCATGGCATCCAGTCCCATCACTTCATGGCAGATAGATGGGGAAACAGTGGAAACAGTGGCTGACTTTATTTTTCTGGGCTCCAAAATCACTGCAGATGGTGATTGCAGCCATGAAATTAAAAGACACTTACTCCTTGGAAGGAAAGTTATGACCAATCTAGATAGCATATTCAAAAGCAGAGACATTACTTTGTCAACAAAGGTCCATCTAGTCAAGGTTATGGTTTTACCAATGGTCATGTATGGATGTGAGAGTTGGACTATAAAGAAAGCTGAGCACCGAAGAATTGATACTTTTGAACTGTGGTGTTGGAGAAGACTCTTGAGAGTCTCTTGGACTGCGAGGAGAACCAGCCAGTCCATTCTAAAGGAGATCAGTCCTCGATGTTCATTAGAAGGACTGATGTTGAAGCTTAAATTCCAATACTTTGGCCACCTGATGCCAAGAGGTGATTCATTTGAAAAGACCCTGATGCTGGGAAAGACTGATGGCAAGAGGAGAAGGGAACAACAGAGGATGAGATGGTTGGATGGCATCATTGACTCAATGGACATGGGTTTGGGTGGATTCTGGGAGTTCGTGATGGACAGGGAGGCCTGGCGTGCTGCAGTTCATGGGGTCGCAAGGAGTCAGACATGACTGAGAGACTAAGCTGACCACTATTAAAGAAACAAAACTGTGAAACACTGAAAACAGCTGCAAATGTAGGCTAGTTATTGTGAATATGACCTTATTCCTATAATATGGATATAAGATTGAATAGAATCTTTTAATTGCTTTTATTTGGCCAATCTTTCAATAACTAAATTGAGATAATATTAAAAATTAGAATAAGAGTTGCCTGGGCTTTCCCAGTGGCTCAGTGGTAAAGAATCTGCCTACAGTGCAGGAGATGTGGGTTCAATCCCTGGGTTGGAAAGATTCCCTGGAGGAGGAAATGGCAACCCACTCAAATATTCTTCCCTAGGAAATCCCATGGATAGATAGAGCTTGGAGGGCTACAATCCATCCATAGGGTTACAAAGAGTCAAACACTACAGAACGACGGAGCATACATATGAGTTGCATATTTACTCACAATTTTAAAATAAACCAAAAAAACATGAATTGGTATGTTGAGAGTAAATTAAAGGCACTGACTTCTTTTGAATTCAGAATTAACAGTGTGGCTCATTTAATAACATCACTTAAGGAATTTTTGTTGTTTTATACAATGGGCCTCTTAATATAAATCATTATATTTCCCCCCAAATTTAGCTTTCCTAGTCATACTTCAGTAAATATAATCGTTTATCTCAATAGCTGATCATTTAAATGTTACTTTGAAAAATTGCTCTGTTTACACATTTGTTCATTTATTCATTCAGAGCTCAGTCATTAAAACACTGAAATGATTATACACATTGATGGTAATTTTAACTTTTTTTAAAAAAAGAATTTGTAAACATATTAATGATCAGAAGATTACAAAGAAAGGATGTTGAGACACTGAGAATTTACTTGTCAACATATGAAAATCTCCAAGCCATTTCAGGCATGTTTGGCTTTTTTGAAGGGTAACAATCTCAGTAAACTAGCCCGTTGATGGGCACTAATTGTCTGAAGACAATGTATTAAGTGAGTTTTATTTATTTGCTCTTATTTAAAAAAAAATATGGGCACTAATTATCTGAAGACAATGTATTAAGTGAGTTTTAATTTATTTGCTCTTATTTAAAAAAATAAACAAGTGTCAAAAATCCTTTCAGTAGGAATGGTTGAGAAGAAAGGACCAGCTGAATATTGCAATTTCATAAAGTTCAGGCAACAGTTTCAGAGGTCATCACCAGCACACAGAGGTTCTGGTTCAGCAATAACTGTACCATTCTAAGTACCTTAAAGAAGGCAGTGTACTTTCTGGGTAATATTTTCAGTCTCCTAGTCTAGCATGATATAATTTCCCATAACCTTTATTTACCCTTTCATAGTATGTTGCTAAATGATTTCTTCACAAAATAAATACCTTATTCTTTCAGACAGAGCAAATGCCCTGCACAGTGAATGGCAAACAGGAAAGAAACTGCACCAGTGGTAGGTAGCTCAACTAACAGATCCTAGCAATTGGATTAAATGATGCATTCGCACACACACAGGGACGAAACACTGAATGGGGGTAGGATGAAACACTGAAAGGGAGATGAAAAAGAAATTACTCTGAACAAAAAACACAATCAAAGGTAGGCCAAACATTCCTCTCTTAAAAATACTGTTTACTTGGTTAAGTTTGAGAAGCTAGCAGAACCAGACATCAAAGATTTGCTTAGGGCAATGAACTTCAACAAGTAGAACATCATCATCAGCTGCTTTCAGGGGAATAAGATATATGAAACTATCATATTTAGGATATTTTCTTAGGTTTGTTGAAAATAACAGTTGGGAGTAAAATAACCTAGTACAGTTCCTGGCATGTAGTATCTATACACGTTAGGTAATATTATTTATTACAAGTTTCATCTCCACATCAAGATAACACAGTGATACTTTAATCACAATTTTGCCAGAAAATCGAAGCTTAAATAGAGGCATCAAGTAACCAGCCATGACACAGTTAACTGGTAGGAAAACAAGATCTGAAAACAGGTCTGTGTATTTGCTGGAAGCCATATGCTGGTATCAGACGTATACTTTACTGGTGCTTCAAAATCATTTGGATGTATACAAAAAGAACTCTGGATCCTGGAAATGAAACTCTGGATAATTTGGAAATGAAAAATGTATTTAGTGAAATAGAAGGCTGAATATGAAAAGCAGGACATCACTAAAAGAATACCACTGAAGAATGAGTTAGTAAGCTCAAACCTGGGCCAAAGATTTCTTCAGAATGCAAAAGGATAACGAAATAAAAGGTTAAAAAAAGAAAAAGTTTTCAGACAGAGGACAGACCTGATTTTCACTATCTATTAGCAATTCCAAGAGGGGAGACTAAAGAGTGAAAGAGAGGCAATATCTGAAAACAGAGTATTAGAGAATTTTACATAATCGAAGATTATGAACATTGATTCCAAACGCATAGTTTCACATTGAATGGAGTCACTCACTGAGTGCCAATTTGGATAAATAAAAAACAAAAACTTATGAAACACATGGAAGAGAAATTCTTACTAACAAGGATAAAGCAAAAATCTCTAAAATTAACAGAAAAAAGAGAAAAGACTTATCCACAAAAGAGACATCAACCTTCCGCTTTTAATAATAATTTAGAAGGAAACTTGTCTTTCTCAACCTAAAAGGCTGAAAACAGAGAATTGGGGGGAACGAAGAGCAAGCTTAAATTCTTCTTTTGTTCAGAGAAAAGGTATTAAACAGATACCTTTAACTCCAGACACTCTAAGAAAAACATGCTTAAATACATGTGTTAAAAAATTTACTGCGCAAGTGGGGGAACTGAATGAAGAGAATGAAAAGATAGACTTCCAGTTGTAAGTACTGGGGATATAATGTACAGCATGATGTCTAGTTAACACTGCTATATGGTATATTTGAAAGATGCTAAGAGAGTAAATCTTAAAAGTTCTCATCACAAGGAAATAACGTTTTTTTTTTCCCTTTGGGCAAGGGGAGGGGTGATGTGGAGGGAATCTACATGAAATGACTGACATGCAGTTAACTAAACTTACAGGTAGTGCTAGTGTTAGAGAACCCACCTGCCAATGCAGGTATACATAAGAGACGCGAGTTCGATCCCTGGGTCGGAAAGATGCCCTAGAGAAGGAATGGCAACCCACTTTAGTATTCTTGCCTGGGAAATCCCATGGACAGAGGATCTTGGCAGGCTACAGTCCATGGGGTCACAAAGAGTTGGACATGACTAAAGTGACTTAGCATGCAAACTTACTGTAATAAACATTTCACAGTACATATAAAGCAAATCATTAATGCTATACACCTTAAACTTACACAGAGCTACACACCAAATATATATAAATAAAACTGAAGGAAATAAACAAAAATGATCACAAAGTAGGAAAGAAATGTATGCTATTCAAACTAGCAGAGCAAATAAAGAATAAAAATGTGATCATTCCAATGAGTCTGGAAAACAGAAACAAAGAGAGGGTAATATAAAGAAATTACCAGTTACAAGTTACAATAAATATAAACACACCATCAGAGATATGCTCAGACTAAATTAATAAATAAAAATCTATGTACACATCCGTAATAGATACACCTAAGACAAAATGACACGTGAAGTGTTAAAAGTCAGGGATATGAAACTATATAGCAGGCAAGTGAAAAGAGAAAGTACATATAACACAATGACACTAGACAAAAAAATTAAAGAAAAATCATTAAAAGGGAAAAAGAAAATATCTACATTGCTAAAAAGAATAACCTTCCAAGAGAATAATAGTCACTAGTTCTTATACATTTAACAACATAGTGTTTTAAATATAAAAAGAAAAAAATTTTAAATAGCAGAAATTAGCAAATCACAATCACACTGAGAGTCTTTAAAGTACTCCTCTCAGAAAATAACAGATGAAGTAAAAGAAAAATAAATAATGCTATAAAGGATAGGAATGATACATTCAAATTAACCCAACAGATATAATATTAACTTAAACAGGTATTTTATAGGTAACATTCTGGACTCCACATAAAAAGAAATCACATTCTTTTTGAAGATGTGAAACATCCCAGAGACTGATCATCAAAAGGTAAATTAACAATTCTTAAACAGTGTTATCCTGCAGGCCACATTCACTAACCTAAATACAGTTAAGATGTGAAATCAATCAATCAATAAAATAAATAGATAAATCAGGAATTTAAGATAAACATATATACACTGCTATATATAAAATAAACAAGGACCTACTCTATAGCACAGGTAAGATACTCAGTATCTTGTAATAACCTATAATGGAAAAGAATCTAAAAAAGAGTATTTTTGTGTGTATATAATTGAATCACTTTCTTCAAGTGATTATACACCTGAAACTAACACAACATTGTAAATTAACTGCAGATCAATTTTAAGACTAAAAAAAGAATATGCAGAAAAAGAAACTGGTAATAAAATGACAGCCAAAAAAATTTAATCAGGAATTTTAAACTCTGTTTCTAAAAGTAGTGATTAGTTAAACAGCAAATTAAAATGCTTTTTTTTTAATATTTCAAATGGACAATGACCACACTATGTAAAATAACCTGTAAGATGCCATCAAAATGGTAATCACTGCAAACAGTGCAACAAACAATATTTTACAGAACCATTAAATCTGAAAATAAATGAATTATTTCAAAACAAGCACTAGAAAACAGAACAAAAAAAATTAATTTGAACAAAAGTTAATAAACACACATGAAAAACTAGAGACAGAAAAAATTAAACATTATAAGCAAACAAAAAATTTTATATGAAAAAACTTTGAAGTCTATATGAAATAGATGGCTTTATAACAAAATATAAACTATCAAAACTTAGCAAAGAACAAGCAAAAAAACCAACACCACAGTAACCAAAGTAAAAAAAATTAAAGCAATTGGCTAAAGGTCTGCATCCTTAAGAAAGGCACGAGCCTGAGGCGGTTTTATAGGAGCTGAGGCTCACTTAACCCCATTCAAGAACCAGGTAAGAGGGGCAAAGAAAAGAAAAATTAGTGTTCCATCATACTTCAAAGTAGATGTAAAATTCTTCAGTAAAATTTAAAAATAGAATAAAACAGTGTATGAAAAGAATAACATCAAATAGAGGTTAGCCCAGAAATGTAAGGATGACTGGCATCAGAAAATATATTAATGCAATTCATTACATTAAGAGAATAAAAGAAGAAAATGAGATGAGCAGGTCAACAAGTTACTTTACCATACACTCATGATATAATTTCTCAGCCAAGAATAGGAGAGAATTTCCTTAATCTGATTAAAAAAAAAAAAAATCTAAGAAGAGAAGCCAGCAGAATCAGAGACCAAGAAGAAGGACACAGAAAATAGTATTCATAGTAGTCAAATATTAGATGCATTAAAATATGTAAATATACAACAAAAAAGGATGTTCAGGGACTTTCCTGGTGGTCCAATGGCTAAGACTCCAAGCTCTCAATGCAAGGGGCCCAGTTCAATTCCAGGTCAGGAAGCTAGATCCCACACGCTGCAACTAAGACCTGGCACAGCCAAATAATACATAAATATTTTTTTTAAAAAAAGGATATACACTATCACCATGTGTAATCAGCATTATCAGAGGTACTAGCCAATGCATTAACCAAAAGCAAAAACGAAAGAAAGAAAAATGGGCAAAAGAAAACACTGGACAAAGTGACACAACTATCACTCATTAGTCAGAATATCCAAGAGAATAAACTGACAAACTAATAAACTAGTAAGAGAAGTATTATAAAGCTATATAATTCAACCTATTATTTCCATAGAAATAGAACACAATATTTAAGTTCTAAAATATTTGTACACGATTAAAGCATTTCAAATTAGTTACAGCGCACAGTATTCCACAGATTACCTCTGTGTAAATGTGTGTGTATGTGTTGGGGAGCGGGGGCCGGGAGAAGAGAAGTAAAAAGATCCATCGCTACCTCACAACATTAACAATAAATTGCAGACAGATTTTTTTCAAAGGCTTAAACAAGAGAATCAAACAAATACAAGGATAAGAACATATACAAGGGAGTGTATCAATGACACTGGGGTAGGAAAGACCCTCTTAAAGAAGGAAAGAAAAGACAAGAGGGAAAAGACGGACAAAGTTAACACATATAAAAACTGTCAGTGTCCCCTGGGAAATTACATTATAAGCAAAGTTGAAAGAAAACACACCAAATTGATAAAGTAGCTAGCTTGGGGACTTGGTGGAGTGGATGACAAAATGTTAAAACTAGGAATGAAAGTCAAAAGGAAATCTGTTCTTATCTTTTATTCTCTCAGAAGCCATTCATTCACAAACATTTATTGAGTGTTTAATATGTGTCCAACCCTGTTTCGAGCATGAGGTATATGGAGCAAACAAAACAAAGAGATCTGTTCTCATGAAGCTTCCTTTCTGGAAAGAAAGAGACAAGGCTCTAAACAGGTACGCCAGCAAGTAACTACTAATAAAACACCTCTCATTTTAAATTTAAATAACTTCAGAAGTTAGTAAACAATAGGAAAAATAAAATAGGACTATATATATTCTAAAATGTATGGGGTTTGGAAAAGAAAAAATGTACTCATACATTACCTCTGAAATAGAAACATTAACCTCTGAAACTTTATAAAATTTTATTTTCTCTATAGTAGTTTGTATTTAAGGAATTTATGCACATAAAGATTATTTACCCTTCTGAAATACCTGGATAGAAATACCTAAAAGATCAAATCCAGCAATGACTGACCAGAAAATGAGGGTTTAATGAAAGAATTGCAGGCTTTGAGATATTTATCCATTGTGGCACCAAATGGAGGATAGCACCTTATGTCTGATCCTGAGAGGAGGAGCTGAAAGATATACTGTGCTTCACAGAGGTCTTAGGCAAGTTCCCTGGGCCTTGAGAAGTCAGAGATGGGCCCCTATGGTCACAAACGGCCTTAACTAGTCAATAAGCAGTTTCCAGAATATAAACAGCTCTTTCCCTTTTTAATTTATCATTTACATTTTTAAAAATATACTCACAAATATTTTTAACATGAGATATACTTTACTTAAAATGCTATTACATTCAGTTAACCTGTCAAGAATACATGAATCACAGCAGTTCCCTGGTGGTCCAATGGTTAGGACTCAAGAGATTTCACTGCTGTGGGCCTGGTTCAATCCCTGATCTGGGAACTAGGATCATGAGAACCATGCAGCATGACCAAAAATAAATAATTAAAAATAAAATGAATGGATTATCCAAAACGTGATATTGATTACTTACAAACCTAGGACAACTACCAGCATATTAAAAAGTAGCCCATTAAATAAGCCCTGCATTTGTCTAAAGCAGTGATAAACTCTAAAGACCTATTATTCTTTTTAGACACTCATGTCCACATCTGCCTACTAAAAACACATGTTCGAAGCATGAACATTTTAGTAAAGCGAAACTTCCCTTAAAACAAGTGTGTTTATTTGAACACAAAATTTCAGAACCAAATCAACAAGTGTTTTATGGGTTCACGCTCATGAGGGATCACATGTGTGTTTATTTGAATGTAATCTTACTGAAATAAACACAGCTGCGTTTATTTCAACGTGTGAGAATCAAGATCTACACATGTTTGTGCAAGAGTGAATCACGAAATCATGGCTTAGTGCATGGAAATGTGGCTAGGAAACAGCACAAAGCACAATCACTTTCTTCAAATATAACACTGAAAATTAAATCTATAGCTAAAAGGTATTTCAGGAAAAGGTACAATTCAATGCATCTCATAATGAACAAAAATATAAATTTACAAGGTCAAGTATAAAACATCTCTTTTATAAAGGTTTCATTTGAAAAAAAAAGAAAAATGCAAAGAATGATAATAAATACGCATGTATCTACCCACTGAAAACATTGTGTAGTATATACTTGACCCCTTTTAAAAAAAATAAAATAATGTAAATAAAATTGACATTCTCCGTTTTTCTCTCCTTGGTCCCGTTAGTCTTCATCCCTTCCTCCTCAGAAGTGAACACTGTCATGAATCTGAGCTAAACAATGTATATAGTATTGTTTTAGGTGTTTTCTAAAATAAACACATAAGATATAAAGTAAAAATTATTCTATGTTTTGTTTTTTGTCTATCAACTTTGTTTCTGAGATTGATCCAATGATGTTACTTCCAATTTTCTCTATTACAAAACAACTCTGCCATGAATATCCTTGTACACATCCCAGTGCAGATGTTTGAAACTTTCTCTAGGGTATAACTAGATATATAACTGCTGTTTCTCAAATTTTGCCAGATATTGACAAATTGTTTCCCTAAGTAGTTGTATCAAAGTGTACATTGATTTGGAATGGATTCTACATAATTAGGATCTGTTCCAAGCAGAGTGTTCAAGAAATTGGTTTCGTAAATGGATGTGCAGACTTTCATGTTCTTGCTTGATCTGCTTAGGTTATCAGTACAGTGTTTCTCAACCCGAGGTAACTGACTCTAAGAGACATTTATGGTCGTGACTAGGACTTCCCTGGTGGCGCAAACGATAACGCATCTGCCTACAATGTGGGACAACTGGGTTGGATCCCTGAGTCAGGAAGATCCTCTGGAGAAGGAAATTGCAACCCACTCCAGTACTCTTGCCTGGAAAATCCCATGGATGGAGGAGAGTGGTAGGCTACAGTCCATGGGGTCACCAAGAGGTGGACACGACTGAGCCACTTCACTTCAAGAGAATGGCATTACTAGCATCCAGTGGCTGGAGATGAGGGATATCTCATTGCCCAGTTTTACCTCTGGAAAAACAGAACGTCCAATTGGCTTGTTCTGGTATAAATTCTTCTTCCCTCTTAGGTCAAGAATAAGTTCCAGGAACTTTGGGCTTATGAAATCATCCTTTAAATAATAATAAGCAGTGACCTTAAAAGTTGAAATGCTTTCTGACATCACAAACAGTTGGACTCAGAATAAGGAGTCCAAACAAGCTACAGCATATAATGCCCTTCTGCTGCTGCTGCTAAGTCGCTTCAGTCGTGTCCGACTCTGTGCGACCCTAGAGATGGCAACCCACCAGGTTCCCCCGTCCCTGGGATTCTCCAGGCAGGAACACTGGAGTGGGTTGCCATTTCCTTCTCCGATGCATGAAAGTGGAAAGTGAAAGTGAAGTCACTCAGTCGTGTCCGACTCCCAGTGACCCCATGGACTGCGGCCTACCAAGCTCCTCCATCCATGGGATTTTCCAGGCAGGAGTACTGGAGTGGCAGCCCCACTAACCAGACTTTTTACATCTCTCTGAAGTAACTGTATTCTCTGGTGGCTCACATGGTAAAGCATCTGCCTACAATGAGGGAGACCCAGGTTCAATTCCTGGGTTGGGAAGACCTGGAGAAGGAAATGGCAACCCATTCCAGTATTCTTGACTGGAAAATCCCATGGACGGAGGAGCCTGGCAGGCTACAGTCCCACAGGGTCACAGAGTCGAACAGGACTGAGTGACTTCACTTCATCCTCTGAAGTAACTAACCACACACATATCTAAATTAAACAACTGGAAATGCAACTAAATCTGAGTCTCATGGTTTACAAGAATAAAATCTTAATCTTACTTCCTAGGTGACTTTACTTATTAATAGTATCTTGGCTGACATTTTTGCCATTTATTTCCATATCTAAGCCATAGCAGAAACAAGAAAAAAAGATTTTTAAGCTAAACTATTTAAATGCCTATTTTGGGAAAAAAAAAAGACAGGCGATACAAGGTCAAACTACTACTTAGGAAGAGCTGAAAATATGTATATTTGCTTTTGCCAACATGACAGGGGTTTTTTCCTCCATTTTCCCTTTTATATTCCCTAGTCTAAGTTAGAAAGTAGCAAAACGTTTAACTTTCTCTCAATTTAATATGCAAAATGTAACTTTATTATTCACTTGGAGGCAATGTGAGTCAATGGATTTAAAAAACTGAACAAGAAGCTAAGAGACCAAGAACTTTAACCCTACCTGAGTTTGGCCCTCTCTTACCAATGTCAATAATTGCCTCTACAATGAAGTCTAAATCTATACCTCTATTCATGCATTTTACTTCAACATTTCCAGCTACCTGCCTGACATCTCCACAATGGTTGCCCCTTACCATATTCCATGTTCCTGAACCTGAACTGTGATCTCGCTGCACGCCCTCCATCAACACCCTCCATCACAGAAGCTCCATTCATTTGTGGGGTGAAAAAAACACAGCATTCTCTTGGCCAGCTTCTTCCATGACTTCCTCTCTCTTACTCCTCTAACTCCTGGACTGCTTCTTCTATAGCATCTTGTCTATCCATTTCTCCTTTTCCAGTTTAACTGCCATAGCCAAGGGCAGGTCCCAGTTTATTGTGTATACTCACGGCTTCCAGACTTGACTCACTGCTGCTTATTTCCAGCTTCTCCTCCTGAAACTCACCCAACATATATGTGGTCATACCAATCTTTCTCTCTTTTCTTTTGTATGTCCTTTTTTATTTGGGTGTGACTGACACACAATCAATTGCACATATTTGAACTGGACAGTGTGATACATTTGATACGCCTATGAACCATCACTTGCAAGATAATGAACACATCCATGATCCAACCCCCAATTTTTTCTTGTGCCTTTGTAAACCCTCTCTCTACTTCTCCCCATTGTGAAGGAACCACTTATCTGTTTTGTGACTCTAGATTAGTTTGTATTTTTTAGAATTTCATGTAAGCAGAATCACAGAGTATGTACTCGTTTTGGTCTAGGTTTTTCAATAAGCATAATTATTTTGAGATTCACCAGTGCTGATGGGTAAATCAATGGTCCTTTCCTTTTTATTGCTGAATAATAGTTCTTTGTATGCACAGACCATCATTTTTTAACCATTCACTTGTTGGTGGATATTTTGGGTATTACAAATAAATCTACTATAACATTCAGGTACACATCCTTGTATGGACTTATCTTTCTCTAACTTGGATAAATACTGTAAGAGGAAAATGACTAGATCAGTGGTAAATGTAGGTTTAACTTTTTAAGAAACTGCCAAACTATTTTCAAAGTAGTTATACCATTTTACATTCCCACCTGTGGTTTATGTGAGTTCTAGTTTCTCTATACTGGATACAATCAGTCTTTTTAATTTTAGCCATTTTCGTAGATGAGTAGTGGTATCTCACTGTGGTTTTAGTGTGCATTTTCCCTAATAACTAATAACGCTGAGTATTTTTCACAAGCTTGGTAGCCATCGCTTATCTTCTTTGATGAAATGTCTATTTCACCCATATTTCTTTTTTCCTTTTTGTCGCTGCACTGGGTCTTCATTGCTACACATGGGCTTTTTTCATTGCAGTGCAAGGGCTCTGGAGCACATGGGCTCAGCAGTTGAGCCACATGGACTTAGTTGCCCTTTGGCACGTAGGACCTTAGTTCCCTGACTAGGGATCGAACCCAAGTTCTCTGGATTGCAAAGCAGGCTCTTAACCACTGGACCACCAGCTAAGTCCCTCACCGATTTTATTAGGCTGTTAATCTTTCTAAAATATAGTTCTGACTACTTCCCAGATTAAAAACCCTCAATGACACTTGCCTGGCTTCAAAAAAGAGCTGACCTCAAACCAATATGGAATGACTTTTCTCCCAGAACTCTTTAATAAGCCAAATTGCAACTCAACAGAATAACTAGGTTTCCAGACACAAACCCACATTTGCATGCCATTATGCCTTTTCTCAGGGCTTCCCAGATAGTGCTAGTGATAAAGAACCCACCTGCCAATCCAGGAGATGTAAGAGAGGTGAGTTCGATACTTGGGCCAGGAAGATCCCCTGGAGGAGGGCATGGCTACCCACTCCAGTATGCTTGCCTGGAGAATCCCATGAACAGAGGAGCTTGGTAGTCTATAGTCCATAGGGTCACAAAGAATCAGACACAACTGAAGGGACTTAGCACGCAGGCATGCATGCCTTTTCTCAGGCTATTCCCTCTATCTAGAAAGCCTCTCATGTCCAGATCTTTTGTACTTCAAGGTGAAATCAAATAACACCCCTTTTATGAGGGCTTCCATTTTCCTCTGCCAGAAGTACCACCCTCCTCTAAATTGTCTTTTGTTCATATATGTCCATGTTGTTATTTCTATTATTGTTCTGACCACGGGGGGCAGTATAACTGATAGTTAGGAAGATGGACTCGATACAGACAGCCTGAGTTCAACTCCCATTACTAGCTGTGGGAATTTAAGCTAGTTACTTCCCTGTACCTCAGTGTAGTGGACAATGGGATGCCCCACTTAGACCCCCTCTAGGCCAGCAGACCCACTGCCCAGCTGCTGAGAATGTGGAATGCTAAGGGCTCAGAGCTGCTTAAGAGCTACCTTTTCCAGCAATTCTGGGGGATTATGCCCCTCCCTCAGGGTCTGTTCCCCAATGCAGTCCCCCTCAGCCAATGCCTGACTGAGTGGTCCTCTTCCCAATGGCAAATCTATGTGCCATTCCCACTCCAAACTTCTCAAAGGATTTCAAGGAGGCTACATTTTTAGCAAAATCCACATCTTTACCTGGCTTTTTCCCCTACCCAGTTCAGGTCAGTTGCTCAGTTGTGTTCGACTCTTTGCGACCCCATGGACTGCAGCATGCCAGGCCTCCCTGTCCATCGCCCACTCCCAGAGTTTACTCAAACTCATGTCCATTGAGTCGGTGATGCCATCCAACCATCTCATCCTCTGTTGTTCCCTTCTCCTCCTGCCTTCAATCTTTCCCAGCATCAGGGTGTTTTCAAATGAGTCAGGTCTTCGCAACAGGTGGCCAAAGTATTGGAGTTTCAGCATCCTCTACCCAAGTAGTTCTCAAACTTTAATATCAATCAGGTTCACCCAGAAGACTAGTTAAATCACAGGTTGGCTCCCCAGCTCCCCAAGTGCCCGGTTCAGGGCTCCTGAGAATACACAACCTGGGAATGTATATTTCTAAGTATCACTGAGGCCACTGCCCCCACGCCCAATCCAGCTTCCCTCCCTTGCTCATGTTCAGGTTCCTCCTGAGTGCTCCCTCAATAAATCACCCACACAAGACTCTGCATCTCAGGCTCTGCTTCTAAGAAACCTGACATGCAATTTCTTAATGTAGCAAATAGGTACATTATTAATTAGCCTAAATGATGACTGTGCAGATAAAATCAGGAAATATATCCACTATGCTTAGAATAGTACCAAGCACATAAAAAGTCTTTGTAAGTATTAGTTACCATCATCAGCTCCCCTATTATTACTAAACACTACTGAGCATAGGATCTATCCCTTATCCAACATTGTATTTCCTATATTACTTAACACCAATACCTACAATTGAAATCAATCTAGTGGGCTTAATGTATTGTCCACTGCATTAGCGACAATAATTAGAACTTGGTCTCTACTGAAAGGGAGCTTTAATATCTGCTCTTTGAAAGAATCTGGAGGAAAAACAAAGTACAAGCACTCAGTTATAGTTGCAGGCTATGTTCAAGAAAGAATTCAAGAAATGAGAATCAAAGGCTGGAAGTGGATTGGCAGTGGGATTCCTACAAGGTGACTACCACAAAGGACAGGGCGTCAAATGTTATCTGGAAAGAATGCTAAAGGAACTAACATACTGTACACGTGAATAAGGCCTTATTATACAACAGATTACCGGAGAAAACAATGAAAGTGAACAAATCTTTAATTTCCTGATCACAGATCTATTGCTTGACTTAGTAAACTATTTGCAATTAGAGCAGTTAAAATTTTTTGGTGTTCAGGCAAACAATGGACATCAAACAACTTCTCTAGCTACATGTTAACTGAAGAAAATCCATTAAGATGCTTATCCATTTTGCAGAGCCATCTTGATGAAGCCCATACTTCTCAAAACCAAATAATCATGCCATGTCTACTGCCATCATTCCAAAAATATAGAGTAGTATAACAAGCAGAAATTAAAAATTGAAAGGCAGATAGTCTTAGGGAATGAAATCTTCTTTTGCTTTTTCGCCGGGGTTGGGGTTGGGGGGGGGGGGTAGGCATGAATTTCTTGATGACAAATAACTTCAAACAGTACTTCTATGTTAGAACATGTACATATATTCTTGATATGATAGGCATGTAGATTATACTACTGTCTGCTTATGTCAATACTCACCAAACTCTTTACTTAAGATCTACACATTCCATTGTGTGTCATTTTTTTAATCTCAATTTTTTAAAAAAGAGGCCTATATTATAGAACCGGATATATAATACTCAAATAGATTTTTAAGATCAAGCATTCCGGAAACTTCAACAAATTTCAGCTTTCTGGGAAGCACAATTTGGCCTATGTTATGACCCATGACTTCACAGGAAAACGAGTCTACTTTCTTCTGCTCTTCAGGTACTTTAGTAGAAAATTTGAGAAACAGAAAGCTAAGAAAACAAATTATTGGTTTTTCATTGGTTATTTTATATAAATTGGGCCTTTTCTGGAAATTTAAATGGGCGACCTGGTAGGATTACCACCTAAGACCGGTCTGTGCCTTAAAACACATTCCTAAAGCAACTTCTTCAAAAGAAATACCAAAAGTCACCACAACCACAGTAGCCCCAATGGGACAGGCAGCCCACTGGCCCTGTTCATTAAAGGAATAACTACAGAAAGTTACCAGATACCTGTAAAGCTGTTTAACACAGAGAACTTACATGTAATATTCCGCTACAGACAGAAGGGCCCTTAAAGTTTGTTCAGCAAAATGATCTGGCACAAGGCCAACATCTAAAACAGAATCTAATCCAAAAAATAAAATAAACAAAATATACACAACACTTAAAAATCATGAATCTAATGTGAGCTCTCTTATATATAACAGTAAAGCATATAAACCCGTTCAATAAATGTCTGCTGAATCACAGAGTGGATTCTGTTAAGCAATAATTTTCTAAAATGGAAAGCAAAGTCCTATATCTTAGAAGAACTTGGCAGGATAGCAAGAAAGAGGGATACAATATCAGAGCACCGAACAACAGAGCCGAGCAGGCCCTGAGCCACCCGGGCCCTTACTCTATCTGACGGTAGAGACAAGAGCTAGTTGTGCAAGGATAATGCTTTCTCCCCAGACATCAGCCTCACAAGATGATGGAAAAACTCCAAAACTTACTACTTGTTATAATGAGGGGTGGAGGGTGGGGGTGAGAGGCAGTATTTGTCCAGAAATTTGTAGGACTATAAGGCACTGCCACTCATTCAAATTCACAAGAATCTGGGTGAATAATTCTTCGCTGGCTTTATCCAAGAATCCACAGGCTTAAACGAGAGATTCTTCAGCATTTAAAAAGAGTGTCCTCCAATGATAGCACTCCATCCCAGCGGTTTTTCAGATGCCCTTTCTGGCAGCTTCCTTACTTCACATCTTTCCAACCTAGAGATGCATATAGTATTTCTGGAAGATGAGTGCTGTGTCTCAAACATGAGTGGCACATTATTTTTGGTTCTGTTTCTGCTTTTTGATAAATAATTTTTTGTTGGACTTTCATGTTCATATGGGTGATGTGATCTTAGCCAATCTTTTCCTGGAAAAGTTAACAAGCAATCAAGTTTTTTCCAGGGTCTTTAATGAAAAACCTAACTTGCATGAATTATTCTGACATTTGCACGTCACTTTTCCTTTGGTGGCTCAGAGGTTAAAGTGTCTGCCTGCAATGTGGGAGACCTGGGTTCAACCCCTGTGTCGGGAAGATCCGCTGGAAAAGGAAAAGGCAACCCACTCCAGTATTCTTGCCTGAAGAAACCCATTGACGGAGGACCTGGTAGGCTGCAGTCCACAGGGTCGCAGAGAGTCAGACACGACTGAGCAACTTCACTTTCTTTCTTTCTTTCTTTTCCTTTCTAGACTGCTCTTGGAAATCTACAAATTCCTTTGTAAACGAGGTATATCAAAAACCTTAAACCAAGAGGCCAGCACAAGAAAAGTTACCCCAACTGTGCTATTTTGTTTGGTTAAATCATTCTGTGATTTAACCAATATCATACCCTCCAACTCAAACTGTGAGCCTACACTTAAATAGAGAGGATAAGCAAGGGTGGGAATTGAGTATGTAATCCTCAAACAGGAGGTGTTGGTCAAGCAGAAACAAATACTCTGGAAGAACAGTAGAAACAATTTTTTTTTTTTTAAGGACGAATTGCTTTGGTAAGATAAAACCATTCTCAATCATCTGCGTGGATTTATGTCCTGCCAAAAATATTTTCTATGTAGTAGAGAGATCAGACAATATGGAAAGACAAAAAAATGACCCTATAAGAATTGCTGTAGATAAAAACACCTCAAGAAAATCCCATCATCAGACTCAGTATTACTTCTGGATTGTCTTCCCACAGATCCACCCCCATATCTCTTTTCTTATCACTTAAGGTTTTAGAGAGAAAAAAAAAATTACTGCTAGCAAGTTTAAAGCATTTACAAGTCATAAGATAACAACCACACTTCCAGAGTCACCCACAATCACTGCTTATCTACAGCATTAAACACACATACACAAAGAAAATAACATATTCCACAATTGTTAGAAATCTAAAAAATAACCGTTATGGAATTAAAGACTTAAAGAAACAACAGAATAAAAAATTAAAAGAATTAATAAATATAATATATAACAGTTAACCTGAGTAAATAATCACATATTTGGCTTTCCAGGTGGCAGTAGTGGTCAAGAATCCACCTGCCAATGCAGGAGATCAAAGAGACTTGGGTTCCAACTCTAGTCTGGGAAGATTCCACATGTCATGGTGCAACTAAGCCCATGCCTCACAGCTACTGAAGCCCATGTCCCGAGAGCCCATGGTCTACAAGAGAAGCCACTGCAATGAGAAGGCCACACACCACAATGAGAGAAGCTTCCACTTACCGCAGCTAGAGAAAAGCACACATGCAGTAAGAAGACCCTCCATTCAGTTCAGTCGCTCAGTCATGTCCAACTCTTTGCGACCCCAGGGACTGCAGCATGCCAGGATTCCCTGTCCATCACCAATTCCCAGAGTTTACTCAAACTCATGTCCATTGCATCAGTGATGCCATCCAATCATCTCATCCTCTGTCGTCCCCTTCTCCTCCTGCCTTCAATCTTTCCCAAGGTCTTTTCCAATGAGTCACTTCTTTACATCAGGTGGCCAAAGTATTGGGAGTTTCAGCTTCAACATCAGTCCTTCCAATAAATATTTAGGACTGATTTCCTGTAGGATTGACTGGTAGGATCTCCTTGCAGTCCAAGGGACTCTCAAGAGTCTTCTCCAACACCACAGTTCAAAAGCATCAATTCTTCAGCGCTCATCTTTCTTTATAGTCCAACTCTCACATCCATACATGACTACTGGATAAACCATAGCTTTGACTAGACGGACCTTTGTTGGTAAAGTAATGTCTCTGCTTTCTAATATGCGGTCTCTAGGTTGGTCATAGCTTTTCTTCCAAGAAGCAAGTGTCTTTTTAATTTCATGGCTGTAGTCACCATCTGCTGTGATTTTGGAGCCTCTCAAAATAAAGTTTCTCACTGTTTACATTGTTTCCCCATCTATTTGCCATGAAGTGATGGGACAAGATGTCATGGTTTTATTTTTCTGAATGGTGAGTTTTAAGCCAACTTTTTCATTCTCCTCTTTTACTTTCATCAAGAGGCTCTTTAGTTCTTCTTTCCTTTATGCCATAAGGGTGGTGTCATATCTGTATCTGAGGTTATGATATTTCTCCTGGCAATCTTGATTCCAGTTTGTGCTTCATCCAGCCCGGCATTTTTCATGATGTATTCTGCATATAAGTTAAATAAGCAGGGTGACAATATACAGCTTTGATGTACCCCTTTCCCGATTTGGAACCAGTCTGTTGTTCCATGTCCAATTCTAACTGTGGCTTCTTGACCTGCACACAGATTTCTCAGGAGGCAGGTCAGGTGGTCTGGTATTCCCATCTCCTTCAGAATTTTCCACAGTTTGTTGTGATCCACACAGTCAAAGGCTTTGGCATAGTCAATAAAGCAGATGTTTTTCTGGAACTCTCTTGCTTTTTCGATGATCCAGCATATGTTGGCAATTTGATCTTTGGTTCCTCTGCCTTTTCTAAATCCAGTTTGAACATCCGGAAGTTCATGATTCATGTACTGTTGAAGCCTGGCTTGGAGAATTTTGAGCATTATTTTGCTAACGTGTGAGATGAGTACAATTGTGCGGTAGTTTGAGCATTTTTTGGCATTGCTTTTCTTTGGGATTGGAGTGAAAACTGACCTTTCCCAGTCCTGTGGCCACTGCTGAGTTTTCCAAATTTGCTGGCATATTGAGTGCAGCACTTTCACAGCATCATCTTTTAGGATGTGAAATAGGATTTGAAATTCTATCACCTCCAATAGCTTTGTTCGTAGTGATACTTCCTAAGGCCCACTTGATTTCACATTCCAGGATGTCTGGCTCTAGGTGAGTCATCACACCATCGTGGTTATCTGGGTAGTGAAGATCTTTTTTTGTACAGTTCTTCTGTGTATTCTTGCCACCTCTTCTTAACATCTTCTGTTTCTGTTAGGTCGATATCATTTCTGTCCTTTATTGTGCTCATCTTTGCATGAAATGTTCCTTAATTACCTCCATCATAGCTTGGCCTTAGGTCAAGCAACAGGGAAGGAACACAGCCCCGCCCATCAACAGAAAACTGGATTAAAGATTTACTGAACATGGCCCCATCCATCAAAACACCACCCAGTTTCCCCTTCAGTCCAGTCCCTCCCATCAAGAAGCTTCCAAAAGCCTCTTATCCTTATCCATCAGAGGGCAGACAGAATGAAAACCACAATCACAGAAAACTAACCAAACTGATCACATGCCTTGTCTAGCTCTAAGAAAGTATGAGCCATGCCGTTTAGGGTCACCCAAGATGGATGGGTCATGGCAGAGAGTTCTGACAAAACGTGGTCCACTGGAGAAGGGAATGGCAAACCACTTCAGTATTCTTGCCTTGAGAACCCCATGAACAGTATGAAAAGGCAAAAAGGTATGACACTGAAAGATAAACTCCCCAGATCGGTAGATGCCCAATATGCTACTGGAGATCAGTGGAGAAATAACTCCAGAAAGAATAAAGAGATGGAACCAAAGCAAAAACAACGCCCAGCTGTGGATGTGACTGGTTATGGAAGTAAAGTCAGATGCTGTAAGAAAAATATTGCATAGGAACCTGGAATGTTAGGTCCATGAATCAAGGCAAATGGAAGTGGTCAAACAGGAGATGGCAAGAGTGAACATCGACATTTTAGGAATCAGTGAACTAAAATGGACTGGAATGGGTGAATTTAACTCAGATGACCATTATATCTACTACTGCGGGCAGGAATCCCTTAGAAGAAATGGAATATGGTCAACAAAAGAGTCTGAAATGCAGTACTTGGATGCAATCTCAAAAACAACAATGAACAATCTCTGTTCATTTTCAAGGCAAACGATTCAATACCACAGTAATCCAACTCTATGCCCCAATGAAGAATGCTGAAGAAGCTGAAGTTGAATGATTCTATGAAGACCTACAAGACCTTCTAGAACTAACACTCAAAAAAGAAGTCCTCTTCATTATAGGGGACTGGAATGCAAAAGTAGGAAGTCAAGAAACACTGGACTAACAGGCACGTTTGGCCTTGGAGTACAGCATGAAGCAGGGCAAAGGCTAACAGAGTTTTGCCAAGAGAATGCACTGGTCATAGCAAACACCCTCTTCCAACAACACAAGAGAAGACTCGACACATGGACATCACCAGATGGTCAAACTGAAATCAGATTGAATTATATTCTTTGCAACCAAAGATGGAGAAGCTCTATACAGTCAGCAAAAACAAGACCGGGAGCTAACTGTGGCTCAGATCATGAACTCCTTATTGCCAAATTCAGACTTAAATTGAAGAAAGTAGGGAAAACCACTAGACCATTCAGGTATGACCTAAATCAAATCTCCTACAATTATACAGTGGAAGTGACAAATAGATTCAAGGGATTAAATCTGATAGGCAGAGTGCCTGAAGAACTATGGACGGAGGTTTGTGATATTGTACAGGAGGCAGGGATCAAGATCATCCCCAAGAAAAAGAAATGTAAAAAGGCAAAATAGTTGTCTGAGGAGGTCTTACAAATGGCTGAGAAAAGAAGAGAAGCTAAAGGCAAAAGAGAAAAGGAAAGATAGACCCATTTGAATGCAGAGTTACAAAGAATAGCCAGGAGAGATAAGAAAGCCCTCCTCAGTGATCAATGCAAAGAAATAGAGGAAAACAATGGAAGGGAAAGACTAGAGCTCTTTTCAAGAAAATTATGAGGTACCAAGGGAAGATTACATGCAAAGATGAGCACAAAAAAGGAAGACCCAGCACAGCCAAGCATAAATAAATCTTTTTTTTTTCTTTTAAGTGAAATAATATCAGTCTATTTACAGCAAAACCTCTGGGTACCAGGCCCTTTAAGCTAGACTCACTTTATCCAGAGAAAATGTGAGAGAAAAAGATCATTTTCCACAAATAGCAAGAAAGGGTTTTAAAAATTAAGAATGAATAACACTCCAAATCTGTAATCACTAGTCCCTCACCAGTGTGTTTTGTTCAGTGATGTTCAGCTCTGTGCTTCAGAAAAGGAATACTCCTCTACAAACTCGGCACTCCTGGTTTTATCCACTTTACTCTCTCCATGTACATATAGGTGTCCTACTAGCATTTGAGCCTATCAGAATCATCTGCAGGATTTGTGAACAATGCAAACTCTTAGATCCTACTCTGAAGATTCTGATTTGTTTAGGAGGAGACCAGGCAGGCAGGAGTTGTGGTAGTAATAGCAGCTACATCTCAAGGCCTGATTTATTTACCCCTTCCCCTGGCCTGTCACTTCACACTATCTGATGCAGTATCTTTCAGTTACTATCTCAGGTTCTCCTGATGGCTACTGTTTCCTTGTCTTCATCTTAACTTTTTTTTAAATAGTTATTTATATATTTGACTGTGTCTTAATTGCAATATAAGGGATCTAGCTCCCTGACCAGGGACTGAACCCAGACTCCCCTCACTGGGAGCGAGGAGTCTTAGCCACTGGGCCACCAAAGAAGGTCTCTTCACTGTAACTTCTAACACGCACCTCTCTCCTGTTTAAGCTCCAAAGTTTCTCCTCTCTCATGTGCTCTCACAGGCACAACCCTCATCCACTGAATCTGCCCTGTAGCCCACACATTAAAAAGCACAGGACTAGACATCAGCTTCAAGTACATGAGAGCAGGGGGAGAAATGGCAAATCGGACTTAAGCTCTAGAGTCAGAATGACCAGAATTCAAATCCTGATACACAGAAAGCAAATATGGGTACGATACTTAACCACCTGCAGTCTTAGGTTCTTCATAGGTAAAATGGGAAATAATAATATATCTCTCATGGTATTATTGCAAAGGTTAAATAAGATGATTTTAAATACCTATGGCACTGTCTGGAATGTTACCCTCAATAAACAGGAACAATTATTATTACAGAGAAGAACCGGTAACAGTGGTTAAATCCATCAGCAGAATGCAGTGAGAATTATTATTCATTTTATTTTATTTTAAAAAGATTTATTTTTTTAATGGCTGCACCGGGTCTTCGCTGCTGCGTGCGGGTTTCTACAGTTGCAATGAGCAGGGGCTACTCTACATTGCGGTGTGAGGGCTTCTCATTGCAGTGGCTTCTCTTGTTGCGGAGCAGAGGCCCTAGGGCAGCATGGGCTTAGTTGTTCTGAGGCATGGGGATCTTCCCAGACCAGAGACTGAGCCGTGTCCCCTGCATTGGCAGGCGGATTCTTAACCACTGGACCACCAGGGAAGCCCCATTATTCATTTTAATGCAACATCTAAATACCAAATAAATCAAACTCTTCAATACCCATCATTGGTTCCAACTCAGATTGAGCCGATCCATACTAACTAACCAGAGCTCACTCTGTTACTCCAAAATAAAACTCCTGAAATGAAGTTTTATCCTCATGAAGCCAATATGGCATTGAAAGGGTGGGGTGAAATGAGATCATTGCTACCTCAGCAAAAATGACTAAAAATGGCTTTGATCTATAAATCCCTAAATAATTGGAGTTGCAGTGTCCTTAGAGAGTGCATATGTCCCTGGCTCCTGTCATGGTTGCTGAGACTAGCTGAAATGTCCCTGTTCTTCAGACCTGAACAAGGGAAGTATGAAGAAACTGAAGAGAATTTGTCACCTTACTTAAAAAAAAAAAAAGAACTTTTAAGTTGGAGGAGGGGAAGTTGGGGGAAGTCCTATTATCTGTCAATTTTTTCAGGTTTTATGGATTTGGACTTTTTTTTCAACACAATTTTACTTTTAACAATGATTGAGAGAACAGTCATCTGGTTCCACGCTTTTCCATCTAATATTGGTGCAACATCTATCTTACTAAGTCGTTATGCCCATTTTCTCTACTACTGTGGAAGCTGGTATTGGGGGGTTCCTATTTTTACTTACTTTATATTCCTGGGCTTAATACTATGCCTGCCAAGCAAATGTCAGGACCTCAATATATGTTCCCTGAGTGAATATAACAGTTTCTGTGATCATCCATTCAAGAGTTTACTTCTGATACAGTAAGAGTTATTTCAACTGTTTCTCTGACATCAGCAGACGGTCAGACCAAGTCCCAGAGTAATCCCTTAACACACTAATGTCTCTCACAGCTGAAACAAACCCAGCAATTATGTATCGGGGGCATCTTCCCTGTGCCTTGCACTCTGCTCAGAAAAGGGCAATGTTCTGCAATGAAAGTAAACACGGGCCTTTTAGCCCTCTACATGAAAAAAGATACAAGTCAGGAACTTAGGAAGAATGCTAAATAATGTGAATTTTGAAATATTACAATCTGTGAATGTTTCTGGGAAATTCTTCCCCTTGTGGCTCTAACAGGTCATAGAGTCACTAGGAGTTACCCTGGAAAGGATCTTCCTGATCATTCCAGGCCAGGCCACACCCTTAATGAAAAAGAAAACGGAGGCCTATTGAAATAAAGTGTCTGGTATAGGTTACACACGTAGCGCCACAAAAACCAGGGCTGGAATCTCGGTCTTCTCAATTTTCAGGACTTACACCCTAACATACAATTGTATTAATGAGGTCAGTGACACTAGAGGGAAAGGATCATACTTATTCCATTTTTATATTGTTTCTCATTACAGTCTTATATACTTATGCTAGATGTGAAGGCAAAAGCTGCTATGATTTTTCTGACAATGCTTTTCCTAACAAAAATGTATTATACTAAATAAAACCCAAATAGCATTACTATTCAAAAAGTTACTATTCAAAAATCTTTTTTCTTGAAATGGAAAACACAAGACCTCCTGAAATGCTTTCTTGGAAACCACTTTATAAAACTGATGATCATAAATAATTTTTACAGAAAAAAAATCAACTGCGTTATCATTAGACTATATTACTGATTCAAGATGCATTATCAAATAAGTAACTATTATGTGGATATTTCTGTATTTTCCCTCTTCTTCCCTGGTGTGTGCATGTATTTAGAACAGAATATACAAAGGGCTCAAAAGAGCTATAAAACTATATATATAGTATATAAAAATTGAACTCTGTTGTAAATTACCTAAAGGTTGATATAATAACTTTAACTTTTTTTTTTTTTTGCTTTCATAAGGTTCCTGAGAGCATGACTTTAGATAGTGCTCAACTCTTGTCCCAGTAAATTTGATTTGATGCTTTCATTTTCTCAAAAAGAGCTCCTACAGCAAAAGGAAGCATTCAAACTCACACCACTGAGCTACAGATTAAGTACTGGATTGGCTAAAAAGTTTGTTTCAGTTTTTCTGTACCATCTTACAGAATACTTTATAGTGTGCTGTCAATTCAGCCTTTAACATATTACTTGTCTCCATTTGTGCCTCTTCCCTCCCTGTGGCCAACCAAGATGAGCTCCTGGTTAACTTCCAGCCTCTGATGCTGTTATAATTTCCGTACCTGACGCTCCTGCCACCTATCCCTTCCCCTCAGATGCTACCAGTGCAGGGTGCACCCTATACAACCTGCTTCAATGACCCCCCATTGCCGGGCCTGGCAATTATGCGATCCTAAAATCCTCCTAAAATCCGACCCCTGATCACCCTGCAGTGTACCTCCCTTTCTTAAAGGGAAATTGCACTCCCCAATCTCTACCATGCCCTTACTCTAGGTTTTCCCTTCAACAGGATAGTCCTTTCCTCTTAATTTATCCATACAGCAAATATTTATTGACAGCCTATTCTCTATCACTTGCTAAAAATACAAAAACAAATTATCTCCCCACCACCCAGGGGCTATGTCCAAATCCCAATGTCCAAGGACCAATAATGGAGTCAGATGCTACGGCTCCCTCATCTGACTTCCTTTTACCTTTTTTTTTTTTTTTTGGCCACACCACACAGCTTGCAGGTTCTTAGCTTCCGGACCAGGGATAGAACCTGGGCCCATGGTGATGAAAACACAGAATTCTAACCTCTAGACCACCAGGGACCCAGCATACTATTGTCTTTATGTCTCAACTTACCAATCACTTTAACCAAAGGTCAATACACAGGTGTTGAGTATCCTCTGTACTCTATTCAACTTGTGTGACTGCATTAATAGCTCATGAGGAGGTTATTTCTATACTTCCTCTCCCTTCCTATTGTACACACACAACTCATCCTTGTCTTCTTGGTAACATTCACAGAACGTAGCAATTGCTCAATAAACACATGCGGAAAGAATTAAAAGATCTATAAATGAATGTGGTGGGGGGGAGAATATTTTCAAAGTATTAGCTCAATACTAGTGTCAACTTCTCCCTATCTTGATTCATAGATTACCTTAAAATTTAAATGCACCCTTCTTCTCTTTCAGTGTTGGGGGGAAAAGAAGGCAGTTAAGAACCGCATACTTGGACTACCCTGGTGGTCCAGTGGCTAAGACTACACACTCTTAATGCAGGGGGCCCAGTTTCAATTCCTAGTCAGGGAACTAGATACCACATGCCACAACTAAACAGTTCACACGCCAAAACTAAAGATTCCGTATGCCACAACTAAGACCCGGCACAGCCATATAAATAAATAAATATATAACTATTAAAAAAAAAAAAAAAAGCACACTTGTTCAAGACACTCTTCTCAGTCTGAAAGGTCGTCTTACCAGCTCACTCGACTGTCATCAGGGAATTTCAAAGAAAATCTTGAGAAGAATGAGTGAGCACTTTAGCTGTGAGGAATGTACATGATTTGCCCCTAATTCTGCCAACTACAGAGAAAGCCATCCAGAGTACCAGGCCTCTTCTTCCAAGCATAATAGTAGATTCCCCAAAGCCTGCCACCAGGTACAAACTTCTGTACCACCTTTCATGCTGAGCAGGAATGTCTCCAAGACTGCCAGAGGCACTCTACAAACGGTGCAGAAAAAGACACTCAGCTTTTGGAAGAAGCCAGGCATTCCTGAGGTCAGCACTGTGCTCTGCTCTCCATCTCTGTACTAACTCCTCCTGGACCTGCACAATTCCTGACCTCTCTCTAATCACAAGCCACCTGATAAAACTGCAACGCCACACTGCTCCTTCCTGCGCTTTCTTTTTCCTATAACATTTTACCATCTAACATAGACAGCTTCCTTATTTTATTGTCTGTTTTCCCTCATGAGAAGGTACCTTCCATTCAGGCAACAATTTTTTAGCTATTTTATTATTATTTTATTATTATTATCATAGTCCCAGAGACTAGAAGAGATCCTAGCCCACAGCAGCAGCTCAATAAATGTTTGTTGAATAAGGGCTAGTCCTTTTATCATTTATCTTTAAATATATAATACTGCCCATTATAGGATTCCCCCCACCCCTGAGAAAGCTATTTGTCTTCCGGTTTTTGTTGTCATACAGAAATGTATGTAAATATAAGATCATGTTATACACATAAACAGAAAAATGAATACACACTAAACACAATGTATTGAGTACACCTAACAGAGCCAAGTGTCCTTTTTAAAAAGGGCTATAATTTATAGCTGCTAAGCATCTATACGCAAAGTACCTGACTGCTTTACATAGGTTATTACCTTTTAATGTTCAAAATAACTTTAAAAAGTAACTATTCGTTTCCTTTTATAAAGGTGAGAAAGTCAAAGTACCAAGGGGTTAAGTGCATAGCCCAAACTCACACAAATAAGAGGTGGCTGAGATGATATTAAACAAGGCTTGTCTTTACACAATGATACTTTTAAACCATGCTGCCTCCCAGGCAGATATTAAAAGACCAACTTAACTAGGTTTCTGAGAGTGTGGCTGGATCCAGAATATCATTTAAATCATAAAAAAGAAGTCAGGCAATCTTTCCAGGAATCAGAAATTAGAGAGTCCAAGGCTTAAGATTCCTTGGCTAAGTCCGGACACTGGAAAAGGAACTGGCTCTGGACTTAGATGCTGGTCCCTCCTGCGTCATCCCAGCAAGTTACTCCTCCTCTTGGAGGCTCAGCTGCAAAACTTGTGAAGGAAGTAGAGAAGGGGAGAAGTGGGTGGTTGGATAAACTATATCTACCTGCAAAAACCCATTATGAGATAAGATATCTGAAAGCATACATTAGAGTGCCTGATATACAGTAGGTAGAAATATATGTAACATTTATGTCAGATTTTCCTAATTTCTTAAAGAGCAGGACAAATATAAAACAAAAACCCACTGGGATAGGTTTCTGTCAGATCTTAGCCACAAAACTCTGCATTTAGCCTTATGTCATTCATCCACTAACTGCCCAATGCCTCTTTACTTGATAAATATTGAAGTAGGTACTGTTGGGTCATGTAAGGTACAAACATCACCAACAAATAAGACAAAGTTCAGTAATTTCATTCGTTGAACTGGTATTTAGTGAACGGTCACCAATACCATTAATTTACTAAGTTTTAAAACCATCGTAAATTCTTTCAAACTTATCTTTCCACAGGAAACTATAATTCATGCCTTTATCCTAAATTTAGCTAAGGAAATTTATATATTATTTATTTATAGTATATCTATAGTATACATCTAAAAATGTTGAGAATGTTTGAGCTTTATTTCATGTTGTCAGAGCAAATACTTTTCTAGCACTATCTTATAATACAAAACAGCTTGTTCAGGTAATTGTTACTTGAATAGCACTTATACACTTTATAGCAAGGAAGTAAGAATTGATTAATCTTTCAAACTATCTTGAACATTATGAAGTTTACCTAAAACACTATTCACAAGTCAGAACAAATAAACCAGCAGTGCAGTTATGTTAATAGACCATAACAGAAACTGGTTGGGTAAAGTTATTCAACAAACAAATCAATACAACCACTTTTCCTTCTGAATATACAGCAGGGGTTGGGGAGATTAAGGAACCATACATTATTTTCAAGTATAATAACTATATCACATTTTGTAATGAAATAGGATAGTTTTACAGGGCCAGTTTACCAATCTGATCAATAATTCATACACTTTAATAAGACATATTTAACAAAAGAAATCTTGCATTATTATTACTACAAGTTTTATGAAGGTAAATTTTTGTTATTTAGCTCAGAAGTCCAAATCTTTCTCATAATCATAACCTAAAAAGAAATCTAAAAGAGGATATGAGTTTCTTGCAAAAATTATCTGTCTCATGTGAGATAAAACGAGTTTATCATATTTCCTAAAACGATTTGTCACTAAACCACTTGATGATGATTTACTTAATCATGTAGTCCTGTGTATCATGAATCTGAGTTTTCTTTAGTCAGTAAACAATAAGCAAATGACGAGTGTTCTGACAAAGGGCTTTTAAAAACATGGCCCTTAAGCTATGCACACTAAAATTTCCTAAAATTATAGCAACAAAAAAAATAAAATTTAGAAACCAGCAATTTATGGCCAGGAATGACTAGAGAATGAATGTCATCTCAGGCCAAGTCTAAAAGAGTTGAGGAGTCAAAATATGGGTGGCTAGTGGCTCCCAGGTCTTAGAGCCAATCTTCAGATGGCAGAGAAAGGGGTGCTAATTTAAATAAACTTCAGGTTATCAAACCAGTCTCCTGTAAACTAGGAAGCTGGCAGGGAGGCTCTGGACAGGTGAGTGGGACCTAAAATAAAAGTAAAAGGTTAAGGATTACCTGGAGGTTTCATGCAAACAAGCAACACTTTACTGTCCTTTCTCCCAAATTCTAAAGAGGACTGGTACGTGAGCACAGTTCAAAATCTGTTTAGAGTGTAGAAGTTTACAGTCACATCACCGAGCTGAATGAAAGACCCAGCACAAAGATGGTTTCAGCTACTTAATGCATCATCACTACCTCCTGGGCAAGACTCAAATTCAACCAGGGAAGTACCATAGACTACAAACAGGGTAATGGATTTCCTGCTGAACATCCCACCGATTGCCATTCCTTAAATAAGAATGAGAAAAGTAATTATTGCTCCTGTTAAGAAAATAATTCCACAGACCAGCACAAAGACAGTGAATGCAATATTATCTTTCCAAATGTGTAGGGGATAAAACCTCGACAATCCGAAGTCACCCAAATGACCACTCTTACATCAGTAAACCTGCATTCTGAAACCTTCTGCTTCCAACTAAACATAAGGTACTGATCTGCTATCACCATCCTCACACAAAAATTAAAAGCTTTTATTTCCATTTAACTGCTATTTAATATTTATAAAAGTTCGTTTTTCTTTTCCTTCTTTTAACTCAAGTCCTCACAGAACATACTTTTCCTCATCACAGGTTGCCAATTTTTGGTATGTTAAAAATCCCATCAAGTTGCACTTGTATGAGGTGACAATTAACTTTTAATGATGGATAAAAGAGGTGGATGCTTAAAATCACTCTGCATTCTATTACTGCACCCATCTAATAAAGGAAAGCTCCTTCATAAAGGTCAAAAATTCTCTTCTTTAGTCAGAACTCTAAAAGACAGACTAACTTTGAAAATATATTAAATTGGCTGGGCCAAGAGCTGTGTAATAGAATATAAAGGCTTTTGTCAGTATACTGCAGAGGCAAAACAATGCCTCCACTCCATTCCAACAGAAACAATTTCTACTATGTTTATAACTTAAAAAATAATGATTTCATAAATAACTAGCATTTTGTATCTGAGAATTGTATTTATAGTTTTCTAAACGTGATGTTTTAATATCTGATGTCTAAAGACAATCTCCTTGGATACAACTGCCTGCAGGGTTCACGTATGGCTGCTCAAGTTGTGCTGTGCACAATCCTAGGGGGCGCCATTCACGTCAGAGAGCAGAGCTCTATATATTTATTATGACAATTCCTGGCCTAAAGGCAATCAAGTGTCTTGTTCTAACAAAATCAATCTATTATGACAATCTTCCAACAATTGAAACTAGAATATATCAAGAAAGGGGTGTTTTCCAGCAGCTTTTGGGACTACCTGGCTCTTACTCTCTGAAAATTCCCATCTGGAGGATGGCAGGTGAACTCGGAGAAGCAATGCTCTCATAAGACATACCAGGCTTCCTCCCTGAACTGCAGTGAGTGCTAAGTTGCTTCTGTCGTGTCCAAATCTTTGCAACCCTATGGACTGTAGTCCATCAGGCTCCTCCATCCACGGAATTCTCCAGGCAAGAATACTGGAGTGGGTTGTCATTTCCTTCTCCAGGGGATCTTTCTGACCCAAGGATTGAACGTGGGTCTCCTACATTATAGCCAGCTTCTTTACCGTCTGAGCTACCAGGGGTTAATTTCTCCCAAAGGAAACACAGACATACAAACCTTGAAAACATAATGGAGGGTCTTAACTCACCAATGTTTAATACATTTACATTTGAGAGGACTCAGTCCAGTGTTCTTGCCTGGAGAATCCCAGGGATGGGGGAGCCTGGTGGGCTGCTGTCTATGGGGTTACAGAGTCGGACACGACTGAAGTGACTTACCAGCAGCAGCAGCAGCAGCTATAGTCCGAGTTACAAGGTATGCGGTCAGTACAGTAGCTTCTTAATAAGGCCACCATGAGGCGTCACAGTACACAAATCAGTTAAATCACTCTTCCACAATTAAAACTGTTAGGATTTAAAAACTTCTTTCTCCTGATCAACAGCTTTATACTTTCTTGGACAGAACAGACAGTCCTTGAATAACTTCAGTGGCTCTTTTGCTTAAGATTAGGATGAGCTGCTATAAGGCTAGGATGGTTTTTCCTAAGACCAGACTGTAATAAACTTATGGCATTTGATAAACTGGCATGCCATTTAACAATGTGTTATTGTTTTGGAAATTCTTCCTCTGTTTTCACAGGACACAGAACTACACCAAAGCCATGTGTCTGTTAGCTACCAAAATTATGTTATACTACTAAATTAGAAATCAACTAGTAAGATAATGCTTTCAAAGTTAGTATGTATAATGTATTACATAGAGCTCTAATAACACATAATATTTTCATTCTTTAATGTTTTTAACCATTTATAAACAACATATCCAAAAAAAAAAGTCACATATTTCTGCTATGAAAATGGTGCCATCAATGGACTAAAAATATTTTCTACATCATTTTGGAGCTAAGCAGATTTTTCTAGCAAAACACCAAATCAGAAGTCATATGCCTTAGTTCCAGCTCTGCCACTCACATGGCCTGGGTCCCAGTCTTTAATCTGGGTCTTTCTTTCTTCAAATTTAAAATGACGACTTATATATAAGACTCCAAGATCATCCACAATGTCCCTTCTAGAGCCCAAATTCTGTTATTCACTTTGAATGCAAATTATTTGAATTCGAGGACTTCCTGGCAGTCTAGTGGTTAACAATCTGAGCTTCCACTGCAGGGGGCACACAGGTTCAATACTGGGTCAGGAAACTAAGACCCCACAGGTTGTGTGGCCCAGCCAAGAAAAAATACATACATATAATATTTTTTTAAAATTATCTGAATTCCAAAACTATTTTCTTTTTTATATTTGCACCACAATGCTATTTTTTTAAAAAAATCAGATATTTCACCTCTTAGAATACTATATTAATACTATCTTTTTAACTTTAGAAGTTTACCAGATACTTAGAATGACTTAAGAAATAAGTAACAAGCAAATGTGAATATGGTTATGTGCTCCACAAAGACAGCAAAGGTACTTTCATCCTGGGCCGGAAGTCACGTCAAGTACAGGGCACTACGAAGTGGTACAAAGGCTGCGCCAGCAGCAAGAGGCCTTGCAGGGGGCAGAGTGAGTGGGAGCGTGGCCTCCTCAGAATGAGGTGGAATGGAATGCCAGCTCCACCGCTTACCGGAAGAATGACCTTGGGCAACTTGCCGAGCCTCTAAGACTCAATTCCCTCATCTAAAATGGAGATGATAATTCCTCCCTCCCAGGCTGTTTCAAAGTGGAAAGAGAGGGACCACAGGATTCAACTGCTTAAAAACTGAGGATGGGGAAGAACTTTACCTAGTTATCCTCATGACTTTTATTTTCATACCTTATTTTAAATAAAAGCTATAGTTAAGAAAAGTTGACAGTTTCTAACTCTTTCCATCTTTAGATGTCTTCTTCAATAAATACATACTCTAGTTTTTCTTCAAATTATGCTTCTTCTTCAACAAACTTCCTTATCCACAAATACTATACAATGTCCCGCAGTTAGTATAAATCTTCAAAATCAAATTATGAAAATTAAATTGAAACAAAAATAATCGATTAAAACAAATATTCTAAATAAATTTCATGTCAGGCCTTAAATCTTTAAATAAAAAAAGGTCTGGGAGACCTAATGCAATCAATCTTTCATCATTTTCCCACAGTACAATAATAAGTAGGCCTCTTTACTCTTTGGGAACTTTGAGATAAGATTCTAATAAATAAAACTCTCCTACTATGTAAAATATTAATTGAATAATTGTGCCAAGTTAAAATGCCTTTTAAACCTAAAAAGAAAAACACTTGCCACCACTCCTCTGAAAACACCAGTTGATATCACATTATAATACAGATG
The DNA here is from genome assembly GCF_014754425.2 of Oryx dammah. Lineage (NCBI taxonomy): Eukaryota > Metazoa > Chordata > Mammalia > Artiodactyla > Bovidae > Oryx > Oryx dammah. The sequence goes on from NW_024070186.1 coordinate 104,220,287, forward strand.
TGTTCTAGAAATGGGTGTAGCTTAGGTATTTAGGTATCAATTCATACTTTCCAATGATTTTTCATGATAATTTCAGAAATATGTCTCACAGGGGAAAAAATGGCCCCAATACATAATCCAAATCTCACTTAAGAATCGTAATATACACTTGAAAGTACATTCTTTGTCAGTGTGTGGTCCCTATGCATTCAATTTTCCATCTTTTTTACTAACTGTAAACTCTTACAAACTTTTTTACAAATTGTAAAAAGTTAAGTCAAAGGGACAGTGTTCCACATGATCTGAAAACACTTACTTAAATACACAAATAAATTTAAATATACCAGAAATTTAAGGTCCATTCCACTGATATTTTATAGCCCACAGGGCATTCAAAATCAAAACCACCATACTGTCTAGGGCACTGCCATTCCAGGTATTTACAATCACTTATCAGGTTGAAAGTAAGAAAACGAAACCTCAGTTTAAGTAAGATAACTTCTGCTTTTCACAGTGGGCAGTTTTCTAGAGGAATGACCAAAAGACAGGGTTTTTGCCTCAGGGGAGCCACTGCAAACTCTGGCTCAGGTTCAGCCACTTGACAACTTTGAACCTGTTTCCTCATCTGCAAAAATGGGAATAATGATACCCTACTTCACAGCCTAAAGAGCAAGCAAGATGTCTGTGAAATCACAGTGTAAACTCTTGATTGCAATAACAAGTTTGGCATTTTTACTACTGTGCCTTTAAGAGTGACAAACTTACAATGAAGAAAGATTTGACGACTTAATGACCAAAAGGATGAAAGCAAAGAAATTTTACTAGTTTAAGTCTTTATTTGGAGACTATGATACAGATGAAGGAGGGCTCTCAGAGGAAATTTTAAGATTTTTTTTTTTAATGTGGACCATTTTTTGAAGTTTTTATTGAATTTGTTACAACATCGCTTGTTTTTTTTAATGCTTTGGCTTACTGACCACAAAGCACCTGGGATCTTAGCTTCCCAACTAGGAATCGAACCCACAACCCCCGCATTGGAAGGTGAAATCTTAACCACTGGACCACCAGGGAAGTCCCTCAGAGAAAATTTTTATTCAGCTCTAGGAAGCCTGAGCAGACTAAACTGTTTTTGTAAGGGCAAAGGGGAACTTGCTGTGCTTACTACGAGACATCAGAAATGCAAATTAGAGCACAGTAATTTATTAATTGTGCAGATGTGAAACTGCTTTAAATAAACATGCCCTAAATGAGACTGAACTGCAGAGGGAGTTAAGGGGGTACCTGTCTTGACTGTGTGTCACAGCTGAAGAAGGATGCCTTCATCTGGCCAGCCTCTAAAGGAGAGAGCTAATGCCAGAGCTGTTTCTCAGGGGAAATCTGTTCTCCCCAACTCTAACAACGCTCAATAAAATGCATGACAGGTTTATTTTATGACCACAAAACTAGAATTTTTACTACCTTTTAAAGAGGAAGTCTATTGAATAAGAAAATTCCAAAACTAAGAGGGGAACTACAAACTACCTTGCTTTATTTATCTGTAAATACATTCAGTCCTAACTGAAATAGTACGCATGAGGGTGCTCCATGACATTTTGCCAGCGTTACTGATGAGGGAAGACAGTATAGGATGACAGCATGTAAGAAATAATTTTATCACAAACTCCATTTTCTTCATTGATAATGTGTCGATGGCAGTATGTTAATAACGACATTGTTAATAACAAACAGCTAAATATGATTTGGCAGTTGTGGTCACCAGAGCACCTCTGTGCAGGCAACACTGCGAAGGCTTAAAACCATGTCTGCAGATGAGGTAATCCCAGAACCGCTGGCTTTGCTTCAATCAGGGCAGGATTCATTTACAGGCCTCTGATCTTTCCACTGAGCCATTCCTGAACATGCAGAACCTCCTATATTCAGGACATAGTATAAAACAGAGCAATTCAACAAAAGTGAATCAGACACCTACTATACCGTTCTACGCAGTGGGCACAAAGGTAAGTAAAATCCAGATCTTATTGCTGACGAGGGTCACAGTTTTCAAGATGTGAGGTTACCGAAGCCATTCCTCTGTAATGTTCTTACTAACACTGTAACCCCTTCGCCACACTGGCTGTATTTTTTTACCTGCTGATCTCCATAGACTGTTCTGCTCTAGGGCACCTCCTGGAATTTACCTTGTCATGTCCTTCTACGGACTCCGGCAGATCCCTCATTATGGGCTACACACTGTCCACACCCTTAGCTCAGTGAACTAGTATTTTTTGAGTTCCTGCACTTTTATAGGTACAGGAGATATAGCAACAGACAACAACTGACTCTATTCTTACCAGATCCTTCATGATGAGCTAGACTGTCCTCCTCCCTACTAACTAGACTAATTCCACTGATTTGTTTCATAGTATCCATTGCACTCCTAACAAGTTCTAGGCGCTGATGATACAGTAAGAAGCAAAACATAGTTCTTGGGCTCATGGAACTTAGCAAAGTTTGGTGTGACACTGCTCAATTTTGACCGGTGGTGTCCAAAATCGGGTCCTTGAGACCCAAAACATGAATAAGACTTAGCCCACTGGAGTAGGTAAGAAGGAAATAGTATAATTTTTCTTTATATTCAAAAGAAAATATTTTTATATTAAATTTATTTTTTATTTCTAAGCATTTATAGTTTATCACATTATATATTAATAGCTCAATATATATATGTTATAAATAAACATATAGATACTGAGGATACATGCTCAAATTCATTTACTAAAGGGGATAGCACTTAAAAATTCCAGAGACCATTGAATGATGGCACCACTAGAAGGAACGGTCTGGCCAAGATGGGGTTAGCCTGGACTTCCCACTAGCCTGGAAAGCATTTTGGCAAGGATGCCTAAACATTAAACTAAATAACCAAAGTTCACATCCATCCCAATCTTCCTCCCTAACTGTCTCCTAACAACCATATATTCACCATCCCTGTGTCCCATGGATATCACAGCATTGTTATTTTCTATTCCACATCTGGTATATGTGTGTCGTTACTATACCAGAAACATCCTGAAGCCAGAGCCACTACCATTTTATTCTGCAAGCCCCAGAATTCCTAGTCTGGTTTTATATATAATGAATACTCAATAAATACATGCTGTATAAAATAAAGACAATCAATATATGGAACCCAGAATTACCAAACAGATATGATAGAGGCACCAAGCATTTGCTTTACCAAAGATTGCTCTTCTTTATAATGATCAGCACTGGATTCCTTTATGCAGCACCCCTCTGTGTACTTCACAGATCACTGATTACTACTAAGACCTGGGAATGGTAAAACTTCAAGTACCCACTGCTAACTAAAGATCAATTAGAAATACATATGAAATGCTCTGAAATTATAATTTGTCAATAAGGATATATAGTTTTGAAAAATTAAGAAACTCAACACTTTACAAGAAAACATCTTTAATGAAGAAAAGCGCCAATCACCCTAATTATTGAGATCTATATATCAGACTTTATGATGAGATAGCTGTAGCTGAAATATGTCAGGAATGATACATATGTTACCTAAAAAGAATTCAAGAAATAAAATCCACCACTGATTTATGATACAGTAAACTCGTCACTATGTGAGTGAGACCAGATCCTCAGATCTGTAACTCTATGTCCATTCCTCAAGACCCATTCTCAAGACCTACAAGCTACAGAAGACTTCTGTATGGATTTAAATTTATGCACAGGCTATAGGTAGAAAATTATTAAAACTTTTTAAAACCCTGGACCTTACAACAAACCTTACATGTTGTCTGGGACAACTAAAAAGGTATAGCACCAAATGAGATAAGAATGCATATCCACATACAAAACTTAAAAGAGAAATTCATTATTACCATGAGGACTGTTAAATGAGATCTGAGCAACTGTACTTCCATGATGCCAAAGAACCCCATGACAGAACGGAAAGAAGACTCACAAAACATTTTTCTGTGTTTCTCCATTCCTCTTTGCTTCTTTAATGTTAACATTAGGGTCATTATCAACCATGTGAGCTTACCAAGAAATATTTTCCCAGATCAGTTTCTTCCTTATGATTTCACTTATGAATGTATTTTTTATTAAAGCACTCAGGGTTGGCATCTGGAACATTGAGCACACAGTATTTTCGAAACAAAGTTTTAATCTAAACTGTGATGATGTCCAGAAATGAACAGTCAAAAGGGGGCCACAAATAAAACTGGGTAAAAATGAATACATCCTGAGGTGTAATAAATACAAAAGTTATGATTTTAAAATGTGACACTGAAGATCTGATCAAGTCAAAGGGAAATCCAAAGACCAGAACCCAGATTACTAAGCATAAAAGAGAAACTCATGGCTTACTAAGACCAGAGAGACACCACGGTTGTAACAAAGGTTGAAAACGTCCTGGAAAATCATGGATAGAAAAGTACATTTTTACCTGTTTAGAGTCTGGGCTTGAGATCTTATTAATAAATATACTTTAACTAGTATATTTATGTAAGTAAGAAGCAGTGTTAGCAATAGTAGTTTACAGTATTTTTACTGGAATGTGTTTGAACACACAGTTCAAACTTATTCTATTCACTATACTTTTAACATGATTTGGTATAAAGTGCATGGAGTCCTCAAACCGTTCCCTTTACTTCAAAAGTGTTGTCCTTTCAGACTGTGACATTAATAGTAATAAATTAAAAAGTAAAACTAAAGAAAGTCCAAAACACTTGTGTGAGTTGTAGTTGCTCAGTCGTGTCCGACTCTTTGCGACCCCATGGACTGTAGCCTGCCACACTCCTCTGTCCACAGAATTCTCCAGGTGAGAATACTGGAGTGGGTAGCCACTCCCTTCTCCAGGGAATCTTTCCCACCCAGGAATCGAACTCAGGTCTCCCGCACTGCAGGCAGATTCTTTACATCTGAGCCACCAGGGAAGCCCCAAAACACTTAACTGCAATGTAACTTAATATAGGTTGCAACTTCATCAAAAAAAGTCACTGGTTTTTTAAATAGACTAACAGCCAAAACAATGCACTAATAATTAAAGAAACGCCAGGCAAATTACGGTTAAAAGTCTAATTTTTAAAATCCACTCCAGTGCTTGGACCAAATGAGTTTATAACCCTGATGGCAGTTAGGACATATATAGTGGCACAAGAAGAAACCCTTTCCATATTTCAATGTCAGCTCCTATGTTGGAACTGGCCAATTTTCAAGTGGTTTTCACTTAGTACTATTTTATGCCATATCTATCAAAACAATTAGCACAGAATAACATATACATTCATATCTACTGGACTTTTCCAGTCAGTAGAAGATGCTTGCTTTGAGGATAAGGGCTGTTCCATATTCATCTTGTATCCTCAAAGTTTGAATCAGCATCAATACACTGTAGGCACCCAATACATGACCAGTGAATTAAATCAGTAAGCTTTTGCTACCTGAATCTCACCTACACTTGACCAAATTATATAACATGCAAAATGATCTTTGAACACAACTCAAGAAAACAAATCAAAAAAAGGTATCAGATGCTACAAAACTTATTCAGTTTACCAGCCTACCTGAATGAGAAATATGGAAGTACTTTACTGTAGGGTGGAGAAGGCAATGGCACCCCACTCCAGTACTCTTGCCTGGAAAATCCCATGGATGGAGGAGCCTGGTGGGCTGCAGTCCATGGGGTCGCCAAGAGTCGGATACGACTGAGCGACTTCACTTTCAATTTTCACTTTCATGCATTGGAGAAGGAAATGGCAACCCACTCCAGTGTTCTTGCCTGGAGAATCCCAGGGACAGGGGAGCCCGGTGGGCTGCCATCTATGGGGTCACACAGAGTCAGACACGAATGAAGCGACTTAACAGCAGTTACTGTAGGGGGGATGAAAGACAAGAAATGGAAGCCTGACATACCCTAAAGCATCATTGAGCAGAACCCAGCAAGAGCACTCTTCAAAAAAAAGAAAAAGAGCACTCTTCATAAGATTATCATCCACAGAAACTACTTTGCCAAAATAGAAAAATATCCTATTTCTATGTTTCAAGATTCAGGGAAAAAGAGAAGTCATTTAAAAAGAACAACAAACTTTTTATTTTCTATATCTGAATTCGGCTCTAACTTTGCTGAATTTGCAAAGATAAAAGAATTTAATTTCAGGTGAATACGGCTCTTAGTACCAAAAAAGCAACATGTTACTTTGTATTTTTTAAATCATCTGCTACATGTATATAAATGTGTAATTTATAAAATCTCTACTTATCACAGCAGAAATAAGTTTCTTACATAAATCAAAAGTACCCAGAAATCACTTTGAAAACTGGTTAACTTTTGACTGACCTTCTAATTCATGTTTGCTCATTAGAACAACACTCTGCAATGTGTCTATGAAATCTGCTTAATAATTTTTTCCATGAATACTGAATTTCTTTTCAAACCAAATTCCAGAAAACTATAACACTATGTTAAATTCCTTTTGTAAAATATATTCACTGATTAAGTATTTAAGAGTACCAGACTAAAAACATATAGACTATTCAGCAAGAAAAACAACTTCTTATGAAGAATGAATGATGACTGCTACTACTGCTGTACCAAAGGAATTAACAAATAGTGAGATCAGTAATTGTTGTTATTAGACATTTCTATCCTGGATACACCAAACAGAAAGAAAGTTCTCTAACTATCAATTTCTAAACTAAGTTTGAGGCCAGTTTTGTCTTTGTGACCTCACAGATGAAAACTGACAACCAGCCCCAGCTCAGAGACTTTCTCATCTACCTTTCCTAAGATTGACCGAGGAGAGTGTTCCAAGCCCCATCACTTCAAAAAGAAGATGATTTCTCTTTCAGGAGAAAGAAAAATTAGAGGTAATTCTTAGCTAGAAGTAGCCTCAAACCTTTCATTTGTAACCTTCTGGAATGTGGTCCTAAAAGCAGGTGTGCAGAGAACAAGCCCAGGAGACGGTGGCACTGCAGGCCGGCATTCTAAGCCTGGCACAGTCACTTGCTAGCTGTGTGACTTCCGACAAATGACTTAACCTGAGACTTGGTTTCCTCGTCATTAAAACAGGGTTCCCTCTCATCAGAAAGCTGTTATGAAAAATAAAGTAGTAAAAATAAAACTTATACTTCATAAGGAGGCTCTCAGTCCAAATATCTTTCTCCCAAAGGGTCCAGTTCAGTGGTAGAGTTCGACTGCAAATTATCTTCCTCCCTTCCTCCCAAAGTGAAATACTATTTGGGCTACCCTTCTAAAAACTGCATTTAATTTTCCCTTAAATATACGTGAAACCATGTAATCACGCTACCACTCTAAAAAACAAAAATGACTGGATAAGGAATTTACTTCATAAAAACAACAGGCACCTTTATTTCATGTAGCCATGCTAACGGCTCCTAATAACTGTTCCTAAAAGACTCTGTAAGGGACTGTGTAAGTCTCAAATTCATAATTGACAACTTCATTATATGTAGTGATGAATACTAAAAGGACTCAAAAGCTACAAATAAATCTTTAAAATCAAATAATGGTAAAAAAAAAAAAAGTTCAATCCCACATTCCCATCCTCAGACATTTCTAGGCAGTATCACAGATGCACATTAGTGAATATAATAATTGGCTGAGAGAAACAGGACAGAGATAAAGGGGGAGAGAAGGGAGGAGAGAAAAGGAAGAATGGAAGGGAGAGAGAGAAAAAAACAATACTTCAGTAACAAAATACAATCCAAGTTTGACAGCTGGATGTAGAGAATTATTTTCTCATTTTGTTCCATGCTCCACGACATTCTCTTTGCAGTCAATGAGAACCCTACATTTGAGTGAGTTTTGAGAGGCTCACCAAAAGCTGAAAAACAACTCAGCAATTTTTAATATTAAAAGATTCAGGACTGCTATTAAGATTCCCTCTGAATGACTCAATCTGTAGCTTTCCCACACCAAAGGATGTAGTCGAATCAACAAATAAGACGACTATCTTCAGCCATTAACAGTTTTAATCTACCGAATGAAGACTAAGTCTTAGCATAACAGTAGTTCTGACACAGCTACTACTTTATTCCTAGAGAGTCATATAGACTCTCACTTCATACTTTTCAATCTTTTGTGCTTTTTTATAGGAAATTAGAAGTACAGATAAAAGATCAACATTTCACAGTTAATTATTAAAAATAAAGATACCTAGGACCTCTATAAAATATAACCCAGGAACATTCTCACCTGAGAGGAGACCAAATTTGCAGAAAACACTTTCACTTTTACCTTTCTGACTGAAGGAAAGAAACATTCAAGTAGCAAAGTAATAAAGGAAATATAATTCCTTCATGAAACTTCTAAGAGTAAACCGTAATGAAAGTAACCTAAGTTTTGTTCACTGTTATAAGCAGTGTTTAACAAGGTACAAGTTTCTAAAGTTACAGCTGTTAAGTGTGTGTTTGTTTAATAAAATAAAAACTACAACAACCAAAAAAGAATCACAATGTCAAAATGGATGGATGAGGTTCAGCTAGGGTGCAAGTGCATGTGACTGTGTGTGTCTGTGTCTAAGCTTTCCTTACCCAGAAGCCTTCCGCTCTGCTCAACGCAGGAGGCACAAACGATATTAAGCACTACCATTTTGCTTCCTTGTCTTGATAACCTCTGATGCCTTCCACATGTATGTTTGAAGCCAAGGGTTTCAACAGACAGATAGTCTGAGTTAATATATGATGTTAACACGGCTTCCATGATCTATCCCCTTGCAATGAACTCAAAATGTTCAGATGATCAATGATCAAAATTAGCAAAAGGATTTTCATTGAGCTAAATGAGTAGGAATACCCTATATGTTCACTTTGTGAACTAAGGAAGTTAATACAATAAGATCACAATCCCTTATATGAAACCCTTAGGTCCAAGTACACATCAGATTTTTTATGGGCTTTAAAAAGATCAGATTGAGCATATTGCATATTTTATGTAACATTCGTAGCTTGATTTAGGTTGGTATCTCATAACCCACCATACTACTACTTACAGCAAAATATGTGAATATTTTCAGTGGGCTTTAAAAACTATTTTAAACAGGCCCATGACAATCTGGGTCAGGTTTTGACATCAAGTGAGTTTTGATGTCTAACTTTTGGAGAAACAAAAACATTACTTTTTCAGAGATATTTTTACATATAGGATTGCAAATATATATCCAATACCACTCCAGATCAAGATACAGTTTATTAATTTATTAGAGATGAAAAAGTATGGCAAATTAAAATTCAGCAAAGAAAGATGTTCCTGGCAAATACATTCTTAAAAGCCAGGGAACACCCAGGTGGTTCAGTTGTCAGGACTCTGCCTTCTCACTACCGAAGGCCCGAGTTCAATCACTGGTCAGGACACTAAGATCCCAGAAGCTGCAGGGTGCAGCCAAAAAATAAAAATAAAAACCTAGAAAGTTAGGAAATACGAAGGTATTTCATTTTAATTTATTCAAATAATGAACATTGAAACTACTTAAAAATAAATGTCTGTGTTAGAGGCAATGAGTATTCAAGTTTGAGAATCATAGTACTAGTAGTCTTTGGTACTTCCCTTGCATTTAACCACAGAGTGCATATTCCCAGGCTTTTGATTTTCATACTGTTCAAGATTTCAGGGATTTAGGGTATTTCCCATCCATTCTCTCTCTAGTTTGTCCCTCTTTTCGATTGAAGTGCCATCTTGTGTGATATAATTTGTTACGGACTTTGGATATAATGCTCCTCAATCTTCATGCCTTGACACAAACGTGTTGTAACTGGTTGTGAAGAGTGCCCCTAAGTAATTAGTTATGAAAAATCAATGTACCACAGTTTAAAGGATTTTACAAGTATATATATGGGTATATTCAAGATTCTCATCATAATAACATCACTCTTGCTTATTTTCTGACAGACTTTGTTGAAAGGGAAAAAGTGGCTTTATCACACTGTGAACTACCTATATAGTCAATTGCATAATTTATCTATGTCTATCATCAGAGAATCATAGAGTTCCATATGAAAACATCAGTTGCATGCGTCTAGGTAGAAAGTTTGAGAAACGATGCTCTAAGACATTCCAGGATGCATCAAAGTCACTTGAGAGAAAGTCCAATGCTGTCAACAAGCCATTTTGAATGGTGTCCTTTCCTGTGCTATATCTTTTTTTAAAGAGGTAGGAGAATCATTCCCCAAACTTGAAGGAGCACTGTACTTACATGTGTCATGCCTCATCTGTTTTTTTCTTTTTTTCCCTTCTGGTTATTCTTATTTCCTTCAGTAATAACTTGCTTGTCCAGCACCTCACATTCAGTTAAAAATTGAACCACTGCTTCATGATACTAGAGTTGAAATAAAAAACTGAAATGCACGGCCTTGAGAAACTTCAAACTTGGTGGGAGTTGGGGTGAGATGAGATATAACTATAAAACCATATCCTATTGAGTATTGTCTGTGGATAAGGGTCATTATAGACCTTATAGTCTTGTGTAATTCTCATTCTGCTGCATGGTAAATAAAAGATGCCCTTTTGCACATATGATAATGGAAGTTTATTCTGTGTCCATATAAGCCCAAAGTCCCTCAGCTTATAAACTAGAGAGCCATCAAGAGTGAAACCCAGGGCTCTTCAGCTGCAAAGCCTCTGCTTCCTATTCTATACCTGCTACAATGGAACATCTATGGAGGGGGATAAGGGTCCTCTGAGTATTGTAAACATGCTGACTGAAATACAGCCATACAATCTTGAAGCTCCGGAAGAGACCTCTGTAGTCAATAAACTCTAACTCCACATTCAAGTACGTAACGCCCATTCAATCTTTATCCATCAGTCCCTTAAATGAGAATTCCTCCAAGAGTATCAGGGGACCTCACAGCTGCTTCAGAATCACCAGCAGTATTAGTTAAAATGCAGATTCCAAGGCCCTACCCTAGATACACTGAATCAGAATATGAAGATGAGGCCTGGGGATTTCTATATTTTGCAAGCATACTGGTATTTTTTTAAGTCATAAAATAAATTTCATGAATGACACTGTATTTTTTTTAATAAAATAGTTTGGAACAGATTAGGTTTATAAAGGTTAGATAGGAATATTAAATTATCAGAGCACTGCTCTTAGTCCTGTTTCAGGAAACTTTTGTTCCAGGTTTTATATGTGTATTGGAATACAAAAAGTATTTCTTACCACAAATCTCAAAAACATTTGAGAAATTCAGTTGCTCTAAGCAACTTTTATCCTCATTCTTATTTGTTCTTTGAAATAAGTTATTGATCATTTATTTAATTATTCCCTTTACAAAATATCCAAACTTGTGTCTTTTTCAGGATCTCAGTTATTTCAATCCAGGAGTTTCTGTTTTATGCCCTGATCTTTTCACCCAAGGGCTATATTTAACTACTGGTTTAATTATTTAATCAATATTCTACAATACTTTTCACTTTTCTAAGATTTCCAAAAACCCAATTCATTCTTTATATTTTATACAACCTCCTCACTATCTGAAGTTATTTTATTCTGTCTAGATCCTTCAACTGATATATTTTTAACTTATTAAATTTATATTTTGGAAGGTGTGTCAGTGTTTCATGGTCTATATTTAATCCTTTAAATCTTTCATTCCCTTACTCTTTCATTCTCTGTTTATATATACTTTTTAGACAGAATTCTTTATTGGCTTGTCTTCTTTTGCATTTCTGTTGTGTAATTGGTACTTATTTCAATTCTCACCTTATCTTTTCCTTTGAAAGAAAAAAAAGAAAACAATCCCCATTAACACATGAGGATTTTCTGGATGTATCTTTACAGTTTTACAATGATGTCCTGGCATTTCAAGAAACTGTAATTGCCTTCTAAGGGATAATATGAACACATACGAATGTTGAATGAAGCTAAACGCAAAAGGTGCTCTCCTCAGGTAAGACTTAAAATATAGAAATCTCTACAGTTCGACACAGTGTGTTACAACTGCCCTTGAGGTAGCACAAGCTCACGGATGGAATTATAGTCACAGAATCTTCAAGATGGAAGAACGTCCATCAATATTTAGCCTTTAGTTTTCACTACCTTCAGAGCAGCGTTTCTCAAAGTATAGCCTGAAGACCGCTTGCATCCAATTTACTTGGGGCATGTAATAAAAATGAAGGGGTGAAATTACAACGTTTTTATAATTTGGGTCTGTTTTCATTTCATAGTGAGAGGAAGGAAGCTGATTAAAAATACAGGAGATACCAGTCAGACCTATTTTAAAAGGTGCCCTTGGTAAGGAAATGTTAAAAACAAGGTGGACCTCAAACTACAAGTTCAAGAAAAGTGTCTTCTTCTTAAGTTAAACACCTGTTTAAGCTTAAATTTTAAAATATATACCACACTGGTGGTGATGCGACATACCAAATTAACTGCCTATATTTAGTAATTCAGAACATTAAAAAATACAATTTTAAACATTTCTGCACTTTGCAACGGACTAGTAATTCCAGGGATTTCTTTAGTATAGCAAAAACAGCCATATCTATAGTGAGGCTATTTTCAAAACTTCTTTTTATAGGGTTGAACTGTGAAGTTTTTATCACTTCTATTGAAGACTTCTAATATTATAGTAACTGATATTCATGGTAAGATCCCAGTAAAAATATGGCCCTTGCTTTAACCACATTCTTAATGAAATGTAGGAAAGCATAAACCTTAAGTTATATTGACTGATGATTAGAAATTACATCTGTAATTTTACTGAAAATATGGCTTTATAAAAACTTTAGCTGATGAATTAAGACTTTCATGAGCTGTGCCACATTATTTTAAGGCCATCGGTCCTTCTTTAACTATACACAAAAAGGTTATCAATTACATAGTAACTTATAGCACAAGCAAGCCATAATTATATATTCATCCTCACTTTCACTCAGAGCTATGCTTTAAATTCAATGTCTAAACAAATCTGTTTCAATGGTGAAGTATTAAGAACAAATCTATAAGGTCAAAGGTCCTACATACTTTTCAAGTTGTACAGCAGAGCTAGATATACATTAAAAGCAGAGCTACTTCACAAACTCATAAACCTGGAACTTTTTTTTAATTTGGATATAAAAATCAAGATGGATATAAAAAAAGAAAGTGTCAAAATTGCAAAGTTCTGTTAGTATCTAAGACCCTAGAGGAAGATTCTTCCTAAAACTGCCATAATACATACAAAGATGTACCACTAAGAAATAACATAGATGAACCCTTCTTTCAATAAATGTGAAATGCAAATTAAGACTTCAGTTTCAGAATTTAATAGAGGTATGCAGAAAAATAAAATAGGAGGTTTGAAAACTCTTGGCCATATAGAAGCAAAACTCGTATCTAAAATCTTATCTTAAAAAATTAAGCCTTATAAACCAAGCCAAATAACTTGTATTTCATTGTCAGTGTGACTTTTTCAAATCACTACTTCAAGTTTTACACTATAAAAACTACTCTGACTTCAAAGACCAAGACTTTGCTTGAAAATATTGCTTTAATGAAGCAGTTATTTGATATCTCAAACAAATGCAAGAACTCATCAGATCGCTTTTATTCTGGAAATTATTGATTCCCATTTTAAATTCTGAATTGGTAAAACATATTTCCATGGGGAAAGAACTAACATTTAAAAGTTTGTGACAGTGAACAAAATAATGTGCCTCACATGTCTAAATGTGGTGTTCTTTAGTAATCAGGAATGCATTTTGAATACTCTTGCCATATGTTCAAAAATGAAAAACTTCTCTTGCAAACAAGCTTAAAAAAAAAAAATCAAAGAGGCTGAAATCCCATATTTCAGTGTGCACTAAATTCATCTTACAGACCCATCTCATTCTGACTGTTATGCATGTGACGTATTAGGAGGCTCTCCTAACTATCTGAAATAACAAGATATTTTACATTCCATTAAAGAAAGCTGGATACAGACTTCTGTTATATATCATCTAAAGTTCTCAGCAATGTCAAAGTATACTTTGCTACCATACAGAAAAACCACCAGAAAAGCTTGGTCTTCAAATTCAATTTCTCTCAAAACTAAGACAATCTTTTGGTGACACACAGTATCACAGCCAGTCGCGGAACAAAACAAAAGAAGGTCCCTTTTCTTTTTCTTTTATGGAAAACTGAATTCAAGTTTATTTTCATTCACAAAATACAGTCTGTCTTCATTATGATACTATTACAAAGCACCAAAACTGATTTACATAATTTGTATGACCAGTTTTCTTAAATTATCAGCAATTTAAGAATACCTGAGGTATTTCTTGCAGTGCAGAAGCAAAATTACACGTTGGTTTTCTGAAGTTTGGGCTTACCACGCTGCTTTCAAATGTTAAACCCTCAGTTTTCACTTAGAGGGCTACTTCTCAAAAACAAACTTTTTAGGCACTTACTGTCCCACGTTATTTCACCAACTTTTCCAATTAGGGGCACAGATCTGAAAAAAGTACTTAGCAACAGATTTCAAAGTTGCTATTTTTCACATACACAGACTGTCCAAATATACCCAATTTCTCCAAATTTAGGAGTTTTGAAGCAAATTCAATGCATTAGGACAGTTATTTGCTTCTGAATCAAGCTGATATGCTAAATGCTAGATTTACTACACTGCCCAGTTCTCCTTCCCTGCTACAAGGGTAACTGTCAGAAACAGCACAAGTTCCCAAGAAAAGAGTGCCCAGAAAAAAGTAAGCAAATGTCAGATACTCTAATTTAGAGAGGTCTTCTGGGCAATGCTTCCTTGGGTTTTTTAATAATTCCACTCACAAGTTACAATCTTTCTACAATACTATCTAGCATTAAATTCCCTAGGCCTTCAACTCTACGCAAAATTTCATTATGAAATAAAAAGAGAAAATAAGTATTTAAATGACACTTGTAGAAAAACATGAAACGGACATTTAAACTATGTTAAAATAATAATACCCATAGCCAAATTCTAAATACTAAAAATCTGCTATGGGAAACTCAATGAGACAAGATTTCTAGGGTGCTACGAGCCCAATAAGGCATCTTCTGACGTGTACAGTAAGGACCCTTAGGTCATTACTAATAACCAGCTAGCTTCCCTATATGAAGAGTTTGCATACTTACTCAGGAAGGCAAGTGGAAAGTACACAGAGAGGAAGATGAACTGTGGCAAAGCCTCTGTCATATGATAGTGACCTATAAAGTATCAAATAAAGGTACATCATCAGTATGATATAGCTTTACAGTTGAGGGTGAACTCCTGCAACATCTACGAAAGAAGGACCCCGAAACCCAGGAGGCCTGCTCCCCACCAACCCCTCCTTCTCGCCATCCCCACCCCTACGCGCTGTGGGGCAATTAAGGCAAAGAGCTCCCAGTTTTCTAAGGGAAGAGGCCGAGGGTAGCCCAGCTGGCATTCTAGGGTGTCTCCAGCACACTTTCTCCCTACTCCCGGTAATGTACAAAGCAGAAAGTTGATCTATTCTGCACACCCCAAACCCACACAGTGATCATTTATCAACTTGCACAAGTGATCGCCGTCCCCAGGAGAAATGCACCAGGAACCAAATCATGGCAATCGACAGGCAGTCCGAGTCTCCCCGTGCTCAGAAGCCGGCCGGAGGTGGCAAGGCGACGGCAGCGGGTCCAGGTAGCGCAGCCCTCAGCCCTGCAGACCTGGGCGGCCACATATGTCGCCCAAACGCTCGGCCCCGGTCACAATCCCGAGATTAGAGATCGGAACCGAGCGGGGAACACATTCGCCAGAGCCCCCGGTGTCTAGTGCAGGGCCACCAGGTCGGGGTGGGGGTAGATGGGAAACGGAGAGGGAGGAAGGGAGCGAGGGATCCCACCCCGGCTTTGTTGCTGGTCACCATCAAGTTTGCATCTTAGTACAAAATGTCGATCTTAAAGGCTGACAAGACAGAGGCAGAAGGAGAAAGAGAAAGGGAATAGAGTCCATCTTGCTTTGGGGAAGAGGGGGGAGAAAAAAAAATGAAGTGTAAATCCCACACTCCGGGCGTAAAAGTCTGCTAAACACCTTTCCATAACGGAGAAGCAACGAGTGGGGTGGCCCCGTCGCCGTGCCCGCTCGAACTGGCGGCGGTCTGGGCAGAAAACACCTCCCTCTCCTCGTCTTCCTCCTCCTTCCCCTCCTCCTCCTCCTCCCTCTCCTCCTCCTCCCGCGGGCCCCGGCGAAGATCCCGCCGCCACCGCTGCTGCCTCCGCTGCCCCCCGGGGAGGCACGGCCGCCCGGCCCGGCGCTGCCATTCCGGGCTTGGACCGCGCGGCGCGCGTGGGGCGGGAGCGGGGTGGCCGCGCGGGGACATCCGCACCGGGGACCCCCTGCGCCCCCTCGCCGCGGGCTGGCTACAAAAGTCATGCGAGCAGAGGTGGCGGCGGCGCGCAGAAGAGGGGGCGCGCGTGGGGGGGCCTCCCACGCCGCGAGTGGGCAACCCCAAGGGATGGCGAAGAACGCCCCTCCCCGCGCGGGGAAAGTACCCCAGTCCCCGGCAGCCCGGCGTCCGCGGCCGGGAGACTAGAACTGGACGTGTCATTAGCAGGACAGGCAATGGTTTCAAAGCCCCAGGCCAATGACCATTAGCAGAGGCAGAGCTCGCTCCGTCCCCATCCCCCACCACCTCCACCCACCTTCCCCTTCGTACCCCCCCCCCACCTCCACCCCACCTCACGAAACTTTTCAACGAGATCCACCTGGACTAATTTGTCCTCAGACAGTTAAAATACTGACTAGACCCTACACACCGGGAGAGAAGGAGAATGCACGTTTTATTTTCCTTTCTACAGAAAGGAAAGCAAAAAATAGCTTCTCTCTCCGTCTCTCCCTCTCCCCCCCCTCCTCTGTCGTACATGTTGTGTCTTAGCTTTTTGCATCGTTTCGTTTTACCTTCCTCATTTAGCTGAAATGATCGTGGATATTTCACACATAAACGTGTTCCAGATTCTTGGATTCAGGGTCCTTGTAAATTACAGGACTCTCGTTAAGTTTCATACAATACCAAAAAATAAAAAAATAATAATAATACATTTCTGAGGGTGAGCGAGCGAGACGAGGTGGAGGAGGAAAAGAAACCTCGAGTCTGATTTCGGTAATTTACTAGCGACCCGGATCGCAGCAAATAACAGTGTAACACGAGTGTGGCTTAAGGGGCTGGCGAGCTCTTTCTAGAGCCATCGACCCCATCCCCGGATAAAGGATCTGCAAGTTTTCTGTCATCGCGACCATGCAATGCCATAACTTACCTTCAGAAATAAGACTTTAAACAGCCAAGGCCTTCCTCCTCCCCTCCACCACCACCCCCAGTTTCGCTCCCCCCACCTTAAACTTATTGACACAACATAATCCCACATTCAAGCAAAATCCTGACACAGCCTCCCTCCTCCTCTTCCCCCTCCTCTCTTCCCTCGCGTTCTCTCGTTCTCTCTCTCTCTCCCGTTCTCTCCGGTTCTCTCTCTCTCTCTCTCTCTTGCCCTCCCTCCCCCCCGCCGGCTTTCCCTCCCTCTTCTCTCTCCCCTACTCCCTCACCCTCTTCCCCCTCTCCCCCTATTCTTCCTCCTAGCCACTCTGGCACTAAAACAGCACTTTCTCTACTCGCCGCGCATTTGGTTAGGGGTGGGGGGGTGAGAGGGCACCGATCTCCGGGGCCGGAACACCCAGATCCCAACTCTCCAGATGAACTGTTCCCGGTCACCGACGCACTCGAAACGTTCAATCAATCCACTGAGGGCTGGCTGCTCGTACCTTCCTCCCTTGCCCCGACTCCCCAGGCCCCACCTCCCCGGCAGCCGAGCCCAGGCTGGGCTCCACGTACTTTCGCCGAGATGAAGTTTGGGGCTCCCCGGGCGGCCACGAGCCGCCCGCCGGCGTGAGGGCTCTGTTGTTGTTTTCCTCGGGCTGCTCCTGCCCGCGCCCCGGCTCCCGTGCCCCTCTCGGGCGGCGCTGCCTGTGTGCCGAGAGGTGCTGGTTGCAAACGCAGCCTGGCACCGGCTGGCCTACTACTCCCCAGCCCGGCCCCCAGCCTCCCGCCCGCAGGGCACTGCCTCCGCGCCCCCCACCCGCCGCCGGCGCGGCCGCCGCGACCCTCGCCCCCGACCTCTCCCGACCCAAAGTTTTGGCGGAGGGGGAAAGTGCCCAGGGAGCGGGCCGGCTGGCGGCGGCTCCGGACGCGCGGGGTTCCCTCCGTCTTCCTCAAGTCCAGCCTACCGGCTGCCGCCGCCGCCGCCGCCGCTGCTCCTGCCGCGGAGTCCTTGGGGCTGCAGCCCGGCGGCTCGCAAGTGAGTAGGAAAACAGAAAGTGCGGGGAGAGCGCCCGAGAAGGGCTGGGGATGGGGGGCGCTTACCTCGCGGGCTCGCCGGGCGCGAGGGCGTGTGTGTAGCTCGCCCTCAGTGGCCAGTCAGGGGTTCTCTATGGGAAAGTGGAGAGGAGCTCGCGGAGCCGCTCTGCCTCCGCTTCACTGTACACTGCTCCACATACAGTACATGCAACCCGGAGAGACTGAAAACACTCATTTTATATAAGGCAGCCTGCCATTGGCCCGCTCCCTGACGGACAGGCCGCGCGACCAAACAGAAGGCCCGTTACACCCAAACACACGCACACATACACACATTTTACAGAGACACACAAAGATCATCACATTTTCTATTTTCTAATGTTCGGGACCTGTAGACAGTAGGAGAGGACAGGTAGAGAGGCCCAGCAGAGTGGGTTGAGAGGGAAAAACCCTGTCTGCACCAAGTTGCAAGGCTTGAAATTGGTGTCCTTTTGACTTGGGAGGGTTATAGTAATAAACTACAACTCCACTGGATATGGAAGTGAGGGTTTTTTTTTTTTTTTTTAATCGTTGCCTTGTGGTGCCCCATGGAAGAGGCGTGCATTGTGTTATGATTTTACAGCATGACCTGGCTAACAAGTGGCCAGGAAAACCTTTATCAGCTTGGATTTCTTTTGTCAATGGGTTAGCTATCACATAGGCCAAAATAGTCCAAGATAAGTTTATTAGGACGGTAATGGATTGAGGTTGTTAATGCTTCATTCATAGGTAAACTGAGAAAAATCAACACAACAATACACAGAAACAAAGACAATCCTTTTGCTGAAACAGCCACTCTACTTTTAGCTGGTCAGAAGAGTGCAGATCACCTGTGTGCACATACAAACTGCTGTAAAGTAGAGTAAGTCATGGAAGGTTGACTATTGACCCTTTTCCTTAAAAATAGACCTTTTGAGTCAATATAGGCAAGATTTATATTTTGCATATTATATATATGATATTTACACTACATATTTCACATCATATATGAGCATTTTGGGTGACTTTGGGAGATGGTGAACCCAAGGACTTTGCCTTCTGATATTTTTTTTTCCTATGATGTGTCTTTGACAGATATATATTTGACAGTCCTATATAAGCAAGTCAACAGGTTGCTGGGAAAACACCATAGCTGGAGACTGTGAGAAGTAAATTCTAGACCCAACTCTTAGACTCACTAAACAATCTTGAGCAATTAATTTAGCCCCTCTAATGCTCAGATTTAGTTTGGAATTTTGTTTTCATTTTTTTCTTTTTTAAGTTACAGTAAGAACCTTCTCCCTAAATGTTCCTTCACTAAATGTTTATTCAGCATTTACTGTGTACCAGGCATTATCATCTGCTCTAGATGTTTCCTTAAGGTTCTTTCTGATTTAACAGTCTGTGAATTATTCTTAAACACAAACATTTTGAAGATTAAATAAACACCACAATTTTATGGCCTAGATGTGTAGCTTTAAAACTTAAAGGAAAGCTGGATGAAAGAACTTATTTCAAATCCCTCTTTATTTCTTTATGTTATCTTGAGATTTTTCTCTCACATCCATAAAGTTATCGAATGAGTGTGTATATACGCGTGTATGGAAGAATGGGAACCAGAAACAGATACAGAGAAAATTTAAATTTGTAAAGTTTAGAAAACAAGCAGTGGTATTTGGAAATGTGATGTTTTGCTTATTTTTTAAAGGAAAATAATTTTTAAAAGGAGAAAGTATGTAAAATAGCAATTTAAACCAATGATGTTAAAGATTATATTAATGACGCTCTGCATTTACCTGATGGAAGGAACAAATTGTGCTTTATCCACACTGCACACTGCTTTGAGATTGGTGCTAAGTATAATCATCTCTATTTTTTCATAAGAGAAATGGGACTGTTGAAGATAGCACCAAATACCAGTGACAAAGGAACTTAAACCCAGGACTCTTAATACCCAACACAGATTTTTAATAACTTGATAGTCCTTCCTTCCAAATGACAAGCTTCAGGGACAAGAGGCAGATAGAAGTGATAGAGGAAATCCCAGGAAAACTTTCTCAGGATTTCACTGTCCTGTTTTTTTAAGAGAAAAAGAGAGAGAGAAAAAAAAAAAACACAAGTTGCTATATTTAATTGCTGAGTGAAGTGTTGTGAATTATTTGCTAGTATATTTAAGTTATGAAAAATATGAAAGAACAGCCTACTCCCCACCCCTCCCCTCAACCCCAAGTATAGGAAAACATTCTTCATTTCTTTATGGTTGCAAAGTTGTTTTTTTGTTTTTTTTGGTTGAAATATAATTAGCAGAATTATTTAGAGCTACATTTTCAAACTTTTAGCTCACATGTTATCAGTAAAATGAGTGAGTACCCTCAATATATGTATATTTCTGAATACATTTAAAAAATGTACCACTGCATGGATATATTATTTATTTTTATGAAGCATACATTCATAAAAACTAAATGAAAAAGCATGAGATAAAAATGAAAGTTAAGGGAATTCTCTGGCAGTCCCGTGTTTAGGACTCCATGCTTTTACTGCCCAGCCTGTTCAATCTCTGGTCGGGGAACTAAGATCCCGCAAGCCGCATGGCATGGTGAAAAATAAACAGAGTTTTAACATTTTCTCTCCACACTCCTATCATATAGTCTTAGCAACATGTATTCAAGTTTGGAGACCTCTGACAATACCAGGTGCTAACTGACCAGGACGGATGCTAAAGAAGTAGATAGAAATAACTGGTTGCAAGTCATTATTGGAAATGACTACTGGAAAACTAATGAGTCCACAGAACCTTTAGGTTCAGATATTGACACATCTTTTAACACATCTGATGTATTGGTGTTGTATTTAGGCATTATGTGGCAGTAAAAGTCATCATTCAGTATTCTCTTGCAGATCATTTATTAAGAAGGATTCATGTGTTAGGTAGGCCCCGAGCACACCAGAATTTTGGAAAAGGAAAATTGCCTGTTACTAGAAATGACAGAATAGAATTCCAGTCTTCTGTAAGATAGGTAAAGCCTTGCCAAGAAGGCTTAATCTAAATGTTATATAGTATTTTACCATTTACGAAATACTTTTTAGAATTTTAATTGTTTTATTTAAAAATAAATATCAAGAAATTTTAAATGTCAGTAGTGCCCCAAACTTTAAAATATGGAAAACCATAACTTTCAGGGACTTTATTTAATTTTTATAATGTAAAATTGCAAATATAAAAACAACTGTTGATTTCCTGAGTAAAATGGCATTAAAAAGGGTCTTCAAGAAGGGGTTTTTCCTTTCTAGCTTTCATATTTTGATGAGCAATCCCAGGTTGAGCTCGTGGTTAGTGTATTCATCCTTCTCATGGCCTTGACTATCCATTTTCTTAATTTTATTTAGTATGGATCCTTTGTTGTAAGCCACATAAAATAATTTGGGGAGAGTAAATTTAAATATGTGTATAAATGTACACATACAAGTGTTTATGTGACATGTGATACGTCTATAAACAACCTTTTCTTTCCTTACTTTACATTATTTCTTTATTCAATCCCTATTCAAAATCTTGGAAAAATTCCTTGGTCACTCCAAGACTCAGTTTCCTTGTTTGTAAATTAGGGATAATAAGAGTAACTGTAAGTGAAACAATCCATATAAAATGCTTAAACCTGGAAGATACAAAATATTTAATAACTATTGTTTTTCTGTGTCTTTCACACATATAAGCCAATTACAGCTGCTTTACAGGAACTTTTCTAAGACTTAACCCTGACGTCAAATGGAGTTTATAGAACCTATTACAACTTACTTGCCCAGGGTTTGCAATTTCCTTTTAGCCTTCGTTCTACTAATTCCAGCATCTCTGCACATAAAAGGGATGTCAGCCTGATACCAGGATAAAGCAAACATCCTATTGGGTAGCCATTATTAAGCACCTAAAAAGGCAAATTTGTGATAAATCACTCTTTGAAACAAGCCTTGTTTTGTACACTGAAACTCTAGCTAGTTGCAGAAGTGAGGGTCTGCCTTACATAACAATTTTTGACTTGTTCTTGACCTTGCTGAGCTTCACTTTTTTTTCCTCTTATAAGAGAAAAATAGAGAAAATCGCATATTTTTTCCCAAGGCCAATGCAAAGGGACTAAAAACTAGAACTCAGATAGTTGGGCCACTTCTCAGCACTGATGCAAATGCTCATAATCTTGAAGAGAACCAGCTTCTACTGTATCCCAGCAGAGTTGGAGATAGAAACAGAGAGGAAAACACCCTGCTTTCCTAGAGCAGTGCTAGCCAAAGTATCCTGAAATTCCCTCTCTCCTGTGAGCTTCTGTATCATTTCATCTATATTACTATTAAGGTGTTCAAACACCTTACCTTGTATTATGTTATTTGTATATCGATAGAGATCTTAGTTTGATGACAAACACCTTGAAGAAAATGATGATGTCTCTTTCATCATTTTGTTTTCCAGGTGGTTAGCACAATACCCTGTACATTGCCTAAAATGTAACATTAACTCAACAAAGATTTGTAAGACAAATGAACAAACAAATAAAGCAAAAACAAACCAATAAAAGGACTGTGAATTTTAAAAAGGATCAGAGAGAACAGGGATGAGACAAGTGCTAGAGAATGTTGGGTGTCCCAGGTATATGGTGACCAGAATGTATGTTATAGTCATCATGGTTATTCCTGCATAGTGTTTAAATTTTCTAAAGCACCTTTATATTTGAACTAGCTTGTCATACTCACTAAAATCCATGTGAGGTAGGTGAGACAAATAGAGGGAAGTTCTTTTAAAGATGAAAAAAATGAAGCAGGGAAAGGTTAAATGCTTCTCTCAATATTATATAGCTAGTAGTAGCACTGGGGTAGTACTAAGGTTCTAGACACCTAGTTCTGCAAGCTTTCTGCCCTAGGTAGGAGGGAGGGGAAAGGGGAGTCACCAAGGAGTCACTTAAGGACCATACCATAAAAATAGGTCTCTAAGTAGACAATGATTTTACACTAATGATTTTGATAATAAAGTCAGTAAGCACTATCATTAGCATTAGCCAGCCCTTCTAGCCACCATCTCATTAGAAGCTTCAGCAACATTCCAAACAGGGCAGGTATTCTATGATACATCCAACTCTTTGGAACTCCTTTCTTCCCAAGACAATCAATTTCATCTTCTGTTGGTTTTGAGCACTACAGAATTCTTGTGGGTCTTTAACATACCTTTTCTCCTCCTGTTATCCACTGTTCCTTTTTCAGTTCCCTTGTTACTACATAGAACAATCTAACCCCTTTTTCATGTACCATTTGAATTATGTGAAACAGCACTCATGACCGCTTCCTGCCTTGAGTTGTGCCTTTTCCATTCAGTCTCAGTTCTTTAAATCATTCTTCCTGTTCCTGATTCCTGGTCTTCTCAAACCCTGCCTATTGTCTTTGTCAGTTTACTCCTTCAAGTGAGCTATCCAGAGCAGGTGGGGGCTGAGGCAGCTTGCAGTACAGCATGACCATGGCTCCCTTCTCTTTGAAACAAAATTTCTATTACTGCAGCCTAACAGGGAACTCTCTTCTTTGGCAGTCACATCTCTCTGACCATTATTGTGCTTCTTCTAAAAAAACAAACTTTTGTTGAAATGTGGGCTGATAGCCATGTCTCCTCCATTCTATTATATAATTTATTTGGGGGAAACTGAGGCATAAGCCTTTATAACCCCATTGTTGTACAGTGGTTAAGATTCAAGGCTTTGAAGTTGAAACAACATGAGTTCAGGGCTTGGCTCCAGCAGTTACTAATTCACGTGGACAAATTTTATAACCTGTCTTCAGTTCTTCATGTGTAAAGGGAAAGGTAATATGTTACTCATAAAGTTATTGAAAGGATTTGATAAAAATAATGTATGTAAAATACTTAAAACAACGTTTTCATATAACTATTCAATAAATGCTAAAGTTTTCTTTTTTTCTCTAGCTGATGACATTCAGCCCAGAATTCCATTTTGCCAATATCTTTTTGTATGCTGATTGTTTTATTCAACATATTTGCTACTGTCTCACCATCCTTGGTTCTTTCACAAATTTCATGCCTTCTTTACATTTTTCAAGTCGTTTTTAAAAGTATTTTCCAAGGCAGATACCAGATCACCTACCTTCAATAGGTAAAGGAAAGTGAAGTCGCTCAGTTGTGTCCGACTCTTTGCGACCCCACGGACTGCAGCCCACCAGGCCCCTCCATCCATGGGATATTTCAGGCACCTAATTTCACCTAAATTTAAAAAATTTAAACCTGTGAATTCTCTGGTGGTCTAGTGGTTAGGATTTGGCACTTTCACTGCCATGGCCTGGGTTCAGTCCCTGGCTGGGGAACTGAGATCCTTCTCAGCCTCTTCAAAAAATTTAAACCTAAA
Organism: Oryx dammah; assembly: GCF_014754425.2. Classification (NCBI taxonomy): domain Eukaryota; kingdom Metazoa; phylum Chordata; class Mammalia; order Artiodactyla; family Bovidae; genus Oryx; species Oryx dammah. Next base: position 104,244,944 of record NW_024070186.1, read on the forward strand.
GAAATTTATAAAGAATAATATAAAATAGCAATCATGTAGGAGCTTTATTACAACTTAACATATTATTATATTGCCTCAGATTTCTTTTTAAACAATAAAACATTGAAGCCCCCTTCCCTGGTCCAGTGACTCTCCAGTTCTCCCCAGAGGTAACCATTATTTTGTAATTTCACTCTCATCCTATCCATATTTTTTGCATCCCACTCATGAAAATATCTAATGTGGCTTTGTCAAAAGGCTTTATAAAATTTTTATTCACTGATGTTATCAGAGAGTTCTTTGATGGGTAGAATATACTGTGGTGGTGGTGGTTTAGTTGCTAAATCATGTCCAATTCTTTCGACCCCAAGGACAGAGGAGACTGGCAGGCTATAGTCCATGGGATTCTCCAAGCAAGAATACTGGAGTGGATTGCCATTTCCTAATTCTGGTTAATCAAAACAAAAAGAGAAAATTATGGAATGATATGAGAAGGCTGTTAGAAATAATGTATGTAAAATACTTAAAACAGTGCTTTAATATAACTATTCAATAAATGGTAAAGTTTTCTTTTTAACTGTACTGTAAAAGTAAAAAAAAAAAAAAAAAGCTGCAGAACCAGATCTCAGAAGCCAGGGGCACTGTCAACTCCAGGGACTGAGATCACTTTTGGTGACAATATTGTCATTATGATAAATTTGCTCAAACTTTTTTCCATCCTCTTTTCTTTATTCCATGAAAGAGAGTGAAATAGAAGGATCCACTTGTCTATACCCAAATTTTATGCTTTGTTCAGAGTAGAAGTGGATGCTTTGCTTAACCTTCTCATCAAGATTGCATGGTTCCTTGGAGGAGGGGGCAGTGGTGGAGGCAGCAGGGGGCTGAGTTAGAACAGAATTATTTAGATGGATGCAGTGTGTTAATGGCATCACCTACTCAATGGACATGAATTTGAGCAAACTCTGGGAGATAATGAAGGACAGGGAAGCCTGGCCTAGCGTGCTGCAGTCCATGTGGTTGCAAAGAGTCAGACAAGACTGAGTGACTGAACAACAACAAATGTGTTGGTAACATTCTGCTTCTTGGTGGACTCAGGGGTGCTCATTTTATAACTTACATAGATGTTACGTTATTCTTTATTTTGTATCAAATATATTTTCAAAAGAAAACTTTAAAAACAATGATAGAAAAAAGAAGATTCATACAAAAAAGGCTATTAGCCTTCTCCAAAGTAAAACTGGAGTACTACTGAGAAAAGAAGGCAAATATATACTAGTCAGATGAAAATAAGAGATTTATAACATCTCCAACGGCCACAGTGCAACTGAGCTATCAGTTTATTAACCTTGTTACAAAAGAAAAATAGGCTTAGGCTAGTCTTAAGCACTCCATGCTGGCTTCTAGCGATTACTTGGTCCTTTTTTTTTTTTTTTTTTTTTTTGAGTATACACAGATCTTTCCTTCTTTTTGCCTATCTTAGATTTCATTTTTGTTCCAAGGACCATAAAGCCACTGAAATAAGCTTTAAAAAAAGGGAACTTAGTTGTGCAAATATTGGGGTCTGTCACAGAACTCAAGGGCAGTAAGTATAATCAGGGGTGGAAACAAAAGCACGTGGCCTCCATTGCTGTCCATACCAGGAGAGGAGCGAGGACCTGCCTAGAATGGAGGGCTGTTCTTTCAGTGTTTGTAGGCAGAAATCATTCTCTAAAGGGAGGACAGGGATGGGGGGATATAAGGGGCATTCTACTACATAGCACTTTCTAGAATATTATCTAGGCTCAATGTCTCATTTACTACCCTGTAATTTGCAGAATCCACCTATTTCCCACTAATCCCAAGAAATTTAACTATAGAGCGTTTATGGCCTGATTTTATACCCACATATATTTAGAAATAAAGTATTTCTTTCAATGTTGTTTATTTATTTGTTTTATCCCTTGACTCATTCCAGAAAGATTTATGTTAGTCCTACAACAGTGCAAACTTAGTTGCACATTTTCTCAAGACTCTCAGATGTTATTCAATAGAGCTTGGAAATCTGAACACATTTAGAGCACATAGGTGATCTCTTAAATTTTGTTAAACTTATTTTTTACTTCCTAGATTCTACAGCAATCTACTCAAGCTAGCTAAAGAAAGTGTTAGTTGCTCAGTCATGTCCAACGCTTTGCAATCCCATGAACTGTACCTCACCAGGCTCCTCTATCCATGGAATTCTCCAGGCAAGAATACTGGAGTGGGTCACCACTCCCTTCTCCAGGGGATCTTCCTGATCCAGGGATCAAACCCAGGTCTCCTGCACTGGAGGCAGATGCTTTACCATCTGAGCCACCAGGGAAGCCCAGCTAAAGAAAGGGAAGATTTATTAGAATCACTACACACTAAAGTTATGGCAAAGAACAACCAACAGAACAGAACAACAACCCTAAACCCCAAACGAAGTGAGATTATCACGGCTCAGAGATAGGCAATAGGCCAAGGACATTTTCTGAAATTACAGTTACAATGTGGGAAGTACAGCTTGTGAGAAAGGTTGCTTTTCCTTGAAGTGGGATGGGACAGACAAGAGAGGCACACAGTTGAGGAGCTAACTAAAACAATGATGTTTTGAAGTAATGGAGATAAAACCTAAGGAGGAGGGGGAGCTTGTGTTCAATGATGGCTTTTATGTGAATTTATTTTTGGTCTCACCCTCACCATATGGAGTTATTGACAAAAAAAAAAAAAAATCTATTGAGGATGGCTGACCAGAAAGAATGGTTTTAAAAGAACAATGTGACAATGCTCAGAAAAGTACATTAAATATGTTACCTGGAATCCAGCTGAAGTCTTTACAGTGGAGGAGTCAACTCTAGGTCTTAGGAGGATTTAGCTATTTGGAAAGGGATGTTTTCCTTTTCCATCATTTGACACTTTCTCTTACAATACCATCTTCTTCATTCAAAAACAAAACTTTCTAATCTGTTGGATTGCTAAAGTGCTCTTTCCAAATATCAGATTGACTGTTACAAGTCTGTTAAAGTACTGACCTTTGGCCAATGCTACTTGAGAGAAGGAGAAATGAAATGAGTAACTTTGCTTGTCACAGTGTAGAAGGAGAGTCATAGTTAAGGAAAGAAAGATGGAAGGAAATAGGAAGGGAAGGAAGAAAAGTATATTCTAAGAGAAGTTATGCTGGTGTGACTTCACAAGTCACCCAGCCTTGGCTCTGACTTTGCATTTAGATGTGATCTGAGTAGGAGTTGGAGATAGGGAAGAAATAAACATAAAAGAAACCTTTCCTTAAGTAGATTTCAGCAACATCTGGGTCCCCAACATCAGACTGAGGGATAAGAGTCTCTCTGCCGTCTCAGTCCTCAGCTGCTCCAGAGGTAACAAAGTCAGTGGCTGTAGCAAGACAAGGCCTCCTTTGCTGTATGCCTTTGATGATCTGTGTCTTCCTACTATACCACAGTTGCTCAGTAGTATCCTGTTTCTCCTCCGCAGTCTTACTTGTTCTGTTCACAAGAGGAAAGCAGGCAGCAGAAAGTGCTCACTTTTTCATCCCCTCATCGCTCTGTCCAGTCTTCCCTTCCCAATTTAAAGGCTGTATCTGCCTTCACCAACTGGAGTTGTCTCTAGCACTCCAAAAGAGGAAAAGCCAGCAATTTAACAGGTGTCACAAAGTGATGAGTAAAGAGGAGCTGGTCCAGATTCTTGGTGGTCATCTGAAAGACCAGTGGCTTTTCAATCCTAAGTGAAGTAAAGAAGAATGAGGCATCCATTGAAGTTCACACTATTCTCCTAGTGAGGTTGGAAGAAAGAACCAAGCTCTAGGAGCCACTAAGTATCATGGGTCACGCATTCATTAATTCATTCAACAGCGTTTATTAGGTGCTTTCTCTGTGCCAGGTATTGTGGTTATTGTAAGAGATACCCAATAGATGTGGTCCATGCTAATGGGGGCTTCCCATTAAAATGCGCTAAAGGTGGCACAGTGGTGAAGATTCTGCCTGGCAAAGCGGGAGACACGAGACATGGGTTTGATCCCTGGGTTGGGAAGATCCCCTGGAGTAGACAATGGCAACCTGCTCTGTATTCTTGCCTGGAAAATTCCATGGACTGAGGAACCCATCAGGTTTTAAAGAGTTGGGCACAACTGAGAAACTGAGCCAACACACACACACCAGTGGAGCTTATGGTCCAGCAGCAGAGATGGATGTGATACACAACATTAAACAAAATGTTCCTTGGAATTAGGGATGGAGGCAGAGCAAGCCAGTTTCCAGTGATGGAGGAATCTAAAAGTAGAGGAGCAATGCAGGCTCTGAGGGTACTGAAGGTTTAACTGTTTTAAAGGGTAAAGAGGCTTTCCTTAGCTAAGGAAAAAGGCTGGATTATGGGATCTTTAGATTCTTAGATTGGCTTTGTGTTCTATGTAGAAAAGAATACCACTTTGGGACATGTCCTTTTATGATTTGGGGGGTCACTATGATTCTTTTAAAACTCTAGAGTTGTGTGTAGTAGTGAGTGGTAGGGAGAGATTATTTTGTTTGTTTCAGAAATTTCAGTAAGGCTAAATGTACTACTAGTATTCAGAAAAAAAGAAGTTTAAGTATTTGTGGTTATAAGAAGATATATTTCAGAAAATATGACACAATGGAGGTTTCAGGTGGTAGCTATACTCTACAAAAAAGTTTACGTGCTGGCAATAAGAATGACCATTTCCATAATTAAAGCATGTCTGGTAAGAATGGCAATCACTGGATATTGATGGAGATTTTAGTTTGTGTCTATATTTTGGAGAGGCATAATTAAAGCTTGATTTTGTGTCATTTCTTATGAAATAGACCTGTTACTCTACAGGGGTGGTGTATCTTTGGTAAGCTATGCAATTTGTATTGATATTTGCTTTATCTCTGTATGTTCATGGACAAAGATTTCCAGTGGAGACAGAGTTGCTTAGAGCTTAGAACTGCTGCTTCTGGAGACAGAAAGATCTGAATTCAAACATTGGTTCTGCTATTTACTAGTTACATGACTATGGATATACTTTAAAAATTTTTTTTCTTTTTTGAGGAAACTTTGGTTTGTAACATTACATAAATTTTATGTGTACAACATTATATTTATACTTCTGTATATTTATACAGAAGTATATTTATACTACAGCACACTCACCACCAAAAATTTTGTTTCCATCCATTGGGCAAACTTTTTAAACCTACTAAGCCTTAGTCCTCCATTTCATAAACTGTAAGATGAGGTTTATAATGGTTCCTACCTGTTAGGCTTATTGTGAGAATGAAACAAGATGTTGCATATTAAAACAGTCTCTGACAATAAATAGTGGCTCTTATTTTAAGTGTAGCTTGTCATATAATGTTTTGTGTCCAGTGATATAGAGCCCTGGAAGATAAATAGAAGTTTTATATTCTGAGGATGATAGTTAAAATGCTTGAGATATTTGAGAGGACCATTCTTGGAAGATTGCTAAAATTTAATACAGTAGCACAGTAATTACAATGGATAGAATGGACTAAATATTTCCCTCTGTTTTCTTTACAAAAGCTAGTGATATTCACGGTGATTTAGATGACCTTGGAGAATTTCAAAGTATTTATGCTCTTCTGACTTGACTCATTTAGCTTTCTTAATATGTCTATAGTAGAACAAGAACTCATTTTTAGCTCCAAGTCATCCTTGCATCCTTAGGAAAAGGCAATGGTGACCCACTCCGGTACTCTTGCCCGGAAAATCCCATAGACAGAGGAGCCTGGTAGGCTGCAGTCCATGGGGTTGTGAAGAGTTGGACACACTGAGCAACTTCACTTTCACTTTTCACTTTCATGCACTGGAGAAGGAAATGGCAACCCACTCCAGTGTTCTTGCCTGGAGAATCCCAGGGACGGGGGAGCCTGGTGGGCTGCTGTCTATGGGGTCGCACAGAGTAGGACACAACTGAAGAGACTGCAGCAGCAGCAGCAGCACCCTTGCATCCTTAGCACTCTGCAGTCTTGATGGCATCTTTCAAAGTGTGGTTCATCAGAATCACCCAAGTGACTTGTTACAAATTCAGATTCCTGGCCCTGACATGTGAGGAAGTCTCCTCCAAATTTTAAATAAATATCCCAACCCAGCTTATTTTTATCAGCATCTAAGCTGAAGAATGACATGACCACATAAATGATGGTGCTTCACAAATCAGCTCTACTCCACAGACTCCATCAGGATGTGCCTATTATTTAAATAGTACCTTGTATGAAACATTTATGGGGGACACCCTAAAACTCTCACAGGACACAAAACTATTTGTTCTTTATGCCTTAACAACCTTTCCAAATCACTTGATTAAAAATGATTTACTGTCTCTTCTAGTCTTCAGAAACAGCTGTCTTCCTCTGCTTGCTGTGGTTACAGCTAAACTTTTATTTTATCCCTGTTGCTGAAGAGAAGAGCTGAGGATGGAGCAAATATGAATAAGCATGTGATTAGGATCCATAGAGATCTCCTGGTTTGTGCAAACCTCTTCATGGTCAAACTGGTTAAAGCTGACCTTTCTCTCCCCCACTTTCCTCTGTCCTTAAAGTCTCAGGTATCCCTGGCATATATCCCCATGACATCCCTAACCTATATAGCCCTAACACTTCCATTTTGGTCACTACTCCAGACCCATGTTGATCCCATCAGACAGATACCTGTGATTACTGTCTCATTCTGCTTCTAGGAATTTGTTAGCCATGAAGTCAGTAAAATTTACATTTCTATGTTCCAGTTTGTAAACCAAAAAATTATATATGTACAAAGGTGTCAACTCAAGTTCTGGGGTAAAAAATAGGAAAGGAAAGATGCCTGTGAAGTCGAGGAGGAAATCTCTACCTTTGTATTGCCTAAGTGATTGCAGGTAAAGAGGCAGATAAGCCCCAGAGGTGGGTCTGATGCTGGCTGCCCCAATATATTGAACCTGTGAATAGTTAACTCACTAAGCCATTGTCTACTGCTCAGGCAAGACGACAAGATTTGATATTTGAGTTCCCTGGTTTAGGGGATTAATTCATGGATGAAGCAATTCCAGTTTACTTTTGGAGGGAGGGGCATGCCATCAACATGTGGAATCTTAGCTCCCTGACCAGGGACTGAACCCACGCCTCCTGCATTGGCAGTGTAGTCTTAACCACTGGACTGCCAGGAGATGCTTCTGGCTTTACTGGAAATGTGTGTGTGTGTGTTCAGTGTGTGCAGTCGCTCAGTCTTGTCTGACTCTTTGCAACCCTCTGGACTGTAGCCCACTAGGCTCCTCTGTCCATGGGGTTTTCCAGGCAAGAATCCTGGAGTGGGTTGCCATTTCCTTCTGCAGGGGATCTTCCCCAGCCCAGGGATCAAAACTGCGTCTCCTGCATCCTCCTTGAATTGCAAGTGGATTCTTTACCACTGTGCCATGGGGGAAGTCCTTACCGGAAATAGACATCCTCTGTGTGGTAAATTTGAAAAGCAAAACCTCTTCAGCATGACTCTGCTAGTATCTTACACCAGAAACCTGTCTATTTAGCCACTTTAATAAAATCAGGTGCATATGCTGAGCTGGCTGCACCAGCACTGTGGTTCACAGGGGTGGCATTACAGAGTCTGTTACAAAGCAATGGTGAGACACATGGACTTTGCAGTCAGTGTGAGCACTGAGTCCTGGCTCTACCCTTCACCAGCTGAATGAACCTGAACAAGTTATCTAGCCTCATTCATCAACTGGAAGGATGAGGATAATAGTAGCTGTGATAATAAGGTTATGGGCATATCTTATTGTCCCTTGCATGTCGTAACATTCCATGAGTGCTTTTCCTTTGCCCTCTTATGATTCTGCTGTCCCCATCATTTCTTTACATCCTGTCCAAATCTTTTTCAAGTGTAGCCATGTGATATATCAAGATGTGCCTTGATTCCCTAGTCTTCACTTTCTCAGTTTTGTTTATTAATTCTGCAAATATTTCCTGAGTGCCTGTTATGTGCAAGGCACTATTTGAGGTAAACAATCAGAGAACTAAACAGAAATCCTTTCCATCAGGGAGCTTACATTCTAGTTGAGGGGACAAATGTAATAGCCAATAAACCTAGTAAATGAGTTAATCATGTTGTATGCCAGGTGGGGTGAGTGTTATGGAAAAAGAACCAAGGAATGGAGATTGGAGATAGAGATAGAGTTGTTCCAGTTTTAAATAAGATGATCAAGATAGGTCTGAGTTGTTCAAACACAGAGCTGGTGGGAACTCCCTGCTTTTGTGAAGTTGCGCAGAGCTCACTATATTTGGGCAGTTTTAGGCAAAAATGAGAGGCTGGAGTGCCTAAAAGAAGTAGGATTTTATTCCTTAATTTCTCAAATACAACAGGAGAGCAGTAGAAAGCAGCTTAGTGGTGCTTAAACATTAGGTGGCAAGAACAGTTTTTCTGCTTATCTCTCTTGGACTCAGTCTCTAAGGTCATAGAATCTTTATCCCTCACAATCCTCAGTTTATGGTCTTGGGTGATGGTTAGTATCATCAATAAAAAATAAGAAATTGGTTTCTTATACTATACCTCTGTGTTTTATATAACAGAAATCCTTTGCAACTCAGGGAAACACACGATTTAGTTGTAAACCCATGATTAGACCTAACCTTAGAAAATTTTTAAGAAAATTCTGAAAGAGATGGGAATACCAGACCACCTGACCTGCCTCTTGAGAAACCTATATGCTGGTCAGGAAGCAACAGTTAGAACTGGACATGGAACAACAGACTTGTTCCAAATAGGAAAAGGAGTACGTGAAGGCTGTATATTGTCACCCTGCTTATTTAACTTATATGCAGAGTACATCATGAGAAACGCTGGGCTGGAGGAAGCACAAGCTGGAATCAAGATTGCCAGGAGAAATATCAATCACCTCAGATATGCAGATGATATCACCCTTATGGCAGAAAGTGAAGAGGAACTAAAAAGCCTCTTGATGAAAGTAAAAGAGGAAAGTGGAAAAGTGGGCTTAAAGCTCAACAGTCAGAAAACAAAGATCATGGCATCTGGTCCCATCACTTCATGGGAAATAGATGGGGAAACAGTGGAAACAGTGGCTGACTTTATTTTTTTGGGCTCCAAAATCACTGCAGATTGTGACTGCAGCCATCAAATTAAAAGACGCTTACTCCTTGGAAGAAAAGTTATGACCAACCTAGATAGCATATTCAAAAGCAGAGACATTACTTTGCCAACAAAGGTCTGTCTAGTCAAGGCTATGGTTTTTCCAGTGGTCATGTATGGATGTGAGAATTGGACTGTAAGCTGAGTGCTGAAGAATTAATGCTTTTGAACTGTGGTGTTGGAGAAGACTCTTGAGAGTCCCTTGGACTGTAAGGAGATCCAACCATTCTGAAGGAGATCAGCCCTGGGATTTCTTGGGAAGGAATGATGCTAAAGCTGAAACTCCAGTACTTTGGCCACCTCATGTGAAGAGTTGACTCATTGGAGAAGACTCTGATGCTGGGAGGGATTGGGGGCAGGAGGAGAAGGGGACAACAGAGGACAAGATGGCTGGATGGCATCACTGACTTGATGGACATGAGTCTGAGTGAACTCCGGGAGTTGGTGATGGACAGGGAGCCTGGCATGCTGCAATTCATGAGGTCGCAAAGAGTCAGACACGACAGCGACTGAACTGAACTAGAAAATTTTTATTAAAAGAAAGGAGCATAATTTATTTTTAAAGCCTGATAAAGTAAAAAAGAGCACTGTGGTGTCCTGCCACTAACTACCCTTTAACAGTCTATGTCCAAGACGTTCTTACCTGTGAACTGGGAGTTGAGGGAGGTGTCCCTTCCACCTCTCTAATTCGAGTCTTTCAAAAACTCCAGGAAAAAATTTCTCCTAGTAACTAAAACAGGTATAATGCTTATGACATCTGCTTTATTGAAAACTGCAATTAAGATGATTTGTCCATTTTTGGATGGGAACAAAAGTGGGGTGGTAATCTTCTACATATTATTTTTGCCTCCTTCCCTTTCATGCAATAAATGAAGGGGAGAATATTCTTACCTGCTCACTGACAGTTTTGCCAAACACATAGAACTTCAAGGCCTTACTATTAGATGTTATCTGTCAAACACTTAAATTAAACCAGTACTTAGAAACTTCAAGAGACGTACAAGTGACAAGCCCCGTCCTCAAGGTCTCAAAACATTTTTACTTCAGTTCAGTCACTCAGTCGTGTCCAACTCTTTGTGACCCCATGAACTGCAGCACGCCAGGCCTCCCTGTCCATCACCAACTGCCAGAGTCTAGGTTGGTCATAACTTTCCTTCCAAGGAGTAAGCATCTTTTAATTTCATGGCTGCAATCACCATCTGCAGTGATTTTGGAGCCCAAAAAAATAAAGTCAGCCACTGTTTCCACTGTTTCCCCATCTATTTCCCACGAAGTGATGGGACCAGATGCCATGATCTTAGTTTTCTGAATGTTGAGTTTTAAGACAACTTTTTCACTCTCTTTCACTTTCATCAAGAGGCTCTTTAGTTCTTCTTCACTTTCTGCCATAAGGGTGGTGTCATCTGCATATCTGAGGTCATTGATATTTCTCCCAGCAATCTTGATTCCAGCTTGTGCTTCGTCCAGCCCAGCATTTCTCATGATGTACTCTGCATATAAGTTAAATAAGTAGGGGGACAATATACAGCCTTGACCTATGCCTTTTCCTATTTGGAACAAGTCTGTTGTTCCATGTCCAGTTCTATTATAACATCAGAATTAATTATATTAGTAATATGTTATTACATAATATCTTCATTTTACATGAGAAGAAATTGAAAGACATACAAAGATTTACCAATAAACAAAAATAATAATAATAAAGTCACTCCAAACTATAAACCAAGACTTTTCCTTAATCTCCTGAACCTGTGACTTGCAAACCACTGCCTGCAGGCGAAATATGCTTACTCTTATTGCTCACTCCCACCCCGACCTATTTTTATATAGTTTTTACATTTTTGTAATGCTTGAAAAAAAAATCCCCAAAGAATGTTTTTTGACATGAAAATTATAAGAAATTCACATTTTAGTGTTCATAGATAAAGATTTATAGGACCACACACAACCATTCCCACTACTTATAAATGACCTGTTTTATGTGAGTATCTGTGTGTGCTGGAGAAGGTCACAGAAATGGCGTGACCGCGGATTGACCTGCACAAGGGTCCGGCACATTTGAAGGTGCCACACACGCTCCCCTGTCTTGGAATGCCCTTCCGCCCACCATTCCCTCAGTGAGAGCTGTTCTAAGGTCGAAGCCTTGCAAGACTAAGATGTTGAGACCATATGGACTGAATATATGACTGACTGAACCCAGGTAAGGTCTCTGTATAAACTTTCAAGATTCTGGTGGCGGGTGTGGAGACCTACGGCCACCACCTCACCTCACCTCACGTGACTTTCCTCACCTCACCTCACGTGACTCACCTCACCTCATGGGATTTTCCTCACCACACCTCACCGTGGCTTATTAAATCTGTCATCTACCCGTCTGGAGTGGCCTGTATCTGTCTTCAGTCTCTGCCTCCTGTGTCTGGAGTCAGTTTTCAAACTAGAAACATGGCCACTTTCTCTTGATAATGGCTGTGTTGAGTAGTCCTGACAAAGATCATATAGCCCACAAAGCCTAAAGTATTTACTGTCTGGAGCTTTACAGAGAAAAATTGCCAATCTTTGGTCTAGCCCATATGGTTGTCTTTGTTAAGGGTCTAAGGAGAATATATATAGATTTATGACATTTCAGGCCATCCTTATTTTAAATATACTTGCACATGGTACCATTTTGCAATAAAAACTATACGTCCTTTCACATACTACTGTGTTTCCTTCTTTATGGGTTGTTAGTTATTCATGGACATACCTATTTCTTCATTCATTCACTTCATGAGCCCTTATAGTGCACTAGCCTGGGAACAAATGAGTAACACAAAGAAGCTTTATTAGTTAACTTCTATAGAAAAGTAATGGACAAATGTGAGGGCTTCCCTGGTGGCTCAGTGGTAAAGAATCTACCTGCCAATACAGGAGACCTGAGTTTGATCCCTGGGTCAGGAAGATCCCCTGGAGAAGGAAATGGCAACCCACTCCAGTGTTATTGCCTGGGAAATCCCATGGACAGAAGGAGCCTGGTGGACTATAGTCCATGGGGTCCCAAAAGAGTCAGACACAACTCAGCAACTAAACAATAACAACAATGGACAAATATAGACCATTGTTGTACAATAGTGAGAAGCACCATCCTAGGATTATGACTGAGACAGAAAAGAAGGTGTTTGACTCAGCTACAGGGGTTGGTAAATGCTTCTTAGAAAAGAACACACTTGAACTGAGAGCAAGAGTATAAGGGGTTGAGAGGGGACATGATTCCCTGTTAGAGCAATATTTTCCAAGACTTGTGTTCATCAGGGTTCAGTACAGGAAACAGAAAGCAATATGGTCATTTTAAGAAAGTAAAGATTCATGGGGGATTAGGACAAAATCATGGAAGGACCAGAATAGGCTATAGGCTGGCCTACCAAGAGTGATTCCCAAAAGACTATAGTACTGTCCCACTGAGGCCATCACTGGACTGCTTCAGACCAAGAATACATTGTCATTCTCTAATAAGGATCAGGAAGGCAGTCCTGATACTGCTGCCACTGGACTGTTAGAGCAAAGGAACTCTGCAAAATTGCTTGCCAATAGAAAGACAGCCAGGAGAGCAGGAACATGGCCTCAGCTCTGTTTTAAATTTCTGAATCTCACAGGAGCACATCTATTTTGTGCATTCAGAGCTATTGCTGCAAAAAATTTTAAGAAAGAAAGCCATTAGCTTTCTAGTCTCTGCAACACAGGAAGGCACGCTTACTTACTTCTAAGTAAGGTGGGATGGAGGTTGATCAAGCCAAACCACAGAATCCACCACATGTACAGAATCAATGTCACTGCCCATTCAAGAATTGCAAATAGTTTGGGTTGGCTACAGCAGTAGTTTCCAAATAGTCGAGTGGATCCCTTTTTAACACGAAAATATTGGGGCCTCCAATACACATGACAGTAGTTTTATTTAATATCCTATAACTGAGAAATATATTACAAATAGTTTCATTCAAAAGCAATTTTATTTTATTAATCATAATAGAAAATAAATACATTTGGAAAATGATGGTGATAATAGTAGCTCATATATACTGCATGCATGTCAATTCAGTGGTAATGTATATGTGCTTAAGCTATATCATTTGTTTAGTCAGCAGATGATGCCTGGACCACTTCTAAATTCCAAAACTCTTTTCAGTAATGCCTGGGAAACCAGATATTTTAAGCTCACACTTGGAAATCATTGAGCTTTAATAGCTTAGGGTGTGTGATAAGGAAGATGTAAGCAAAGAGGATCTAAAAGAAGGCTAGTTTCTTTAGATATTAATTGGGAGGTGATGGGGAGTTACTGAATTTTAAGCAAAGAAATGATGAAATCAGATTTCCATGTCAGAAAGACCAGTCTGGCAAAGTCTGGCTGATGAAGGAATAAAAGACTGAAGACAAGTAGAAAATATAGGAGGTTATTTCAGTGATCCAGGTGGGAAACTCAGGGGTCTAATAAACAAGGTAAAGATAGTGGGGATGAAGAGTAATGAATATTTAGCAGCAGAATTGATTGCTGATTGATTCAGTGTGATATGGGTGACTAAGAGGACAGAAGAAAGAGAACATGCTTGGGTAACCATGTAAATATGAAACACAGGAGAAAAAAATGAATTGTTCCAAGTTCTCAAGATATAATTTTTAATATTCTCAAGAAATATATATGCATATTTAAAATAAAAATCAGTAGAGTGACATGATTACTGTTTTGAGTTAGTCAGAACATGATAACTGCTATAAGCATAACCCTCAAGTCCCAGTAACTTGATACAATAAAGATATGTTTCTCATTCACATCACAATCCAATGAAGGTTGATATGTGTGCATGTGATGGTGAGGAGAGAGGCAGACTTTGGCCCATGTGATTATTTAGAGACCCAGACTTTTCCTTCCACTGATTCTACCATCTCCTGGGGCCACAGGATTCTCTACATTCATCTGGACAAAGGGAGATAGGGAGCTGAATTTTTTTTTTCCACGTGTCCAGGGCATGAACCAGGCATGGGCACAGAGCAAAAGCCAAGCTGGGATAAACAAGGAGTTGTTTTGTCCCTCACTGATATGAAACAGGCACCACCAACCAACCAGGTGCCACTCTACCCAGGCCAGGGACAAGGGAGCTGAATTTTAAATAGGAAGATTTTATGGAAAGGAAGAAATGTACATCACTTGTGCACACTTACCAGTGGTTAAAACTCAGTCATGGGCATGAGACACAATCTTGCTGTGTGCCCAGGAAAAGGAAAACATGACTTTCAGGAGTGTTTAGCTAGTCTCTACCTTAAGCACTTGATCGGTTATAATGAAGAACTCACAGAATTTTGAAATACGATTACAGTGAATGACAAAAGTGATTTGAGTTTAATTAGACAATGTCTAAATGTGATTGATGTAATGGGGAGATCTGTGAAACATTTGATTGTATTACTGAAGAAATTCTGTGGTCATGTAGTGTGGGAACTGAAGAGAAATGGGAGAGAGTAATGCCTGTATTGAGTCCAGAAATAGGTGAACTGAAGACAAAGAAATTATCACTGTCCTCTGGGTTGGGGTACTCCACCTGTTTATTCATGAACTCTTCATTAAGTACCATCTGCTAGGCACTGTTCTAGGTACTGGAATAGAAACGACTTATCCTGTCTGCCAAACAGCCATAGCCCTAGAGTAGAGGTGGATCTACTCCATCCGCATGGCTTGAAGGCCCAGGCTTTTATACTATTCTACCCAATTCACTTTACTCTGATTCTCTACTAAGCGAATGCCTTCTAATTCTCTCTAGACTGTCTTTGATTGCCTAATAGAAGTCTAATCCTTACGGTTCCTGCAGCCTTGTCTCCTCCTCGCCCTCATCTTCCTCTTCCTCCTCCTCTTTTGCTGTCGTCTCCATAGTCACGCTCATCGTAATAACCCGCATTCACTGAGAACAGGGCATTGTGTTAGGTACTTTATATATTTCTTCCAATTCTCATGACAGTTGCATTCGATAGATGCAAATACTGAGTCTCAGAGAAATTTAGAGGGCAGTTTGCCCTCAGAGTTACTAGTGGTGAGCCTGGATCAGAAACCAGTTCTGCTGACTTCATAGCCCAAGTCCTTACTACTGTTATAAAGAAATAAATCTGCACCTCGGTTTATAGATCAATCCCAGAGAATTTATTAAATAAGATTAGTTGAATTGATCAAGTATGGGTATTTTGACAAAATCAGATTTCTGATCCCACAACACTCAGGACCTCTGAGACGAGAAAACTCCTCAGAGGTCCTCAACCCCATGAGGTCTTGTCAGGGCTGCTGGTTGAGCACTGACCGCTCTTCCTTTTTTAAAGGTAAAAAGTCATTTATTTTAAATGAAACATAGATGACTTATAATGATAAAGAATCTGCCTGCTGTGCAGGAGACCTAGGTTCGATCCCTGGGTTGGGAAGATCCCTTGGAGAAGGGAATGGCAACCCATGTCAGTATTCTTGCCTGGAATTCCATGGACAGAAGAGCCTGGCCAAGTGGGGTACAGTCCTGGCAGGGGGTCTCAAGGAGTGGGACACAACTAAGTGACTAACACTTTGATTTTTTTAGGTGTACAGCATAGTGATTTACTACTTTTGCAGATTATATTCCATTATAAACTATTATAAGGTGTGAACTTCCTTGATGGCTCAGAGGTTAAAGCATATGCCTGCAATGCGGGAGACCTGGGTTCAATCCCTGGGTTGGGAAGGTCCCCTGGAGAAGGCAATGGCACCCCGCTCCAGTACTCTTGCCTGGAAAATCCCATGGACAGAGGAGCCTGGTGGGCTACAGTCCACAGGGTAGCAAAGAGCCGGACATGACTGAGCAACTTCACTTTTAATGGGTATAATTCCTTGTGCTATACAGTCATTTATTGCTGCTTATCTATTTTACATATAGTATTTTTAAATCTATGATGGCCATACCTCTAATTTGTCCCTGAAATCCCTATTTCTGAACTTTTAACTTCAACATTTGTGACCTGGTAATATCACAAAATAATCTGTCTGTCAGAGAGAACTGTTAACATATTTATATTTTATAATGAGAAAAAATATTCTCATAAATAAAGCCCAAACAGATACAAAATTTACTGGTTACAAGATAAACATTACATTTGATTCCTTCAACAAAAAGTATACTGTGTAGTTGCAATTATTGAACAAAGATGTAATCAGAAAAATATATTTTGAATTACAATGTATTGATAGGAATAAATCAAAGTAAATGTGTTTTCTCCTAATGGCATTTTTATTTTCCCAGAGTAGGAATTTAAAATTGCTTAAATTGCTTCTAAGTTAGTGAGAGGAAAAGCGCTTCAATGGTGACAAAATGCGTAACAAGTGTTTAACCAGCATGCAAAGGATGACATAGTGAAAAGAACAGTTCTGCACGTGTCAGGATAAACCATGCACAGTTATGTGACTCCATACTGATTTTTCTAGCCCACATACAACTAGTGAAAAGCATCTACTTCATTATAATCGTATGCATTATCAGATGCATATCTTTATGTACCATTGGTGGTGGTTTAGTCACTAAATCATGTCTGACTCTTGCAACCCTATGGAATGTAGCCTTCCAGGCTCAAATGATAGGATTCTCCAGGCAAGAATACTGGAGTGGGTTGCCATTTCCTTCTCCAGGGGATCTTCCCAACCCAACAATTGAACCTGGGGTCTCCTGCATTGCAGGAAGATTCTTTACCAACTGAGCTACAAGGGAAGCCCTTATGTACCACTAACCCTTGCACATATGTCATGTCTTTTAATTTACAATATTTCTGACTTTTGCATCTTTTGTTGTTGTTTCCATTGGTCCTTCAGTTCTGAATTACATTATCCTTATGTTATAGTAGTAGAAATGTAGGTCAAATGTGTCTTTCTAAGATCACTATAGGAAAAAAGAAACAATTGAGGGAAGAATGTGGTTTTCTTTAGAATGAAATCTCCTTTAGAAAGAACTAGTTTGATCTCCTTGCTGTCCAAAAGACTCTCAAGAGTCTTCTCCAGCACCACAGATCAAAAGCATCAATTCTTCGGCGCTCAGCTTTCCTTATAGTCCAACTCTCACATTCATACATGACTACTGAAAAAACCATAGCTTTGACTAGACAGTCCTTTGTTGGCAAAGTAATGTGTCTGCTTTTTAATATGCCGTCTAGGTTGGTCATAATTTTTCTTCCAGGGAGCAAGCGTCTTTTAATTTCGTGGTTGCAGTCATCATTTGCAGGAATTTTGGAGCCCAAGAAAATAAAGTTTGTCAATGTCTCCATTGTTTCCCCATCTATTTGCCATGAAATGATGGGACCAGATGCCATGATCTTAGTTTTTTGAATGTGAGTTTTAAGCCAGCTTTTCGCTCTTCTTTTTCACTTTAATCAAGAGGCTCTTTAGTTCCTCTTTGCTAGCTGCCATAAGAGTGATATCATCTGCATATCTGAGGTTATTGATATTTCTCCTGGCAATTGTAACCCCAGCTTTTGCTTCATCCAGCCCAGCATTTTGCATGAGGTCCTCTGCATATGAGTGAAATAAGCAGGGTGACAGTATATGGCCTTGACATACTCCTTTCCCAATTTGGAACCAGTCCGTTGTTCCATGTCTGGTTCTAACTGTTGCTTCTTGAATATTCATCTGAATGCAGAGTTCCAAAGAATAGCAAGGAAAGATAACAAAGCCTTCCTAAGTGATCAATGCAAAGAAATAGAGGAAAACAATAGAATAAGAAAGGCTAGAGATTGCTTCAGGAAAATTAGAGATACAAGGGGAACATTTCATGCAAAGATGGGCACGACAGAAATGAAATGGTATGGACGTAACAGAAGCAGAAGATATTAAGAAGAGGTGGCAAGAATACCCAGAAGAACCGTACTAAAAAGATCTTAATAGATAACTTAACCAGATAACTTTGATGGTGTGATCACTCACCTAGAGCCAGACATCCTGGAGTGCAAAATTAGTTGGGCCTTAAGAAGCATCACTGCAAACAAAGCTATTGGAGGTGATGGAATTCCAGTTGAGCTCTTTCAAATCCTCAAAGATGATGCTGTGAAAGTGCTGCACTCAATATGCCAGCAAATTTGGAAAACTCAGCAGTGGCCACAGGACTGGAAAAGGTCAGTTTTCATCCCAGTCCCAAAGAAAGGCAACGCCAAGGAATGTTCACACTACTACACAGTTGCACTCATCTCTCATGCTAGAAAATTAATGCTCAATATTCTCCAAGCGAGGTTTCAACAGTACATGAACTGAGTTCTTCCAGATGTTCAAGCTGGATTTAGAAAAGTCAGAGGAACCAGAGATCAAATTGCCAGCATCCACTGGATCATCGAAAAAGCAAGAGAGTTCCAGAAGAACATCTACTTCTGCTTTATTCACTACACCAAAGCGTTTGACTGTGTGGATCACGACAAACTATAGAAAATTCTTAAACTCATCAATCTACTAGCACTCTAATGTCATGACTACAGATCCTGCTTTGAGACAGCACTGCCTAAGAGTGAGGATACTCGATTCTACCTCAGGTTCAAACTATGACTCTGAAGGATTCAAGTAACCTTCGTCAGGTTCAAGTTTTTAGTCTGTAAAATGACGAGATGTCCTAGTTCTACAAGATTCCTTCCAGGTTTAAAATAGAGTAATACGGCTATGGTTTTTCCAGTAGTCATGTATGGATGTGAGAGTTGGGACTGTAAAGAAAGCTGAGTGCCAAAGAATTGATGCTTTTGAACTGTGGTGTTGGAGAAGACTCTTGAGAGTCCTTGGACTGCAAGAAGTTTCAACCAGTCCAGCCTATAGGAGATCAGTCCCGAGTATTCATTGGAAGAACTGATGTTGAAGCTGAAACTCCAATACTTTGGCCACCTGATGCGAAGAGCTGATCCATTGGAGAAGACCCTGATGCTGGGAAGGACTGAGGGCAGAAGGAGAAGGGGACAACAGAGGATGAGATGATTGGATGTCATCACCATCTCGATGGACATGAGATTGAGTAAACTCTGGGAGTTGGTGATGGACAGGGAAGCCTGGCGTGCTGTGGTCCATGGGGTCACAAAGAGTCAAACATGTCTGAGCGACTAAACTGAACTGACTCCATTGTGGGAGAAAAAAGACTTCCTTTAAAAAATTGAGTAGTAATATCATATATGAGGTGATCCTTAGAAAACAATTGCAATCTATATGGTTGCAGTACTAGTACAGTGAACACTGTACAGTTTTGTTAGTAGCTCCGTTGTGTCTGACTCTTTGTGACCCCATGAACTCTTGCCCAACAGGTTTCTCAGTCCATGGAATTCTCCAGGCAAAAATACTGGAGTGGGTAGCCATTCCCTTCTTCAGGGGATCTTCCTGACCCAGGGATTGAACCTGTGTCTCCTGTGTTGCAGGCAGATTCTGTACCATCTGAGCGACCAAGGAAGCCCATAGTGAACGTGAATGCTCTTAATGAAAACAATTGCATTTCTTTCTGTCTTATAAGCCAGTTTGAACCTGAGTCCACATCATTGGCTTCCAGGCTATTGATAGCTTTAATCTGTGCTTACTGCAAGGGTTCATGCAAAATTACCTGGTTCTCTTAAGATCACAAAGTTCCTGGGAAGTGTTCTGTTGACCCCACAGTCAACCCTAGTTTCCACTGGAACCTGTGCCAGCCCATGGAGGCCTTTTGTCTTATGGGTTCAGTTGGATAATTTGATGACAGTGGTGAGGCATGGCAAGTTTGGGTGAGACAGACTGTGCTAGTGCTGGGAATCTGGCCCGCCAGGTACCCAATCCAGTGCCACCTGCCTCAGAGTTCGGTTGCCTTTTCCCAGAGTTGAGAACAGCCCTCCTTTTCCCCTCTGGTTACTTTCAAAGGATACTCCCTCTCTCCTGTCCATCTGTAAGAAACCTTGCATAAGCTTTTCAGTGAGTTTAGATTTTTATGCAAGTTGGAAGTCAAAGTTGGTTCGTACAACTTTTACTTGGTAATGCAAATACCTCTGAAGAAAGAAAATTCAAAATCTTGAGACTAACATCTGGATTGAGGGTAAAGAAAAATGCACAGGCCAAAACACAAATTAATATTTCAATAAATCATCCTGTCACACAATCAATTAATTAAAATATCACATTTGGGGGACATGGTTTGTATTTGTTGTTATTTTTTTAGTATCTGCTTTCAGTTCAGTTCAGTCGCTCAGTCCTGTCCAACTCTTTGTGACTCCGTGCACTGCAGCACACCAGGCTTTCCTGTGCATTACCAACTCCCGGAGCTTGCTCAAACTCATGTCTGTCAAATCGGTGATGCCATCCAACCATCTCATCCTCTATCATCCTCTTCTCCTGCCTTCAATCTTTCCCAGCATCAGGGTCTTTTCCAGTGAGTCAGTTCTTCACATCAGGTGGCCAAAGTATTGGAGCTTCAGCTTCAGCATCAGTCCTTCCAATGAATATTCAGGACTGATTTCCTTTAGGGTTGACTGGTTTGATCTCCTTGCAGTCCAAGGGACTTATTGAGATATAATTGTATACCATACAATTAAACTATGTAATATGCATATATTTATTTTTAATAGTTTGAGTGAGGGTATGTTTAATTAGAAGGGAGAGTTGGAAAAATTTATGGATGTTTTAAATTATAGATGTCAGAATACCTTCAAAAATTTAAGAAGTTAATTGTGCTGGCATTTTTATTGTGTAAAATTTCAATGCAATATTACTTCTGTAGGATGTAATGGGAGTATATAATAATAAAAAGAGTTTTTATACTATGATGTTAACTGAAAGGGCAGGCTGCAAAATTATAGACATGACCATGTGTTGTGTGCTTAGTCACTCAGTCTTGTCTGACTCTGTGTGACTCTGTAGCCTATAGCCCGCAAGGCTCCTCTGTCCATGGGGATTCTCTAGACAAGAATACTGGAGTGGGTTGCCATGCCCTCCCCCAGAAGATCTTCCCAAACCAGGGATCAAACCCACATCTCCCGCATTGCAGAGGGATTCTTTACCAGCTGAGCCACCAGGGAAGCCCAAGAATACTGGAGTGGGTAGCCTATTCCTTCTCCAAGTTAACTTCCCAAAACAGAAATCAAACTGGGGTCTCCTGCATTGCAGGCAGATTATTTACCAGCTGACCTGTCAGGGAAGCCCAGACAAGGCCATACCTATGAGAAAATATGCATAGATAAAAAGACAGAGCCAAAAAATGGGCTAATTTTGGGTGCTCAGACTTAGGTCACATATTTTATTTTCTATTTCTATAGATTAGTACATTTCTCACCTACTATGTATACTTTTGGAATGAGAAAGGAAACTTTATTTATGAAACTTCTGAGTTTTCTCTCTTTTTTTGAAACACATATCATGGGCTCTACTCAGTTCTAACGGGTTATTTGGGGAGATCGTAAGTGATAACAATAACCTTTGTTTTTTGCTTTATAATTTACAGATTGTATTCAGGAATATTATCTCATTTTACTGAGCAAAGAGTTAGGCATTTCCCTGAGGAAACTGTCAAAAGTTGGAGAAGGGAAGGAAAGAAGAAGGACATTTTTAAAAGACCTCCAAGTGTAAGCAGTTGTCTCTGGTGGGAATTCCCTTCATCTGAGATGATGAAAGAGGAAGAGGTTAGGGGTGGACAGAGCACAGAACACTCACACAGGGCCACTGACCTGGGGGAAAAGGGGAACGGATAGGATTTGCGGCCATGGGATTCTTGTATATATTTCTATGTCTTTCTATATAGTGTTAACAACTTAAGTCAGGTTAGCAGTTGTTTATAAAGAAATTATTCACAGGGGGGAAAAGAAGAGTAAGGAGTAAGGAATCTCACTTCAGTGGCAGTGAGTGCATGTCAAAGGAGGAAAGAGATGAACAAATAAATGTATGCATTTGTAAATCTGTTATTTGTATGTCTGAAAATACATTAGGGAGTATGCAAGATGGGTTTAGATCAAGTCAATATAGTATACATTTTAAGAGAAATGGAGTTTTATTTATTCCATTATGAGCTGATGACACTGGCAACAATAACAAAGATGAGGTGAATGAAAAAAGTATTTATTGAAAGACTTGCATTTTACATTAAGATTGTAAACACTTTGACATGATGGCTAAATATGAGAAATTTATTTTTGTTTTACAGATTCCATATAAGCTAGGCTATGAAAATTCAAATGAAATGTGTTACCTGATTTACTCAGTGGCAGTATCTTAGTTTGTCAAAATTATCTTTAAGTTGAAATAACATGGGCTGTGCTTTTTGTTCACAGGGACTAAATAACCACTATTAACTTTATTGTAATTTCTAGTACTCTAAAATCACTTGAATTGAGAAAATATTTTTTGGTGTCAAAGCCCAGGCAGATATTTGAAAGATGCCTAAATGCCATCACCTCAGTGTCACATTACTCCGAGAAATAGTATATAGGCTGAATCATGGGGGTATAATGCACAGGAATATATAATAGCTGCCTTTAGCACAGCCAGACTTTGGAAAACTCCCAGTCTTACTGTGTTGCAAAATTTCTGGCATAAGAAATTCCATCAATTCTTTCCAGGCTCAGTTGGAGTCCAGCCTCCTGAGGAAGCCTCCACAAACACTCAGGCCTGCGGCAACCTTGTGCTCATTTGAATGCATCACCTCTATTAAGTATTTCTGTAGGTTGACAGTTGTTAACAAGCACCTCTAGTGCCCTTATCACCTTCCATTGTCTCACCTCTGATTTCAGCTGCAGTTGTGGTAGAAGGGCTCGTGCAAGCTCAGACTTACCTCATTCCAACTCATCTGCTTCAAGTTTCCTTCCTCACGAAGCTTTCTCCAATACAAGGGAACTCGTGCTGTGAACAAGCCAGCCTGAAAGTGTGAGAGAGTTATCGTTCTTGGGGGAATGCTTTCATCAATAGGATGTGGAAGCTAGTGGATAAATATTTTTACCTGCTATGGACATTTCTGACATAATGTGGTCCACTGGAGAAGGGAATGGCAAACCACTTCAATATTCTAGCCTTGAGAACCCCATGAACAGTATGAAAAGGCAAAATGATAGGATACTGAAAGAGGAACTCACCAGGTCAGTAGGTGCCCAATATGCTACTGGAGATCAGTGGAGAAATAACTCCAGAAAGAATGAAGAATGAAGGGATGGAGCCAAAGCAAAAACAATACCCAGCTGCGGATGTGACTGAGGATAGAAGCAAGGTCCAATTCTGTAAAAAGCAATATTGCATAGGAACCTGGAACGTTAGGTCCATGAATCAAGGCAAATTGGAAGTGGTCAAACAAGAGATAGCAACAGTGAACGTCGACATTCTAGGAATCAGTGAACTAAAATGGACTGGAATGAGTGAATTTAACTCAGATGGCCATTATATCTACTACTGCAGGCAGGAATCCCTCAGAAGAAATGGAGTAGCCATCATGGTCAACAAAAGAGTCCAAAATGCAGTACTTGGATGCAGTCTCAAAAACGACAGAATGATCTCTGTTGTTTCCAAGCCAAACCATTCAATATCACAGTAATCCAAGTCTATGCCCCAATCAGTAATGCTGAAGAAGCTGAAGTTGAATGGTTCTATGAAGACCTACAAGACCTTTTAGAACTAACACCCAAAAAAGATGTCCTTTTCATTATAGGGGACTGGAAAAGTAGGAAGTCAAGAAACACCTGGGGTAACAGGCAAATTTGGCCTTGGAATACGGAATGAAGCAGGGCAAAGGCTAATAGAGTTTTGCCAAGAGAACACACTGGTCATAGCAAACACCCTCTTCCAACAACACAAGAGAGGACTCTACACATGGACATCACCAGATGGTCAACACCGAAATCAGATTGATTATATTCTTTGCAGCCAAAGATGGAGAAGCTCCACACAGTCAGCAAAAACAAGACCAGGAGCTGACTGTGGCTCGGATCATGAGCTCCTTATTGCCAAATTCAGACTTAAATTGAAGAAAGTAGGGAAAACCACTAGACCATTTAGGTATGACCTAAATCAAACCCCTTATGATTATACAGTGGAAGTGAGAAACAGATTTAAGGGACTAGATCTGATAGACAGAGTGCCTGATGAACTATGGACTGAGGTTTGTGACACTGTACAAGAGACAGGGATCAAGACAATCCCCTTGGAAAAGAAATGGAAAAAAGCAAAATGGCTGACTAGGGAGGCCTTGCAAATAGCTGTGAAAAGAAAAGTGAAAAGCAAAGGAGAAAAGGAAAGATATAAGCATCTGAATGCAGAGTTCCAAAGAATAGCAAGAAGAGATAAGAAAGCCTTCTTCAGCGATCAATGCAAAGAAATCGAGGAAAAGAACAGAATGGGAAAGACTAGAGACCTCTTCAAGAAAATTAGAGATACCAAGGGAACATTTCATGCAAAGATGGGCATAATAAAGGACAGAAATGGTATGGACCTAACACAAGCAGAAGATATTAAGAAGAGATGGCAAGAATACACAGAAGAACTGTACAAAAAAGATCTTCATGACCTAGATAATCACGATGGTGTGATCACTCACATAGAACCAGACATCCTGGAATGTGAAGTCAAGTGGGCCTTAGAAAGCATCACTATGAACAAAGCTAGTGGAGGTGATGGAATTCCAGTGGAGCTATTTCAAATCCTGAAAGATGATGCTGTCAAAGTGCTACACTCAATATGCCAGCAAATTTCAAAAACTGAGCAGTGGCCACAGGACTGAAAAAGGTCAGTTTTCATTCCAATCCCAAAGAAAGGCAATGCCAAAGAATGCTCAAACTACCGCACAGTTGCACTCATCTCACATGCTAGTAAAGTAATGCTCAAAATTCTCCAAGCCAGGCCTCAGCAATACATGAACCGTGAACTTCCAGATGTTCAAGCTGGTTTTAGAAAAGGCAGAGGAACCGGAGATCAAATTGCAAGCATCCTCTGGATCATGGAAAAAGCAAGAGAGTTCCAGAAAAACATCTATTTCTGCTTTATTGACTCTGCCAAAGCTTTTGACTGTGTGGATCACAATAAACTGTGGAAAATTCTGAAAGAGATGGGAATACCAAACCACTTGACCTGCCTCTTGAGAAACCTGTATGCAGGTCAGGAAGCAACAGTTAGAACTGGACATGGAACAACAGACTGGTTCCAAATAGGAAAAGGAGTACTTCAAGGTTGTATATTATCACCCTGCTTATTTAACTTATATGCAGAGTACATCATGAGAAACGCTGGGCTGGAGGAGGCACAAGCTGGAATCAAGATTGCCAGGAGAAATATCAATCACCTCAGATATGCAGATGACACCACCCTTATGGCAGAAAGTGAAGAGGAACTAAAAAGCCTCTTGATGAAAGTGAAAGAGGAGAATGAAAAAGTTGGCTTAAAGCTCAACATTCAGAAAACTAAGATCATGGCATCTGGTCCCATCACTTCATGGGAAATAGATGGGGAAACAGTGGAAACAGTGACAGACTTTATTTTGGGGGGCTCCCAAATCACTGCAGATGGTGATTGCAGCCATGAAATTAAAGGACACTTACTCCTTGGAAGGAAAGTTATGACCAACCTAGACAGCATATTCTAAAGCAGAGACATTACTTTGCCAACAAAGGTCTGTCTAGTCATGGCTATGGTTTTTCCAGGGGTCATGTATGTATGTGAGAGTTGGACTGTGAAGAAAGCTGAGTGCCAAAGAATTGATGCTTTTGAACTATGGTGTTGGAGAAGACTCTTGAGAGTCCCTTGGACTGCAAGAAGATCCAACCAGTCCATTCTGAAGGAGATCAGTCCTGTGTGTACTTTGGAAGGAATGATGCTAAAGCTGAAACTCCAATACTTTGATCAGCTCATGCGAAGAGCTGACTCATTGGAAAAGACTCTGATGCTGGGAAGGATTGGGGGCAGGAGGAGAAGGGGACAACAGAGGATGAGATGGCTGGATGGCATCACTGACTCGATGGACGCGAGTCTGATGCACTCCAGGAGTTGGTGATGGACAAGGAGGCCTGGCGTGCTGCGATTCATGGGGTTCGAAAGAGTCGGACACGACTGAGTGACTGAACTGAACTGAACTGATGTACATTTCTATTCTGTATACTTCTTAGACGACCCTAGACAGTGTATTAAAAAGCAAAGACATAATTTTACCAACAAAGCGTACAGTCAAAGCTATGGTTTTTCCAGTAGTCATGGATGGATGTGAGAGTTGTACCATAAAGAAAGCTGAGCACTGAAGAATTGATCCCTTCGAATTGTGGTGCTGGAGAAGACTCTGGAGAGTGCCTTGGATTTAAAGGTGATCAAACCAGTCAGTCGTAAAGAAAATCAACCCTGAATATTTATTGAAAGGACTGATGCTGAGGCTGAAGCTCCAATACTTTGGCTACCTGATGTGAGAGTCACCTCATTAGAAGAGACCCTGATGCTGGGAAAGATTGAAGGCAAAAGAAGAGGGCAGCAGAGGATGAGATGTTTAGATCGCATCATGACTCAATGGACATGAATCTGAGCAAACTCTGGGAGATAGTGGAAGACGGGGAAACCTGGTGTGCTGCAGTACATGGGGTTGCAAAGAGTCAGATATGTCTTAGCAACTGAACAACAACAACATATTTCTTAGAGATCCTGGCAGAAATTAGCCCTCTTTGTCCACAGCAGTGATTTCTAAATGGTACTATTATAGTGACTTTTCCTCTTTTTCCCATGCATTTTTCTGACCTCCTTACTTTTGTTTCCTGGGATCACTTCCAATATAGACTGCGTGACCCAAGTCCTCCCTCAGGTTCTGCTTGGAACAGCAGTTATGCAGTATGCATTGCTACTGTATTTTGATTACTTCAACCTTTAAAGATCTTATTGATGTAAGTCTTGCTTCCACAACTAGAGTGTAGTCTCCCAAGGATAGCAAGAGTTTGTTACACATTGTATCGTGCCTTGTACATGATAGGTTTCTATAAGTAGTTCAAAATGGGTATATAGCATATTATCAATCCCTTTGAGAACTTCTGGTCACCCAATGTCCAGATTTTTGTAAAAACACTAGCTGTTCATCTGCATCAGTCTAGAGGATGGACATTTTCCATTCTTTGTGTCTAGTGAGTATCTATATCCCTTCCTCAGAAGATGAGACGCTCTCACCTTAGGCACTGAAAATAATAGCAAATCACTTTCTAAGCCTCCGTTGCTGCTAAATCATAAATTCCAACCAATCAGATTCATCTACTCTGGACTCTTGAGTCAAAGTCAGCATGTAAAGAAGCAGGACCCACTCAGAATGCATCCTGGTAATGGGGTAGTGGCAGTTGCAGTGGCAACCACATCATGAAGCTGGTTCTTCAGCATGTTTGGGGGCACTTTGCCTTGAGGGGGAGAGCCTCTAATCCTGGTCTTCAGGCCTCTAAGTGAGTCCATGCACTATTGAATATTTGTAAAGTTCTTTTATCTGAGTAAATCACCCAACATGGCAGTTTGTGGTTTTCAATAAGACCTTTGATCCGTTCTGTTTCCATGAAGCCTTGAGGATATTTTGGGTTGCTGGTGGGAAATGAATATCCAACTCCAGTGCAGGGTAGTTTCCAAAATCTCCTGGGTAATTTTAATACATTCCACAAAAATATATATCATACCTAGGTAGAACACCCCAGAAACATCCTTAGTCCTCATATAACCCAACCCAAATTGTGGCAAGCAAGAAAAGTAGAATGAATTAGAAACTAGAAGAGTGAGGTAAGGAGAATATCTTGTAAAGCTACAATTTACTTCCATCTGCGCTACTGAAATGGTTGCCAGATATTTCACAAACAGATGAGCTTCCCTGATGGCTCAGTGGTAAAGAATCCACCTGCTAGTCCAGGAGACGTGGATTCAATCCCTGAATCGAGAAGATACCCTGGAGAAGGAAATGGCAACCCACTCCAGTGTTCTTGCCTGGGAAATCTCATGGACAGAGGAACCTGACAGGCTATAGTCCATGGGGTCACAAACGAGTCGGACACATTTTAGTAACTAAGCAACAATAACATTTCACAAACATAATGCTTTGAGCAAAGACAATACAGGTCACCCTTGGACACTATGGGTTTGAACTGTGTGAGTCCACTTGTATGCTGCTTCTTTTGATAGTAAATGCTACAGTACTGCACAGTCCCCTGTTGTTTGAATCTGCAAATGCAGAACCACACATCCAGAGGAACTGTAGATACAGAGAGCCCACTGTAAGTTATATGAAGATTTTTTACTGTGCCGATGGTCGGTGCCCTAATCCTTCCTTTTAGGGTCAAATGTATTTCAAATTCAAAAGACAACTGACTCTTAACATGCCTACCATCTATAAGCTAAGAATATTCACATTAGCAGAAAGGATTCACTCACATGTTGAAAACAATGATCTCTTTAATGAAAATAATAAATAATAAAAGACTTGTGAATAATAAAGGACTTGACCATAATGGACACTGTACACTTTATCAGATAATCATAAAACAAAGCAAATCCGTACTTATTACAGTATTAGGTTTTTTTTAAAGCACATGGCAGCTCAGTCCCTCCAAATCCTAGCCACCCTGCTCACCAAATGCCTGGTAATATTTACAGATTTTGCAAATATATTAGCCTTAATTTTCAAATTATCAAGTAATAAGTATATATTATTATATTTTTAGAAAAAAATGTCATACTCTGCCTCATGTGATACTAAAAACTGAAATAATAAAATAGGAGAGGGTAGAACAGAGGTGACTCTGATGTCAGGATCGGGAGGAACCTTCTTAATATAAATCAATGTAGGAAAAAGATTGATTAGATATTCAATATATAACCAAAATACTGACTATAAAAAAATTTAATTTCACATGCCTATCATAATAAAAATTAAAATTGTATGGAAGAAATTTCAAAATACATGAAAAATTGATTAGTAGCCATAATATATAAAGAGCTTTTAAAAATAAAAAGTAAAAATATGTTGAACACAATTTTTAGAAAATAGGGTATATATAGATATTTAACATCAAAAGAAATCAACATGAAAACATGCACATTACTAAAAATAAAAGAAATACAAGTGAAAGTAAAAAGTATTTTCAACACCTAAATTGGCAATTTTTTTTCAGACCATTTTGTTCATTGAATATGCTTTGAAAGGCTATTCTCATGCTGGAGTGCAAATTAATGCATAGTTTTTAGAAGGAAACTGGCAATAGTTTCAGAAACCCGTAGAAATATTTGTATGCTTTGATTCAGTATATCCTCCCACTAATTTCTTTTAAGAAAACAATGAGAGGTACATGAGTATTTGTAAGATTGTTTATCTTAATAATTTTAATTGCAAAAAATTAAACATAGTGTGTCCAAATAACTTGATAAATGTTTAATGGTTTATTCATGTGATGGAATAATAGCCAATAAAAACATGTTTTTAAAAGGGTGTTTAATGACATAGAAATATTCTTACAACATTACATTGAATGGAAAAAACAGGGTAAAAAGCTATATACATATAGTTTTTTCATAATTTTTGTTTTTAAAATATTCATGGAAAAGTACTAGAAATAACTACATGAAAATATTAACAGTTCTATCTCTGGTTAGTAATATTTTGAATAATTTTTTATGCTTTTTGTGTTCTTTAATTCTATAATTAAGTATAATATTTGAAAAATAAAATCATACTAGAAGAGTAATTCCTCATTTTTTTCCCACATGAAATAACACATTTAGTAGCATGATCTGCTTTTAGTTATGTTAAGGAAGTAGAAACAAATATTCATTTAGTCCGTCTTAAGAACTTTTGAGTTAAATGGAGCAGGTGTTAATGATACCAGTTAGGAGAGGAAGAAATTGAAGATTTGAAAGGCTAAATGATTTGTGAGTATTCAGTTAGTTCAACAGTATTTTTTCTGAGCATATAGTAATTACTGTGAATTGGATTAGGCACTTAGGCATTAGGAATAAAAGATTAAAAATTATTCCCAAGAGTGTGTCTTATAGTAGGTGACATATTTTTAAAAAACTGTTATTTTCAATTAGTGGGGTAAGTGCTGACAGAGGTATGTGGTGAGAACTACAGAGAAAATATTAGTTTGAACCACTGAAACTGCCAATATTCAACTATTTTTGACCTACAAAAAATAGCAGTTTTGTATGATTCATTGCAATATACCTGAACCAGAATAATGATGATGCCTGAACTGAATCTTGAGGAGGAGAGAGGAAATTGCTGGATGAAGGTGTATTCATCAGCCAGGATTGAACCAGGAGATAAAAACCAGTGAAGTAAACAGGAACGTGTTATATAAAGAAGCAAGGGATATGATTAAGAAGGGATTAGCTTGAAAGAAGTAAAGAGAACTCTGAAGAATATAGCCAATGTAAGGACCAACCACTACCCAACCCCACAATATACCCAAGGAAGGGCTCCTTTGCCTCTGTACTCCAGGTCTGAGCCAGAAATGGCAGAGTAGTTGCTGTGCAGAAGTCTCTGGGATGCAGGGGGAAGTTGTTCCCAAGGAGGTGTCTCAGTGAAGGGATCCTGCTAGGAAACAGCCTGACTGGGTCCTGGGGACAGCTGCTGGCTGCTCCTTGCTGCTGAAGGCCTTCACTGAATATGCTGCGTGAGCTGCAGGAACCTGGTGTTGCAAAGCTGAAGTCACCGACACTTCAGGAGGTGGGTGCCTTGGAAATGCTGTGTGGTATAGGAGCCAGACAGTGGGGAAATTGTGAGCACTTCCGAAGCCTGAACTAGAGAAGCTGCATGTGCCTGCCAAAGGAGCAGTTTGGACCTGGAAGAAAAAGGCCTCCATCCTGCAATGTCTCTCTACCAGCCTCTATTGATAAAGTTTAGCATTATGTCAGCTGGCAAATAAAAGCTATTTTAAAGGCCCATCTGCATTTTTGCACAGCAAGCAATGAAGAGTGGATTTGGAACCAAGGTGAGATATTTGTAACTGGCATGTCATGGAAAGAGAGTCTTCCAGCTAATAGAATAGCATAGAAGACTTGTAAAAAGGACTTCCATATTTGACAGCTTGATAAACTAGATACCCAGACTGACACTCCCATTATAAAACAAACCAAAAAAAAACCCCTAATACGCTGGATTTAAAAATAAGAAGTTTGTGTTTTAATACATCAGTGAGATGGCAAGAAAGTATGAAATACAAAGATGTCAAAACTAAGAGAAGGCATGAACCTAGACACTGAAAATCTCTTTGACTCTGGGGGCAATTGTCAAATCTTTTGAATTTGAATTTTACTTTTCAGATCTTGAGGAGTACAAGAGACAAAAGATTAACTCCAAGGTCCTCTCAAATTGGGGGGTCTAATTATGAGACTGTTACATTTCACTAGGATACCGAACACTCAACATAAAAATAAAAACTGATGGTGAATCTGTACATTTCATCAGTGTGACAGTGAAATAAACCCTCCTTACTCTCCATTTTGTAAGGGAACTTCAAGGAAAATTGTACTGTTTAAACTTTAGCACTGGTTGAAGGAGAAAAATTCTTTCCTCTGATTTCATAGCCACATGTCAACTCCTAAGGATTACAGCCTGCATATATGCTACCTGCATGGTCTGAAAAACTTTAAGGCAATTATTAAGTTTAAAATGATGCCAAATTAGTAGCATCCTAGGGTTTGGAGAAACTAAACACAAATCCTCACAGAAGGGTGGTACTTTCAATTCACGCATCTAAAAAGTCCTACAGATAAATTCCTAGACTCACCATCAAAAATCACAAAATACCAAGGAAGCATAGTCACGATGAGAAAGAAGTGGCAGAATCAGTAACCCACAAAAGCTTTAACTATTTGAATTATTAACATAGTTAATAATAGTTAATAATTCAAATTATTAAATTTGAATATTCAATAATTATTCAATGTTTGCTATGTTTAAAAAAATAATAGACTAAAAGATAACCAAGCTAATTTGAAAATCAATCACATATAACCTCTGGAGGTGAAAAAGAAATGTAATACTTGAAAAAAATCAATAGGTTGGTTTAGAAGCAGATTAGACACTGTTGAAATCAGAATTAGTGAACTGGAAGATAGTACTGAAAATTAGCCAGGATGTAGTACAGAGATATAAAGAGACAGAAAATATAAAGAGACACAAAGGCAAAAATGACAGTGAAAAGATTTCACATACATCAAACTGGAATTCCAAGAAGAAATGAGAGAGAATCGGGCAGAGGAAACATTAAAAGAGTTAATAGCAGTGAACTTTCCAGAGCTAATGAACTATATCTAAATATTCAAATGTGCATTAATTCTCAAATAGGATAAATTAAGAGAAAAAACACAGCCAGCCACATTGTAGATAAATGTAGAACATCAATGACAAGGAAACTTAAAAGAAGATTACCAAGAAAAGACAGACTGAGAACAACCATGGAAAGCAATAGGAAGAATAATCTAAAGTGCTAAAAAGAAAATAACTCTCACACTGGAATTGTATGCCTATCAAAAATATATTTCAAAACCAAGGCAAAACTGAGGCATTTCAGACAAATAAAAATTGCAAGTTTGCAATGAATAATCCCTAACCTAAGCTCTATGGTTTTTCCAGTAGTCATGTATGGATGTGAGAGTTGGACTGTGAAGAAAGCTGAGTGAAAAAGAATTGATGCTTTTGAACTGTGGTGTTGGAGAAGACTCTTGAGAGTCCCTTGGACTGCAAGGAGATCCAACCAGTCCATTCTGAAGGAGATCAGTCCTGTGTGTTCTTTGGAAGGAATGATGCTAAAGCTGAAACCCCAGTACTTTGGGCACCTCATGCGAAGAGTTGACTCATTGGAAAAGACTCTGATGCTGGGAGGGGTTGGGGGCAGGAGGAGAAGGGGACAACAGAGGATGAGATGTCTGGATGGCATCACCGACTCGATGGACATGAGTTTGAGTGAACTCCGGGAGTTGGTGATGGACAGGGAGGCCTGGCGTGCTGCAATTCATGGGGTCGCAAAGAGTCGGACATGACTGAGCAACTGAACTGAACTGAACTCAAGCTCTAAAATATGTGCTTCAGATGGAAAAACATCCCAAACTGATGGTCTGGGTTCAGGAAGAGGTGAAAAAACAAAATGTAAAATATGGATAAATCTAAGTAAGCATTGTAAAAAAAATTTTTGAGGGGCTTAAAAAAAGATATACCTAAAAAAAAAAGATACACCTAAAATATGCAGCTATAAATTATCAGAATTAAAGTGTTCTAGACACTATATTGTTCAGGAAAGTGATGCAGATATTAATTTCAGGTTTTGTAAGTTAAATATTATGAACAAATTTCTGTGGTAAATCTAACAGCAATGGAAGTAAAGTGGGCTTATCTGTACTTTCATATTTTTTTCTTCTTTGGTTACTTATTACTTAGTTAATAAAAAATAATCTGTCCAAGATTGAAATTAATTGAATTCTATCAACAAGTTCAGATGTATAAAGGGCTTTGTGAAGGTTTGATATGAACTTCATCTCTATATTTTCTTTTTATGATCCTCTCACTGGCCTTTTTAACATGTCAGCTTCACTCACAGCAAAACAGTTGCAGCAATTCAAGAGATAACATATGTATGAGTCAGACTCCAGAGTAAGAGAAAAATTCCCTTTGCCCAACTTTGCTATGACAGGACCCACACAGGAACCAATCATTGTGATGGGGGTGGGGGGTATGTCATCCACAGACTTTCTAGACCTGAGTTGCACAGTCCTCTCCATACATCTGACTAGGTCCCAGTCCATTAAGCTAAAGAAAATAAGACAACAGTTTTGAGGATTAGTATTCTTCTATCAATTATATACCCCATATATGCTTATAGAAGCTCTATGTTAATTCTAAATCTCAAGCTTTAAACTTTAAAAGTAATTTTAACATTAAACCTGACTCATGTTTCTGGGATAAATCCCACTTTGTCTTGATGTAGTATCCTTTTTGTTCATGGCTGGATCCGACTTGTTAATATTTTGTTGAGAGCTTTTGAATCTGTTGGCAAGTTTATTTATAGTTTTCTTGTCATACTCCTGGCTGACTTTGGTATCACAGTAAGGCTGTTGTTGTGAAATGAATTGATTAAGTATCCCCTCCTCTTCCTTTATTTTCTTAAAGAGTTTGTGTGAATTTGCTATTTTTTTTAAAGTATTCAGTAGAATTCAGTGAAGCCATCTGGACCTGGAGTTCTCTTTGTGAAAATACTTTTTTTTTTTTTGCCCATGCTGTGTGTACCTTGTGGGATCTTAGCTCCCCAATCACAAATCGAACCCGTGTCTCTGCAGTGGAAGTACGCAGTCTTACTTAACCACTGGACTGCCAAGGAAGTCCCCGTGAGAATACTTTTACTTTTTAAATTTTTAAAATACTGTCTATTACATAAATAAATAAATAAATATATATATATTTGGCTGCACTAGGTCTTAGTCGTGGCATGGGGGATCTTCGTTGCAGGGTTTCGTTGCAGCATCAGAGTTCTTTAGTTGTGGCGTACAAACTCTTAGTTGTGGCTTGTGGGATCTAGTTTCCCCACCAGGGATCAAACCCAGGCCCTCTGCACTGGGAGTGCAGAGTCCTAGCCACTGGGCCACAAGGAGGGTCCTGGGAATATTTTTAAACTATGAAATTCTAGTTGTATGGCTATAGGATGGTTCAGGTTTTCTGTCTCTTCTTTTCTTAGTTTTAGCCTGTTTTGTACCTCTCCAGAAATTTGTTCATTTTATATAAGTTGTTTGGAATTGTTAGCATTAAGTGGTTAATAATTTTTCCTTCTGTCTTCCTAATGTCCATAAGATCTGTAATAATATTTTCTCTTTCATTTCTGATATTGGTAATTTCTGTTTTCTCTCTTTTTGAAAGTTTTAAAATAATTTGAATAATGATATTCACCTCCATACTGCATAATTATAAACGCTAAGAAGCAAACTTGATGTAATAAGGCTTAACTACTACGGAGAGTCACACTTGTAGATTTAGTACCAAGGAAATTATAAGAATATTAGGGTTTCTTGAAGTTGAAAGGAATTGAACATTAGTTAATCAACAGTAGTGATAAATATTTGGTCATGATAACTCAGTACAGGATTCTTGGCCCATGGTAGTTGTTGAATTAATAAGTAGATAAACATCTTTATTACAGAATGAGGAAAACTAGATTAATACTAGATGAATATTCATGGAATTCACTGCAATTTGATCAGTCTTCCACATTGCCACATGTATTATTTTTCTAAAATACAGATATGTTTTTGTAAATTCCTAAATTGAAAGCTTGCAGTGGTTTTCCATTGTCTTAATGATCCATTTGAATGATATACAGTGGCATACAAAGCTTCTTTTACCATGGTCACATTTATTCAGCCTTACTTCTTACCTCTTTCTCTGATATGTTTCATCTATCCTACATAGCATATTAAAAAGCAAAGACATTACTTTACCAGAAAGGTCCGTATAGTTACAGCTGTGGTTTTTCCAGTAGTCCTGTATGGATGTGAGACTTGGACCATAAAGAAAATTGAACGCTGAAGAATGATGCTTTTGAACTGTGGTGTTGGAGAAGACTCCTGAGAGTCCCTTGGACAGCAAAGAGATCAAACCAGTCAATCCTAAAGAAAATCAGTCCTGAATATTCATTGGAAGGACTGATGCTGAAGCTGAAGCTCCAATGCTTTGGCCACCTGATGTGAAGAACTGACTCATCAGAAAAGACCCTGATGCTGGGAAAGATTGAAGGCAGGAAAAGGGGACAACAGAGGATGAGATGGTTGGATGGCATCACCAACTTTGATGGACATGAATTTGAGCAAGCTCCAGGAATTGGTGATGGACAGGGAAGCCTGGCATGCTGCAGTCCATGGGTCTCAAAGAGTCGGACACGACTGAGCGACTGAACTGAACTGAACTGATCCTAGACACATTCCTTTCACTAACTCATTTTGCCTCAGGTCACCATACTCATGTTGTTCTCTTTCACCTGAATTTTTCTTTCTTCCTTCAAAGCCAAACTCAAAGGTCATGTCATATGCATTTTTTCCTTGTCTCACTCCCAGAATAATTTATAGTCTCTTTTTCAGTTCTTCCATGGCATTTGTCCATCCCTCTAGTCTGTTATAACATGTGTCACAATTAATCAGGTTTACATTGCTTAGTGGCTGCTCCCTAACAAATAGAAGCTCTTTGAGGACAGTGATTATCTTATTCACTTTTTTACTCCAAATTTCTAGCAATGCTTTGAGTATTGTAGGCACTCAGCAAATGTTACCTGATGCACAGACACATGATAATTACATAGTTCAAAATCAGAGAATAAAGTAGAATTTTACAGAGGAAAACACTGTACTTTAGTCTGGGAAAACACCACCAGTCTGGATCAACTAATTTACAAATGTAAGTCTTTTTTTTCACAAGGGAAAAGAATCCAAGTGTAAGTTCAGCTGGGAAAGGATTATCATTTTCATGTACAAAAGAAACTACACTCATCAAAATAATTATAAAATAATTGGTGGTTATACTTAGCTGCTGAATGAACAGCACAAGTATACTGTTAATTCTGCAGGTCAACGTTACGACCTCAGATGTGAGTTTACAAATGGATTAATACTGCATTATAAATGTAACCCTGTGAATGTGTTGGAAAATTGCTAACGGTGTACTGGGACAGAGACATGGTAATATCATTAAGGTCTACCAATAGACTAGTCATTCTGCTGTTTGATAGGCCTATAAAATTATAGTGGTTATTGGTATTCCCATTTTGCTAAGCATAAATATTATAAGAAATACACAGAAGGGAAGCAAATATGTAGGCGAGATTAAGAAACTAAAAAAAAAGTGGCATTTACAGCACGTCAAAATAATGAAATCATCATCTCAATGACTGCATTTAATTATCAGTCATTTAAGAACATAGACCAAGTTAGATATTTCAAGGAACCGCATTTATCATGTGTTTGCATTGCCCTCAGTCACTAAGTCTTGTCCAACTCTTTGTGACCCCATGGACTGTAGCCTACCAGGCTCCTCTGTCCATGGAATTCTCCAGGCAAGAACACTGGAGTGGGTTGCCATTCCCTTCTCCAG
Source organism: Oryx dammah (assembly GCF_014754425.2). Taxonomy (NCBI): domain Eukaryota; kingdom Metazoa; phylum Chordata; class Mammalia; order Artiodactyla; family Bovidae; genus Oryx; species Oryx dammah. The sequence goes on from NW_024070186.1 coordinate 104,282,107, forward strand.
GGGATCTTCCCGACCCAGGGATCAAACCCACGTCTCCTGGGCCTCCTGCATATTCTTTACCACTGAGCCACCAGGGAAGCTTTGCATTAGTTCCAAATACAAATTTCTGCAAACAACAAAACCTTTTCTTCTAAACATAGTACATTATTATGAATCACACTAAAGCGTAGTTTTCTACATTTTATCCAGACAAGCAAAACCAAAGGACATGATCTACTCCTATGAGAAATAGTGGTTCATTACAGTGTTACTGTGCAATCTGAGGAATAAGTACCCATCCCCATCACGCTAAGAATCATTTTAATAGGGCATTTTAGTGATGACAATCATTTATTCTCCTCCATACACACTTCTTGGAGATCTGACCCTCCATAACATGGGAAGAGACAGACCTTTTTTATCACATGTTCCCACAGAAACTGTGCATTAGATGCTTGAACAAGGAATTGACCCAGAGACTGTGAATGGCCACAGGAGCTAGATGAATAAAGTCATATAGCCATAGATGCCACTACTTCGGGGTATTCATTGTAGGCTGTCTTTGTTTGATAAACATCAGGGAGCCCCAAGAGAGAGATCGTGTGGCTTTGGAAAGAGGGAGGACTAAGTGGCCATGGGCCCTGAGAGCTTGCTAGTTCTTAGTCCATCCCAGGTATGAAACTCAGTGATTTCTCTTGCCTTTGGATTCTGCATCCTTCTTGGATTCGATCTTCACTTATGCTTTCTCTTGTGCCTGTTTCTTATATATCAATCAGGACAGAGGATTAAAAAATATGTTAGTAAGTGTCAATATATTTTAATGTTTTAAGATCTGATTGATCTGACAACTATAAACACAATTTATCTATCAACATACTGTCAACATAAGAAGATTGACAAACATTTTCAGCATATTTATTCTTTATTGAGGCTTAGAAAAGAAGGATTTGAAGTTTGTAATATTCCTAATTTCAGGTCATCTTTCAGAGTCATGGGTTTCCCTCGTGGCTCAGCTGGTAATGAATCCGTCTGCAATATGGGACACCTGGGTTTGATCCCTGGATTGGGAAGATCCCCTGGAGAAGGGAAGTGATACCCTCTGCAGTATTCTGGTCTGGAGAATTCCATGGACTGTATAGTCCATAGGGTTGCAAACAGTCAGACACGAGTGAGCAACTTTCACTTTTCAGAGTCATAAATCAGTGAGTTGTGTTTAATAAAACAGGCAGTGGGCCAGATTTGACCTCTGGTCATAATTTGCTGACCCCTGGATTCAACAATTATAAACCCATATGCCTAACCAACTTCAAGTTTTAGTGTTAGGTTTTCCAGTGATTCTCTGAAGTCTTATAAATTCATTCAGTGTTTTTTAGACTCATGTTTTTTAGTTTATAAAATGAGGTTGTGATAATAATACTAATTGACCTCATAGAATTTAATGAATACTATTTAATTAATCAGATCAAATGAGATTAACTATAATAAAGTAGTAAATACAGTGCCTTGTTCAAAATTTATTCAACAAATATCTGTGTCAGACTTTGTTGTAAGCACTGGCGAGATATCAGGGGAGAAAAAGTAGTAATAAATGACATCATTATAAGTGGATGGAACACTGGAGAGAAGTTCATAAACTCTATACATTTCACTGACCAATCATCCATTAAATAAGAAACTTTTAAAAACTTAAAACACTGATAAATTAAATTAACTTAAATAGCCCTATAACAAGAGGAGGAGAAAAAAAAATTACATTCTAACTGCTAATAAATACCATTTAGTATCATGTTTTATATAAAAAATGTATTTAATATGTTAGTAAAATGTATTTTGCTTCTTTGTTAAAATTTAAAAATTACAATTCCAACCTGTCAATTTAGACTGATTCTGTTCAGAATAAAGAATCTTACCACCTGTGTGCTAGATAGAGTCTAGGTGGCTTTAGTTAAGTTTCTAATAAAGTCTTGACTGGTGAGACTAAAGATATAAAAGGATCAGGAAGTCACAAGCCTCCCTCCTGTGTTTCTTGCAGATAAAGGTCAAGGGTCAAATGAAAGAGAGGCTTATATCATTGTTCTCTTAGCACAGACTGAAGTTATCTTCCAGATTACAGATGAAGTTATTGCAGATAAGATAAAGGAGTTATCCCAGGCACTGTGGAACAACAAGCCTCCAGAATCCAAGAAATCCTTAGACTTTGTGCTCCCAAGTTATGGGGTTTTTGAAACATCAGTGTGTTTATTTGGCTCCTTTGTTAAGAGTTCAAGCGTCTCAGTGAATCATGTATTCCTTTTAGTCTGTGCAGAATCCTGAGGGGAAAACAGGGGAGATGAGAGAGAAAAAAAGGGAGAATATTTCCATTTCGCAAAAGAGGAAAATTTAGTCAGAGATTTCATTTCTGATGGGAATGTAAACTGCTCTGCCCTGATAGCGAACCTTTTGAGTTAGGCTGCTGTCTGCTCTAAATCAGTCACCTAAGGGGCCGGCCAGGCAGCTATTGGGAAATGTTCTGAAAGGCTTTGATGCTTGCTTCTTTTTCTTCCATTTGGAAACATAAATTGCTCTCAAAAGAGGTTTCTGGTAAGCTGGTCTAATGCATCTGGTCAGCAACAGCTTAATTACCTGGTAGGATCATTTAAATGCAGCTTCCAAGGCCCCACCCCGACTCACTGAATTAGAAACTCTGAGGTGTGAGCATGTGTGTATGTATGTGTGTGTGTGTGTAGAGAAAGGTGTGTTGGGGTTAGGGGATTTGTGAGAGTGACTAGGATTCTGCATTTTTTCCCCTAGATTCCACAGTTAGTCGTTAAGCAAAGGGAAGAAAAAAGCTTCAGAAATGCTTTTCTTTTTTCTTTTATTTTGGCCACACAGTGTGGCTTGCAAGATCTTCATTCCTTGACCAGGAATCGAACCCTGGGCCCTTGGGAGTAAAGGCATGGAGTTCTAAGTGGTGGACCACCAGGAAATTTCCTCGAAATTCTTTTCTAACTAATCCTCCCCCACAACACTTCTCAGTTCCAGTCAGTATAAGGGTCACTCTGTCCAAAGCGGCTGATGAGTTCGGAGACTGTGTCCTGTACTTCTGGAGAATCTTTCCTGGCCAGAAGTTTTGACAATGGTGGAGCTGGTCTGTGGAGTTTCTCTAAATCAAGACAGGCCACGCTGGGCAGGATAAAGGAGATAGGGCTAGGCCATTGGAGTTAAAAAGCAGGGTTGTTTGTTTGTTTTTAATTTTTTGGCTACACACACATCATGTGAGATCTTATTTCCCCAACCAGAGATTGAACACACACCCCACTGCATTGGAAACATGGAGCCTTAACAACTGGGATGCCAAGGGAGTGAGTGAAATCGCTCAGTCGTGTCCGACTCTGTGACCTTGTGAACTGTAGCCCACCAGGATCCTCCGTCCATGGGATTCTCCAGGCAAGAGTACTGGAGTGGGTTGCCATTTCCTTCAGGGGATCTTCCCGACCCAGGGATCGAACCCAGGTCTCTCGAATTGCAGGCAGACGTTTTAACCTCTGAGCCACCAGGGAAGCCCTACGGAAGTCCCTAAATAGCAAATATTTTAACTTGGGATCCACAGCTCCACCCAAAGGGTCCATGGATGGGAAAGTGAAAGTGAAAGTTGCTCAGTTGTGTCTGATTCTTTGCGACCCCATGGACTATACAATCCATGGAATTCTCCTGGCCAGGATACTGGAGTGAGTAGCCTTTCCCTTCTCCAGAGGATCTTCCCAACCCAGGGATCGAACCCAGGTCTCCCGCATTGCAGGCAGATTCTTTACCGACTGAGCTATCAGGGAAGCCCAAAACATTTACATTTTTATTTTCACTAACTTTTAACTGAGAATGAGCATTTCTTTCTACTGTGAATTTGGCAACAAACCACATTAGCGTTTGAAGTATCCATGATTCTTTGTCACCAACAGAAAGCACAGATGTTCCTGTATCACATTTTAGTTGTTATGGATAGCTTGAAATATTATTTACACCCATCACAACTTCAAATTACAGTTGTTTTCAGACTGATCATAGACCTTTTTAAAGATATTAATAAGGGAACACAAATATCACATGTTAAAAAAGTATTTTGAGAAATGTAGTTCAACATGGTTGGTTGCCTTTGTCATCTCCTACCTTTACACTTTAGAAACATTATCCTGAGAAGTGGTCCATAGGTTTCAACCTTTCCCGAGTAATTTTCTGAACACATGACATGACTTCGCATATGATTGCCAAAGGAGTCCTTGGGAATTTAAGTAAAGTTAAGAACCCCTGGTCTCAAGGAACCCAAAACCATCAAGGCTTTGAAACAGTGAGAATGAACATTTTGAGATTTTTGTTGGTTTTACTTTGGGTTAATAGTTGTAATATACTGGAGATTTCTCAAGTACTACCTATACCTTTCGGACTAAGCACAAAGTCTTTTTTTTTTTTTTAATTATTTACTTATTTGGCTGCACTGGTTCTTAGTTGCACATGGGATCTTTTTAATTGTGGCATGTGGGATCTAATTCTCGGACCAGGGATGGAACCCAAGCCCTCTGCATTGGGAGTGTGGAGTCTTAACCACTGAATCACCAGGGTGATCCCCTAAGCACAAAGGCTTATCCTTGTCCATTTAACCAGGTTCATAACTAACCCAGCTAACCAATGGAATCTAACCCTTGTGGCCCTGACTGATGATCTTGATACAGGGTGCCCTGTAGTCCTGCTGTTGTCTGACTGGCTGTTCTTTGGTTCTTTATTTGTATCATGGGCTTCCCTGATGGCTCAGATGGTAAAGATTCTGTGTGTGGCAGGAGACCTGGATTCAATCCCTGGGTCAGGAATATCCCTGGAGAAAGGAATGGCAACCCACTCCAGTATTCTTGCCTGGAAAATCCCATGGACAGAGGATCCTGATTGGCTATAATCCACGGGGTCGCAAAGAGCTGGACATGACTGAGAGACAAACACATTAATTCAACAAGTGTTCTTTGCCCTCGTCTATATATGACGCCTTCTGTTCCTTGTGGAAGGAATAGAAGAGAATTATGTGGCATGTTTCCTGCCCCTAGCATAAGCTCTGGTGCTTGAGGCTATGGAATTAGGGGTTAAGTATGTGAGCACGAATACCTGGGTTCAAACCTTTTCTTTTACTTGCTGAGTGAGTTGGGAAAATGGTTCTGTGTTGCCTCTGTTTCTTCATCTGTCAAGTGAAAATAATGGTTGGGTGCATTCAGGAGAGTACTTGGTATATTGTAAGCATGCAGATTTTGTAATTGTTATCCAAAATACAGAACTTGGGGTCACAGCCCCAACTCCTGAATTACAATCTCTGCAGTCTTGGCCACATTCAGTGTACCAAGGTCCATGGGTGATTTTGATATACTTTAGAGCAGCATTTCTCAACATATTTTTCATTATTGCCCCCTAAAAAACCATTTTAGACATTTTCCCCCTAACTCCTCCCTCCCCAATGACATTTTAGCACCATAGATGTATACTATTTATCTGCTTATATATTGGGCCTTTTGAAAATGACAAACCATTGTAATATCTTAAGATTTTTCTATCCCAACCTTACCCTAAGGACCAATTTTAGCCCTCCTGATTGAGAAAATGTGCTTTAAAATTATGACTTCTCAATCTTGGCTGCACGTTAGAATGAAGTAAGTGAAGTGAAGTGAAGTTGCTCAGTTGTGTCCGACTCTTTGTGACCCCATGGACTGTAGCCTACCAGGCTCCTCTGTCCATGGGATTTTCCAGGCAATAATACTGGAGTGGGTTGCCATTTCCTTCTCCAGGGATCTTCCCGACCCAGGGATCGAACCTGGGTCTCCTGCATTATAGATAGACGATTTTCTGTCTGAGCCACCAGGGAAGTCACCAGAATGAAGTAAAGAAGAATTTTAAAAATATTCATGCCTATGACACACCCCCAGTTAAATTAGAACCTTTGGGGATGGGACACGAATAAGATTGTCTTTTTAAAGATCCCTGGGTAATTCCAATATGCAGCCAGGACTGAGACCCACTGCTTTAGAGTTTGAGCTCTCCTTACAGGAGATTAAAATCTGGTTGGCAAAGTGAAAGTCACTCAGTCATGTCTGACTCTTTGCAAACCCATGGACTATACAGTCCATGGAATTCTCTAGGCCAGAATACTGCAGTGGGTAGCCGTTCCCTTCTCCAAGGGATCTTCCCAACCCAGGGATCGAACCCAGGTCTCCTGCATTACAGGAGGATTCTTTGCCAGCTGAGTCACCAGGGAAGCCCCTGGTTGGCAAAAAGGACCTGCAGACATGAACATAAACAATGCAGCAGTGGAGGGACCAGTGAGTGCTACAGGAGTTCAGAAAAGGAGAGACTAATACAGGCCGTTCTGAATAGGAGAAGCTTGGTGACCTATACTAAGAATGAGATCAGGATCTGGAAAAAGCAATGGAAGGGAAATTACAAATGTGGAGAGGACATGGCCAAAAGTATAAAAAGGACATAGGGTGTTCAGGTGATATCGTGGATTTAACGGTGGCATCCCAAAAGATATATTTGCCTGGAATCTTTGAACATGATTTTATTTGCATAAAGTGTGTTTATAGGTATGACTAAGTTTAGAATCTCGAGATGAGATGATGCCAAGCTCCTCTGTTCATGGGATTTCCCAAGCAGGAATACTGGAGTAGATTGCCATTTCCTTCTCCAGGGGATCTTCCTGACTCAGGGATCAAACATGCACCTCATGCTTGGTAGGCAGATTCTTTACCACTGAGTCACTTGGGAAGCCTATATATTTGGATTTCTTTCCCATCTAGGTCTCTACAGAGTGTTGAGTAGAGTTCCATGTGCTATACAGTAGGTTGTCATTAGCTATCTATTTTATACATAATAGCATATATATGTCATTCCCAACCTTCCAGTTCATCCCACCCCACCCCCAACCTTGGTGTGCATATATTTTTCTTACCTTTGTGTCTTGATTGCTGCTTAGCAAATAGATGCATCTGTACTAGTTTTCTAGATTCCATACATACATGTTCAGTTCAGTTCAGTTCAGTCGCTCAGTGGTGTCCGATTCTTTGCGACCCCATGAATCGCAGCACGCCAGGCCTCCCTGTCCATCACCATCTCCAGGAGTTCACTCAGACTCACGTCCATCGAGTCAGTGATGCCATCCAGCCATCTCATCCTCTTTGTCCCCTTCTCCTCGTGCCCCCAATCCCTCCCAGCATCAGAGTCTTTTCCAATGAGTCAACTCTTCGCATGAGGTGGCCATATGTGATAATATATGGTATTTCTTCTTTCTGCCTTACTTCACTCTGTATGACAGTTTCTAGGTTCACCTGCATCTCTAGAAATGGCTCAGTTTCATTCCTTTTTATGGCTGAGTCATACTCCATTGTGTATATGTGTCACAAGTCCTTTATCCACTGCTCTGTCAATGGACACTTAGTTTGTTTCCATTTCCTGGCAATTGTAAATAGTGCTGCAATGAACATTGAGGTGTATGTATCTTCTGGAATCATGGTTTTCTCTGAGTATATGCTCAGGAATGGGATTTCTGGGTCATATAGTAGCTCTATTTTTAGTTTTTTAAGGAACTTCCGTTCTGTTCTCCATAGTGGTTGCATCAGTTTACATTCCCAGCAACAGTGTAGAAGGGTTCCATTTTCTCCACATTCCATTCAGCACTTGTTTTTTGTAGACATTTTGATGGTGGCCATTCTGACCATTCTTTGATGGTGCCATTTTGTAGTGTAGGTCTCTACTGTGAGTTGATGCTTTCCTCATGATTAGATTGCAATTATGTTGGGGGTAGGAGGACTGGAGAAGTACCGTGCTTTTTTCATTGCACTGATCATGATTAATGACTATTGATGTTGACCTTGATCACCTGACTTAGGGAGTGTTTAGGGACTTTCTACTGTAAAGTTACCCTTACCTGCTTTTTCGTTCCATTCTACACTTAGGAAGGAAATCACTATGTTTACCTCACACTTAAAAATAGGCAATGATGCTCTCCCTCCTGATGATAGAGAGCCTACATAAAGAATTTAGAATTCTTCTGCATGGAAGATTTGTTTCTTTTCTCTCATATGTTTATTTGCAGAATCATTTATTTATATCAGTATAGACTCATGATTTGTATATTAGGCTTTTTATTTGGGTATAGTTGATTTGCAATGTTGTGTTAATTTCTGCTGTACAAACAAGTGAATTGACTCTGTGAGTCAATTCTCCCTCTGTGTGTCAATTCTCCCTCTCCCAAGAGGGAGATCCTCTTGGATCTCCCTCCCACCACTCCCCCCATCCTCCCCATCTAGGTAATCACAGAACACCAAGCTGAATCCCCTGTGTTATACAGCAGGTTCCCACTACTTATCTATACTACACATGGTAGTGTGTATATGTCAATCCCATTCTTCCAGTTAACCTTCCCCCTCCCCCCAACCCATGTCCATTCTCTGTATTTGTGCATCTTTTTCTGCCCTGTTCATTTCTATGATTTTTATAGATTCTACATATATGCATTAATATATAATATTTGTTTTGGACAACAATCCAGTACTACGCTAATTTAGTTTCTTACTCTGTGTCATTGCTGACAATTTGAAGCTCTTTCCCTTGGCTCTTGTGCCCCTTTGATGTGCTTCCATCAGTGTTGATGTGTTTGTGTGTGTATGTGTGTTTAATACTTTTGAGGATGTCCTTATTTTCTGACACTACAAGCTGTTCAGTTTCATTTTGTATATTTCTAGGCATTCAGAGAAGGCAATGGCACCCCACTCCAGTACTCTTGCCTGGAAATCCAGGGCGGAGGAGCCTGGTGGGCTGCAGTCCATGGGGTCGTGAAGAGTCAGACACGACTGAGTGACTTCATTTTCACTTTCCTGCATTGGAGAAGGAAATGGCAACCCACTCCAGTGTTCTTGCCTGGAGAATCCCAAGGACGGGGGAGCCTAGTGGGCTTCTGTCTATGGGGTCGCACAGAGTCGGATATGACTGCCGTGACTTAGCAGCGGCAGCAGAAGAGAAGCGCCCTCGGGGAAGGCCATGGAAAGACACGGGCAGAAGCTGGAAAGGGACATGTTTACAAGCCAAGGAACATGAGGGATTTTGCCGGCAACATTGAAAGCTGGAAGAAGCAATGAAGGATTCTCCAGTAAACTCTTAGTAGGAAACACAGCTCTGCTGAAACCTTGCTTTGAAACTTCTTGCCTCCAGAAATGCAAGAGAACGTATTTCTGTTGTTTTCAGCCACCTGGTTTGTAGCAATTTGTCACGGCAGCCCTAGGAAGCTAATACAGGGGACAATGAGGACAATCTGATAGAGTAAAGGAATTGTAGTAAGAATGGAAAATAAAATTGGAAATATAGGGTGGTTCCAAACAGGAAAGCCATTGTTTGCACAGTATACTGCCTGCAATGAGAACAATTAGAGGTCTGGGGTAAGAAAGTGCAACCTGATAAAAAACAATGTTATTTAAGAATTAATCTAGTAATCTACAGTTTAACCTACAGGGAGTACATACAGTTAGGGAAAACACTTAAAATTATAATAAAATTAAGTAAGGAAGTAAGAAAGATCTGGATTAGTAAAATGGCTTTTGGAAAGAAAACTAAAGAAATAGTTTATACAGTAAAGTTCACTGAAGAACCTGATCTGTATGGCAATGAAGAAGAGGAATGTTTCAAAAATGACTTTTAAGATTTGAATTTGAGGAGATGATGTATATTCCATCTAGAATCAAATGATACACTGACTTTTACTAAGTTATTAAAATTTTTTTATTAGCAACTTCATTGAGGTATATTGTACATATAAAATTTACCTATTTCAAGTGATTTTTGAATCCAGTGATTTTTTAATAAATTCACCAAGTGGTGCAAACATCACAATAAATCCTTTATAGAACATTTTCATCCCCCTAGCAAGATCCCTCATTCTCATTTATAGTTAATCCTAGCTTGTGCTGCTGCTGCTGCTTAGTCACTTTAGTCGTGTCCGACTCTTTCCGACCCTATGGACTGGAGCCTGCCAGGCTCCTCTGTCCATGGGATTCTCTAGACAAGAGTACTAGAGTGGGTTGCCATGCCCTCCTCTAGGGGATCTTCCCAACCCAGGGATGGAACCCAGGTCTCCTGCATTGTTCAGTTCAGTTCAGTTCAGTCGCTCAGTCGTGTCTGACTCTTTGCGACCCCATGAATTGCAGCACGCCAGGCCTCCCTGTCCACCATCAACTCCCGGAGTTCACTCAGACTTGCGTCCATAGAGTCAGTGATGCCATCCAGCCATCTCATCCTCGGTCGTCCCCTTCTCCTCCTGCCCCCAGTCCCTCCCAGCATCAGAGTCTTTTCCAGTGAGTCAACTCTTCACATGAGGTGGCCAAAGTACTGGAGTTTCAGCTTTAGTATCGTTCCTTCCAAAGAAATCCCAGGGCTGATCTCCTTCAGAATGGACTGGTTGGATCTCCTTGCAGTCCAAGGGACTCTCAAGTCTTCTCCAACACCACAGTTCAAAAGCATCAATTCTTTGGTGCTCAGCCTTCTTCACAGTCCAACTCTCACATCCATACATGACCACTGGAAAAACCATAACCTTGACTAGATGGACCTTAGTTGGCAAAGTAATGTCTATGCCAAATTCAGACTGAAATAGAAGAAAGCAAGGAAAACCGCTAGACCATTCAGGTATGACCTAAATCAAATCCCTTATGATTATACAGTGGAAGTGAGAAATAGATTTAAGGGCCTAGATCTGATAGATAGAGTGCCTGATGAACTATGGAATGAGGTTCATGACATTGTACAGGAAACAGGGATCAAGACCATCCCCATGGAAAAGAAATGCAAAAAAGCAAAATGGCTGTCTGGGGAAGCCTTACAAATAGCTGTGAAAAGAAGAGAAGCGAAAAGCCAAGGAAAAAAGGAAAGATATAAGCATCTGAATGCAGAGTTCCAAAGAATAGCAAGAAGAGATAAGAAAGCCTTCTTCAGCGATCAATACAAAGAATAGAGGAAAACAACAGAATGGGAAAGACTAGAGACTTCTTCAAGAAAATTAGAAATACCAAGGGAACATTTCATGCAAAGATGGGCTTGATAAAGGACAGAAATGGTATGGACTTAACAAAAGCAGAAGATATTAAGAAGAGATGGCAAGAATACACAGAAGAACTGTACAAAAAAGATCTTCATGACCTGGACAATCACGATGGTGTGATTGCTCATCTAGAGCCAGACATCCTGGAATGTGAAGTCAAGTGGGCCTTAGAAAGCATCACTATGAACAAAGCTAGTGGAGGTGATGGAATTCCAATAGAGCTATTTCAAATCCTGAGAGATGATGCTGTGAAAGTGTTGCGCTCAATATGCCAGCAAATTTGGAAAACTCAGCAGTGGCCACGGGACTGGAAAAGGCAGTTTTCATTCTAATCTCAAAGAAAGGCAATGCCAAAGAATGCTCAAACTACCGCACAATTGCACTCATCTCACACGCTAGTAAAGTAATGCTCAAAATTCTCCAAGCCAGGCTTCGGCAAATTGTGAACCGTGAAATTCCTGATGTTCAAGCTGGTTTTAGAAAAGGCAGAGGAACCAGAGATCAAATTGCCAACACCCGCTGGATCATGGAAAAAGCAAGAGAGTTCCAGAAAAACATCTATTTCTGCTTTATTGACTATTGACCTTTGACTGTGTGGATCACAATAAACTGTGGAAAATTCTGAAAGAGATGGGAATACCAAACCACCTGACCTGCCTCTTGAGAAACCTGTATGCAGGCCAGGAGGCAACAGTTAGAACTGGACATGGAACAACAGACTGGTTCCAAATAGGAAAAGGAGTACGTCAAGGCTGTATATTGTCGCCCTCCTTATTGAACTCCTGCATTGTAGGGAGAGTCTTAACTGCTGAGCCACCAGGGAAGCCCAATCCTAGCTAGTACCTCCAGCCAAATTTTACTTTCTTTCTCTATAAATTTGCCCACTTTTGGGAAATTTTATAAAAATGGAGTTTCACAATATGTGGTCCCTGTCTGGCTTATTTAATTTTGTGTGATGTTTTTGAAGCTCATCAATTACCTGGTTCCTTTTTATTGCTGAATATCATTCCACTGTATGGATAGAGCACCTTTTGTGTACCCATTCAATAGTTGATAGACATTTGGGTTGCTTCCAGTATGTGTTGGTATGAACGTTCTGGTGCAGGTCTTTGTGTGGACAGGTGCTCATTTCTCTTGGGTAGATACCTAACAGTAGAATTGTTGGGTTGTATGGGAATTTTATATTTAACTTTTTAAGAAACTGACAAATTGTTTTCCCAAGTGGCTGTATCATTTACGTTCTTATCTACCCTGGATGAGGGGTCTCATTTCCTCACATCTTGGCCAATATTTGTTATTGTCTGTCTTCTAACCATTCTAGTGGGTATAAAATGGTATCTCACTGCAGTTTTAATTTGCATTTCTCTGAGGAGTAATGATGTTGAGCATCTCTTCATGTACCTACTAGCTATGTATATATCTTCTTTGGTGAACTCTCTGTTCATGTCTTTGCCCATTTGTTGATTGAGTTTTTTGTCTTATTGAGCTGTAAGAGCTCTCTATATAGCTCAAGTCCTTAATCTGATATGAAGTTTGCAAATGTTTCTCCTAGTCTGTTGCTTATCTTTTCATTTTTGTAATGATGTGTTTTGAAGCGCCACAAGTTTTTCATTTTTATGAGGTCTAGTTTGTTATTTTTTCTGGTATTATGCACTATACTTTTGCTGTCATAGCTAAGAAATCTTTGCCTAACCCAAAAATCTTAAAGATTTTCTCCTAAATTTTCATCTAGTTACTGTTTTCACTTTTGCATTTAAATCTTTGACACATTTTGAGTTACTTTTTGTATATGATGTGATATGAGGACCTAAGTTAAATTTTGCATTCAGTTGTCCAAACACCACTTGTTGAACAGAATCTTTTCCCCAGTGAATTGCCTTGGAGCTTTTGTCAAAACTCAGTTGACAGTAAATACAATGATTTATTTCTAGACTATCAGTTCTGTTCCACTGATCTATGTCTGCATTTATGCCAGTACCACACTGTCTTGATAACTGTAGTTTTATGGTAAGTTTGTAAATTGGGAAGTCAAAGTCCTACAAATTATTCTTTCTCAAAATCATTTTGGTTATTCTAGATGTTTTGTATTTTCATATAAATTTCTGCAACCAAATGTCAATTTCTACAAAAAAAAATCCTGCTAAAACTTTGATTAAGAATTACAGTGAATCTATGGATCAATATGGGGAGAAAAATCACCTTAGCAATACTGAGCCTTTCTTTCCATGGGCCTGGACTATCTCTCCATTTATTTTTATTTTCTTCAGCAAAGTTTTAAAAATTTCCTTGTACAAGTCTTATATTTCTCTTGTTAAGTTTATTCCTAAGTATTTTTTTCTTGTGATGCTATTTTGAATAGGATTATATTAATTTTATTACTAAGTTGTTCATTTATACATGTAGAAATGTATTATTCCACCTATTGCCTAATAAATACTTTTTAAATTAATGGATTGACATTAGAATGAGCAAAAGGAACATTTTTAGCCTAAGAGAACGATGTAAGCTTAAAGATATATTTATACAACATAAACTTGATATTTCAATTTAATATTTGTGAAGGTCCATAATGTATATGTTTTATGGCAGAGTCTATAATATCTACTTCATGCAGTGGTAGTAAAGGTTGAAATAGATAAATAGCATATGTAAAGTTCCTGGCATACCTACAGACTTCAGATGCTCAAGGGCTGGTATTCAGAAGGGAAATGTTGTGCTCAGAACTGAAGTTGGCTTAGTGCTTATGTTTTTTGTCAATCTGGGGGTTCACTGGGGTTGTCAGGGCTGTCCCTTACAAATACTGAAGCTCTCCTAACTACATTTTTTTCTCAATTGGATCTTTCTCCTGCTGCTTCTTTACTCTCAGTCTTCCTTTCCATTCTCTCCACTTGTCAGTTTGAATGGTAATTGTTAATATTTGTTAATAACTGTTAATATTTCACACAAAAGCTTTTAGAACTAAGTTGATGCATTTCTCTATTATAGAGTTTTTTATTGCCTTAGCTGGGACAGCATCGATTTTTTTAATCTTGTACTTTTTTTTTTAAATAAGTGAGGTGTGATTTATTTATTTGGCTGTACTAAATCTTGATTGCAGCACAGGGGACCTTTGATCTTCATTGTGGCATGCAGAATCTTTTAGCATGCAAACTCTTAGTTTCGGCATATGGAATCTAGTTCCCTGACCAAGGTCAAACCCAATCCCCCTGCATTGGGAACACAGAGTCTTAGCCACTAGACCATCAGGGAAGTCCCCATCTTGTACTCTTTTTGGATGAGAGAAACTTTATTCATTTATGCCTTCATGCATTCATTCATCATTTGCCATTTATGGAATGCTTACTATCTGGAATGTTCTGTGCTAAAAGTGATTCCACAGAAACAAATGGACAGGATAAATCTTTTGCAATTTACTGAATAGAAAAGACTGAGTCTTTCTAGACTAGAGGAAGAAACACTGCTGGTGGCCTCAGAAAATATTGCTCAGATCAGGACAAAGCAAAGCCATGCAATAGTCTGCTGCTTCATTAAGTTCCCTCCTACATGACTGAGCGACTTCACCTTCACCTTCACCTGGGTTAGGAACTTTTTAAAGTTATAGCATCTGGCTGATGTTTCTGCTCAAAGGGACCTTTCAGTGATGCACAAAATTGTGGAATCAAGTAACTTTTTTTTTTTTTTTTTTTAAGATTTCTTCTTCAAATTTAAGATCTTCCACTAAGCCTGAGATCTTCCACTAAGGAACTGTGTGACATTGGGAAAGTCACTGCACTTCCCTGTACTGACTGGTCAGGCTATGTGATCTCAGAGGACTTTTCCAATTCTAGATTCTGTTTTCCAATTTTTCTTAAGTCCTTGAACTATGAGTTTGTGAGTGGTGGAGAAGCAAGGGAGGGAACAAGGAAGTCTTTTTCAGATGCCTTTGTGTTTTCAGGATATGGGTCATCTAAATAAACAAGTGACTGAAGAATAAATGACTTCACTTGTTGGAGACATGGGATAAGGAACTGGGCAGGCTTGGCTCTATCCCTTTTCTCCTCTTTTACTTTTGATGCTGGAAGCATCATTTCCGGTTGGCTTTTCAATGTCTGAAGTTTGTTTTACAAGGTAGGTTCCCACACAGGGAGGCTTGTGGTTCTCCACTTTTGCATTTGACTTGATGGATAAATCTGTCTAATTCAGGGGTTCAGCATTAGGATGTCCGTTGTTCCTCACCTAGTCTTTACCAGTTATGACTATTGTGGTGGTGGTAATGATGATGACTGTAATATAATACAGGTGATATGTTGTTCTTCATTGACCTGATATCTTTTGATTCAAAACTCAAATGAGGGGACTTCTCTGGTGGTCCAGTGGTTGAGACATTGCCTTCCAGTGCTGGGGATGCAGGTTCGATCCCTGGTCAGGGAGTCGAGATCCCACATGCCTCGTGGCCAAAAAAATTAGATATGAGACAGAAGCAATATTGTGACATATTCAATAAATACTTTAAAATGGCCCACCTTTAAAAAAAAAAAAACCCTCAAACTAGAAAAACAGTGCTATTTATCAGACCTTTACAAGTTTCAACCCATGTCCTTATCACTAATTATCTGATGAGATTTAGTAAAGAAAACAGCAGAGAGATGGCCTAAAGTTGCTCAAGAAATATTTTGCAAAGCATTTGGAGGTGAAGAATACCAGGTACACAGACTTTGGAAAAGGAACTCAAGTGGTCAGTTTAGAATATTAGAGGAGCTTAGCAAATGTGAATTGAGTGACTGCTCTCTTTTATACTTTAACATTAGTGGCTCCTCTCCCAGAACAGAATGGAAATATTTCTGGAGTCAGTCAATCACTGCAGTCAGGATACAAGTGGTTCAGGTACTTTTAGCCATTACCCAAAGATATGAACAATGCATTTGTAGTTTATCCTCAATTTACACTTTTAATTCCTATATTCTGTTTCATAGAAATGAATTATATTCGGTTAGAGAAGGAAGGACTTCACTTGTGGTTCAGACAGTAAAGAATCTGCCTGCAATGCAGGAAACCTGGGTTCGATCCCTGGGTTGGGAAGATCCCCTGGAGGAAGGCATGGCAACCCACTCCAGTATTCTTGCCTGGAGAATCCCCATGAACAGAGGAGCCTGGCGAGCTACAGTCCACGGGGTCGCAAAGAGTTGGACACTTTCCAACTGTTTGCTGTACCTCTCCAGATTAACAGCCTATCTTGAATTTACTGGATTCAACTTCCAACCACAAAACCTTTTCTTCCTACTATGAAATGTTACCTCAGTTAAAGGTAACATCGATCCCATGAGTTACTAGTCTTTGTCTGTGGGATGCTCGTCTGCTCCTCCATCTTCCTCTCTGGGACCCAGTCCTGGGAGCGTTCTCAGAGTGCCTTCTGCCTATATTCCTTCTCTGTTCTTACTGTCAATCCCTGGTACCACCACTGCTTATGCCTCACCCTGGCTATAGAGATGGCCTCCTATCTACCTTCTCCACTCCATTCTGAACATTATGACAAAGTTTTCAGAGTAGTCTTGCTAAAATAAAAATTTAATAATATCATGCCAGTAATCAAACATATTCAGTGTCCTCAACACCTATAGAAGCGAGTTTAAAGTTGGTTGATGGTATATTTAAAGAGACATTTTCGGGAATTCCTGGTGGTCCAGTGGTTAGGACTTGGTACTTTCATTGCCGAGACCTGAAGTTCAATTCCTGGTTAGAGAAATAGATCCTGTAAGTCATGTGGCATGGCCAAAAAAAGGTAAAGAAGCCCTTCTCATTCTGATTACTGTTTGTCTTTTAGCTTTATTTCGCTCCATCCCTCCTTCTTCATAGAGCCTAAACTTTGTTTTTACCCAGGTTTGCTTCTCTCCAGTGACTACTACATGCCTCTCTCTATCTCCGTGTGGACAGTTCTACTGCTGGTGCAGCTTTTCCTCCATCACTACCTTTTGTGTGACCTTACTAAAATACCACTACCCGCAACAGTCTTCTTCCATCACCATATCTGGAATCGTATTTTCCCCTTGTGGAACTTCTGAGTACCCTGCCCTTTCACCCCAGGAACTTCATTCTCATAAACTCCAAGCAAATGGGCTTCCAGCTGGGAGCAGCTGCCTGAGGCCTTCTACTTGCACCTGAAACCTGGGCAGACTTTGAGAGCCAGAACTTTTTATTTCCCAGTAGTAGGCCTCAATGAATGAATTGAATCAAGCTAAAGGACGCTGCCGTCTATGGGGTCGCACAGAGTCGGACACAACTGAAGCGACTTAGCAGTAGCAGTAGCAAAGGACAAAAACCTAGGTATCTTCGTCCCTCAGTTAGGATAACTGAGGCATCTTCGATACTGTGTCCCAGACTTCCCCCAAAGGATTGAGTCCCAGCTGCTCACAGCAGGGATGTGCTCAATAATGCACCTTTTATTGCTGGCTGCCTTGCTTCCTTGCCTAACTTCCCTCTTGCCCTGCTGGTGCTTTCTGTGACCTCCCAGATAAACCATTTTCATGCACATTCTAGTCTCAGCCTTGGCCTTTGGTGGAACCCAACATAATACTCTGTCTGTGCTCTCGTAGCAGGCTGCTTAGGCTGTTCCTGTTATAACTTCCCTTACTTTGGGAAATATTCATTCAGGAATCTCTCTTGATCCTTGAGGTCAGGAACAGCAATTCCTTCCCATGTTCCTTTTAACACCTATCATCATCTCTTACTTGAAGTAGGCACTCAACAACTAAAAGTTGACTGAAAGCATTAAATTTGCATTACAGAATGTAAAAGAAAGAAAAAGTTAACATTTCAATCACTTATCAGTAACTTTATAGCAGATCGATGACCATTTCCTACTTTAGAAGCTTTGTCCTAACAAACGGAACAAATTATTTGTAGCTTTCATTTCACACTATTCAAGATACCTGGTATTGAGAATCATATTTCCTGCATTTATCTGTCCTGTTTCACCCCCTGACATCTAAGCTCAGTGGAGATAGGCCTTTGATTAATGCTTCTTTACAGTACCAGCCATACCTAGCTTGACATCCTGCACACGGTATGTACTCAACTCCAAAAATATTTTAAAATAAGATTATGAGTTATAAAGCACCTAAGTGTGCTTTAAAATGGTTTATGGTTTAACACAGTTTATATTTTTATAATCATCTTTATGAAACAGGAGGGAAATGGGCAGAACACAACCTCTAAAAAATGACATTAGCTCTTGAGGCTATGAGATAAACTGGTTAGAACCAACAAGGTCCAAGAGGCTA